>NC_048219.1:71118003-71427354 GCF_002007445.2 Ailuropoda melanoleuca | reverse complement strand
GTTATCTCAGAGAACAATCTGTTATCTCATACAATACAATAATGATACTAACTTTGTAGGGTTGTTAGGGAAGACAGCATGAGGTGATGCATTTAGAGCACACTCACAAATATTCAATTAATGTTAGTTTCTTATAAGTAGGTAGATAAGAGGGTATCAGTTGAGTCTCTCTTTCCATTATATGCAAAAATTAAAGTTTCTGATGCTTGTGGAAGCATTTCAATGATAGCACTAAATGGACATATGGTTGATGGTTTAATTCACAACAGTAAACTCTTGAGGACCTGGGGTATATTTTCATTATTTTAGTTCCTTCAAAGCTCGCCATAATGCCTTGTAACTAACAGTAAATGTTTGATAAATGAAGAAACAAATGAATACATTAATGAATGAGGAATCTGAGAGAAGGAATAGTTCCTCATTAGCCAAACTACAATGTATTCATGAACCACTATATCTCTCTTAAAACTTCTTCACACCCGTAGAATCATTCTAACATGGAGAGTAAACATATTCATTTTAGTGACAGCAACTGCTGTGAATTGCCATATTAAACACATGCTCTTTTCATACTTCATCATTAGTCATGTGTGTATTGTGAATTTCAGTATCCGTGATGGGAACAGCCTTGCCTCAATCCAACCTACTACTCTTAATAGTTATCCCCCTTAAGGCTAGACTAGAGTCAATGAAAAGTGAGCATGGGGTTCAGGCTATTTCATTTCCAGTATTATATGTAAAATACTCTAATTTTATTTTAAAACAAAATATAAAAGCTGTGAATATTCTTGAATGTCTTTTTCATGGATGATGATAAAACTACCATGTTTAAGTTATCCAAGACACACCAGTGTTTAGTTTTCCAAAATAGCCTTATGTTTATTATCCAGACTTTAATTAAAATACAGAATGTGCCACGTGATGTCATTAAATCCCTGAGAACTTTTAATTTTGTCGCTGCTCATTCTCCATGGCTAAATTTACCACTGGACTCTAATCCATTCAGGAATCAAACATATAAAGGAGAACCTTTCCCACTACCTGGGGCACATGCCCTCAAAGGATGGAGATAACAGGGAGTTTCCCAAAATGCTTATGTGAAGACCCAAGGGGCAGCATTTCCAATCTTTTCCTACAAAGTTGATCATTTGTAAAACCAGCATTCATCTTATTTCCATGGATTAGGGATGCAATTTCCAATTATTTTAGGATGAACATCCCTCTATGCATGCCAGCCTGCTTTTCTGCGCACTTAAGAAATCCTGATTGACATTTTCCCAGGTCTCTCACTTGGGCAAAAAATAATATCCTCCTATTCTCTGAATGTTTGTGATTCCCTGACCTGAATAATAAGATAGTATAAATAAAGCACACAGAGGAAGAGAGAGAAGCAGACTCAGTTGGTTAAGTGTCTGCTTTCGGCTCAAGTCATGATCCCAGGGTCCTACCAGAGCTGAAGGCAGATGCTTCACCAGCTGAGCCACCCAGGCGCCCTCATTTCTAAATTAAAAAAAAAAATCAAAGGGTCTAGAAAGCATCAAGTTTGATAGATGATTTTTCCTACATTGGAGGTAAATGGAGCTTCTGCTCTTTCTGTGTTTCTTTTTTTAATCATCACATATTGGGAACAGGCTGCACAGATAACCTGGTCCTGTCATCAGCAAAGGGCATGGCAATCGGTTATTTCACAAAAAAATTCTCATTTGTAGCAAAAAGGAAAGATGAATCATGAACATCAAAAGTTAAAAACAGAAGATCTTCAAGCTAATTCTAGTGACTTCATTCAAATAGAGCATGGGGAGGCAGGCTCGGTGCGGGGGTTAGTGTGCTCCCTGGCATCTGTCACTGGGATCTAAGGCTTCTCGGCCAGAATCCTTCCCAGTGATGCAGATTCGTATCTGTCATATGCATCGTCATCGGAAACATTGGGCTTCCTGGTATCTCCACGTTGTTGCCACCATTAAGCAACACGTCTGTTAAACAAAAATAAAGCCGATGTACAGACGTAGCTCTTCGAAGAATCCCAGGAACTAAAGAACCAAAAGAAGCAAAGGAGACATCATTTCTTCTTTATCTGTTTCTCTTCACTCAGTAATTTTTACCTAAATGAAATGTTTTCTCTTACATTTTTTTTATTTCTTTAAGATTTTTATTTATTTATTTGAGAGAGCGCATGAGCTGGGGGGGGGCAGGCACAGAGGGAGAAGCAGACTCAGGGATCCAACTCAGGGCAGGGCTCCATCCCAGGACCCTGGCATCATGAGCTGAGATGAAGGCAGACGTTAACTGACTGAGCCCCCCAGGCGCCCCAATGTCTTTTCTTTTAATGAATGCTTTGTCTGAGAAGAACTCTTAATGAGCAAAATATAATTTTCTAAGGAAATCTGGTGAAGGAAAGTTTACATTATACACATTAACATAGACCTATATAAAATAAAATTAATCATCTGATGAGAGATGTTTTTAAATAACCCTATTGCCATTCTCTCCTCCTTAACAAATATATTGATGACCATTAAGCTATCAAATATTCAAAATGTTATCTTCACTTCCTGTTAGCCTTGACCGTTAAATAAAAAAGAGTAACTCATGTCTTCATTGTTATCTATGGGGGTGTGCTTCCCATGTTGTCTCGAAAGATCCCTCCCTCCAATGGTGACACAGCCTTTGAAATGAGGATATGGATTAGATTAGAAGACAGGTATAAAGAAGCACTATGAGTTTGGCTGCTGGACAGCAGAACTGTTTCATCTGGCTTTATCTTTGAACATGCATGTGGAAATCTTACTAACTGAAAGACCGAAGTTTTCTTATGCAACCTCCTAGCTTTTGCCATAACAAAAAGTCAAGCTTCTCTCCCAAGAAGCAGGATATCTTTGGTGTTTATATTTTAAACCCACCATCCCATGCAAAGACTTTATTTTTGTGAAACATTTAACAGAAGCCATACATTTGATAGAGTTTACCATTTTTAGAACCCCAAAATGACTAGGTTTATTTTGACAAACTGAAGAAAGAAATAGCTTAAGGAAAGTTCTCATTTGAGCCACAGAACTATTTTTAAAGGAAATGGCAAAAGTTTATCTAAGTATTCGGCAGAAAGTCAAATAAAATTCCTTAATTTTTCCCTCTCATTGTTTATTTATTCACAAACCTTGCCAGTTTTCTCCTCAAAATGTTTTTCATGACTCCCCTACTATACAACTCAGCTACTAGTATCCTAGTCTGAGCTCCTTCTTAGATCAATTCTCTAACTTTTACTCGTTATTCTAATTGCCCACTTCTACTTATTAAGTATGTATTATTGCTCAGGAGTCTATGAGTTAGATGGGAGGATTTTCTAGCCTGCTAGATCTGGCTAGGCTTGTTCTTACTTGCTTGGGATCATGCATGTGTCTGCAGGCAACTGAATGATCTTCTGAGGGCTAGTGATCAAAAATGACCTTGTCTGTGGCAGGCTTTCTTCACATTGTATCTTATCCTCTAGCAGACTATACTAGACTTCTTCACAGGTGATCACAAGGGAGAGACAGAGACAGAGGGAGAGAGAGAGAGAGAGAGAGAGAAAACACAACCATTAATTGAGGCCAGGGTCAAAACGGCCAGGGTCAAAACTGCCATGGTATAATTGGGCCACATTCTATTAGTGAAAGTAAATCAGACCAGCATATTCATTGCAAAGAGAAAACAGTCTTTACCTTCTAATGGGAGGACCTGCGAAGTTACATAAGGAAGTTCATGAATGTGGGGAGTAAAAGATTGTGAAGATTGTGGCATTTTACCACAATCACTATTAATCTCCTGCTTCAAAACTTTCAGTCATTACTTATTTCATAACTGATCAGTTGTAAACTCTGATCCCGAGATGTCAAGCACACTACGTGCTTCCATTTAGCCTAAACTTCGTTTCCGCCCAACTTCACCTTCTTTTCTATTTTTCTTTAACCGCTTTCTCCACCTGCATCAGCTCATCTACTCACTGTGACATGAATATGTCTTGCGTTTTAATCACTAATACTTCTGGCCTCTCATCCCTACCTCCTACCTTATATGCTATTTTCCATCCCTTATACTTCTCTAAATTCTATTTTATCAAAGTCCATCTCCTTTTTTTTTTTTTACTAATCCTTTATTTTTATTAGAATGTCAGATGTTTCCTGATGACTCCAGTGCACATTGCTATTTATATTTACTTTTGTTTTAAAACTCCTACAGCATAAACATACTTTCCACACAACGTTAGCCCCAGTTACATAGTTCTTTGTAACATACACTTCTTCGTAAAGAGCGTGGGTTTGGTCTACCCCACAAGAGTATGAAATGTATATTCCTTTGAGTCTGCAAATTGGTTCTAATCATATAACAGGAATGTTATGGGTTAAATCGTGTCCTCCAAAAATTCATACTATGGACTCCAACCCCCAGTTCATTAGAATGTGATCCAATTTGGAGATGGGTCTTTACAGAGGTAATCAAGTTGAAATGAAGCTACTAGGGTAGGCGTTAATCTAATATCACCATTGTCCTTATAATAAGGAGAAACTTGGACACAGAGACAGACAAATACAGAGGCAAGACCAGTGAAGAGACACAGGAGAAGACAGCCATCTATCTACAAGCCAAGGCAGGAAGCCTGGAACAGATCCTTGCCTCATAGCTATCAGAAGGTGGATTTTGGACTTCTATCCCCCAGAACTGTGAGAAAATAAGTCTCTGTTATTTATACCACTCAGTTTGCAGCACTTCGTTAGAACNAGAGACAGACAAATACAGAGGCAAGACCAGTGAAGAGACACAGGAGAAGACAGCCATCTATCTACAAGCCAAGGCAGGAAGCCTGGAACAGATCCTTGCCTCATAGCTATCAGAAGGTGGATTTTGGACTTCTATCCCCCAGAACTGTGAGAAAATAAGTCTCTGTTATTTATACCACTCAGTTTGCAGCACTTCGTTAGAACAGGCTTAGTAAACTAAAATGAAGTATTAAATAAATAGTTTATCTGATTAATTGAGTAGACGGAAGGCTCATAAGTATAAACTATTAATTCTGTGTTCTTGGACAGAGAAATTTTGACTGAATTCCTAGGAACTTAAAATTTCTGGATCACACATTCACAATACACAAAACAAGGGATTTTGTTTTCAGAATGCATCATCCAAATATTAAACTTTTGATTGTTAAACTAAATTCTCTACCTTATATTTTATTTTGTTTTTTTTTTCTACCTTATATTTTAGATATGAGAAGAAACACATGTAAATAAGAATAAAGATGACCAGAAGCATGAATCTGGAAAGGAAAGTGGGCTGTTTTGTTCTGTGCAACTATAAAATAATGGTCAGCAAACAGAATCTGAACATTACTAAGCTGTATGAAATTAGAAATTGATATGAATAAAGTCATATGAACGTGGAATAGATTTGGCTGAGACATATACTACTTATTTCTTCTTGTGAGGATACAGTGAATGAGACTGACGTAACCTCCTCATCCTTAAGACCTTAAAGTTATGCTATATATTATCAAAATTAAATATCGATAATATTGATGATAATAATAATGAGTAATTAATTTTGTGATAGGCAAAATGTAGTAAGGTAAGGTCCTCTGGCAGGGGTTCTGACCTTGATTAGGAAGTAATCAAGAAGTGAGTAAATGAGACCCAAAGAATGTATAGGAATTGTCCATCTCAATGACAGTGAAAGAGAGAAAGTACGTTAACCAAAGGAAATAGAATGATTATATCACAAATCTGGGCAACAAAGAAAATCTTGGAAGACCAAAAAACCTGAGCATTATTCTTTCTCTTTTGGAGTATGGTTAAACGGATTTCTTTTTCTTCCTCTTTTTCCCACACCATCAAGTTCTTCTGTGTGGTTCTGAAAGTTTCTGCGAGACAGACACACTAGAAACAAGGACTAAAATAGTAAGACATGCCTCAGAGACTTGCTTAAACTTCTTCAGTGAAGAGAAACACAGGTCTGACCACCAAAATTGAAAATCCAACCCAGTACTTCAGAGATAAAACGATACCAGAAATAGAAACAAGCAATCATCAAGAGAACGATTTAAAGCACCTGCTGATGATTTAGTCTCAGAGCCTAACTCAGGCGGAAGAAAATTCAATAGTGTTCAATGAAGTAAATAAAGTATGGAGGAAAATAAAATCCTGGTGCCTCAGATAACAATAGTATTGATGTTTGCAGGTTCTGCGTGACAGACGCATGTGCCCCTGCAGGAGAGATGGCTGCAGAGCCAGACAGCGGCTCGTGGCGCCGTAAACTATGCCATATAGACAGACTCATCCCCGGGACAGAGTGACGTGGGCAGTTATCCCTTCCTGTCCTTTGGAGAAGCCCTGCTCTACCGCCAGCGGTCAGCTGGGCAGGGATTCTTTGAGGCAGGGGGAGCTGTTTGCCAGACAGAGCTAAGAAAGGACAGACACCATGATTCCACTGTAAGCAGGACTTGAACTGGCCTGATCGCCAGGGCCAGCTAAGGGATAGGAACGTGAGCCACCAGGAGAGCAACTTGCATATGAACCCCTAGCAACCCTGGGAGAAATTATTAAAGCGATTAGAGGACAAATCCTCAACTCGGGGCCAAAGAGCCAAATCCGGCCCTCACACCTATGTTGTTTGGCCTGAATAGTGTTGGCTCATATCCAACCTTTTACATTTTTTTTTTAAAAGTTGCTAACCTTTAAAAACTTGAATTTCTGTATCCTCTTGAAAATGTAGAGAATCTGACAAAATGTGAGCGAGTGCCCACTGCATCTTTCCGAAGGGGGGGCATATTCTCTAATTTGCTGGCAGGCTGCATTTTTTTGCTTCTATCTCATTTGCTTCGTGTGGGCTGGCCCTCCTAGACGTTTGAGTCCTAAACCTACTACTGATAATTCGAACATGAAGATGCAAAAGAGGACGGAGTTTAGGAAATATTGATCAGAGAAAAATTCATGGTCCAGACAAGAAGCGAAGGCCTAACATCGTTATATTAATTCAGGAGAAATTGGAAAGATTACCCAGATATCAAGGAAAGGGAATCAGATCTCATAAGAGGTAACACATAAGGCAAGGAGATAAAATGGGCTATACTGTGGGATGATTTATACTCTTTCAACCAGGATGAAGGCATCCAAGAACCTAGAAAGAGCCTATCAAAGTAAAAAGCTCTGCATTAGTCAGCTCCAGCTCCCACAGCAAAATACCGTACACTCTGTGACTTGAACAACTGAAATTTATTTTCTTACAGTTCTGGAAGCAGGAAATGTAAGATCAGGGTACTGTCATGGCTGCTTTCTGATGACGGCCCTCTTTCTGGCTTACTGCCTTCTCTCTGGGCCTTTACATGTTGAAGCTCTCTGGTGTCTCTTTTTTAGAAGATTTTAATTATCTATTGGGAGAGAGAATGCCCACAAGAGGGAGAGAGAGATGCACAAGCAGAGGGGAGGGGTAAAGGGAAGGGGAGAAGCAGACTCCCTGCTGAGCAGGGAACCCAACACAGGCCTCTGTTCCAGGACCCCAGAATCAGGAGCTCAGTGAAAGGCAGACACTTAACAGATACGGCCACTTAGGCGCCCTCTGGTGTCTTTTCTTATTAAGGCAGTAGCCCTATCATGAGGGCCCCACCTTCTTGACCTCAGCACTCCTTAGTTGCCTCTCAAATGTTCCAGCCCCAAATACAGATTGGGGGGGGGGTGAGACTTCAACATATGAATTTAGAGAGTGGGACATTCAGTTGATAAGAGTCTCCATCAAAGCTACCCTTACAAAGCTGCCCTCTTCTGCTTGACCCCACATGATAATGGCATTATAATGAAAACTGTATTAGTCAGGGTTCTCTAGAGGAATAGAACGAATAGGAAGAGACCTAAAAGAACCATTGGCATAAGTTCTAGTCCAAGTCCAAAGGTTTGAGAAGCATGAATTTAGATGGTGTTAAGTCCTACTCCAAGGCCAAGAGATCAGTGTTTCAGCTCATGCAGTCAGGCAAAGAGAAAGGATTCTCCCTTCCCTGCTTGCTTGTTCTGTTCAGACCCTCAACAGATTGAATGAGGTCAATCCACATTGGGGAAGTCAATCTGCTTTCCTCAGTCTACTGCCTGTTCAAATACTAATCTCTTCCAGAAATATCCACACAGATACACCCAGAAATAATGCTTAACCAGATATCTGGGCCCCTGTGATCTAGTCAAACTGACATATAAAATTAAGCATCAACAAAAACATATTTTGCAAAAGAAGTGATCAGTAATTTAAGATTGGACCAGACTTACCAGATTCACCTCTGCATTAAGTATCTGAAGAAGACTTTGGGGGGTTTCTGCCAGAGACAAAGAACAATATCATGAAGGGGAAAATATGACTTTCATGCATAAGGGATAACCTGAGTGTCTATCCTTCAGAGAGCTTAGTGACACTGCCGCATGGCTGTTACTCTTTCAGACTCAGATAAAATCTGTATAAATGCAAAAAAAAAAAAAAAAAACACTGCTGTTTGTAAAAAAAACTTCAGAAATCTAAAACTCTGGACTAGGGAAAAAAAAAAGAGAGAGAGAGATCCTTTCGGGGGTTCCTGTGTAAGAATTTGGAACAATCTAGATATAACTGCTTAGACTACTCTCTCTGCCCTTATCATCATCATGCTAGAGGACTAGACTTCTAAGAAGGAAAGAGCACAGACAATAGCATGGTCTATAAGCTGACCTCTCCAACATCTGAGAAATCAAACTCCATTGACTGAGGGGCGCCTGGGGGGCTCCGTTGGTTAAGCATCTGTCTTCAGCTTAGGCCGTAATTGGGTCCTGGGATCTAGTCCATATCAAGCTCCCTGCTCAGCGGGGAGCCTGCTTCTCCCTCTCCCTCTGCCATTCCCCCTGCTTGTGTTCTCTCTCTCTCTTTTTGTCAAATAAATAAATAAAATCTTAAAAAACAAAAACAAAAACAAAAACCCTCCATTGACCAGCATGGAGTATTAAGCATGTGGGTTGGAACCACACTCTCCAAGACCACCTGGGCTGAACTTCCAGAAGGGACACTGCATGCAGTCTACTATATTTCTATTTTACTTTACTTTACTTTTTTTTTCTTTTTTACTATGTGTTCCTTAAAACTTTCTTGAGGAAAAGAAGAAATTAAAGAAGAAGGTTAAACAACAAAACTTCCTAAAACTCCTTTGGAGTTTACAATTTGGAGTGACTTGTGTGCTACTGGGAGCCTGGAGTAGAGCTGCTTTTTCCTATTGCTCCCACTAAGCACAATAGGAAAACCCTGTATATTTTAGGTAAGACAAATATAAGGAGATTCTGAAAGGCCAAAAGAAGAGAGCAGGTTATCTAGGGGGGATACCTTGTTACAGGGGTAGGGGTGGGAAATCAGGATCTCCTCCCCTTCAGTCTCCACTGATGCCACCAAATGGTATACTGTTGTGCGGTGGCGAAAGTCTTCACTCTTCATTAGGCCTATGACAAGCCTCCCAGTGGAGAGAGATGGGAGCCTCTTTACTGTCAGTGGGAAGTGGAAATTCAGGCTCCCATGGTCTTCCCTTGACAACACAGATGAGGTGGGGGTGCAGGGAAGGACTCATTACCAGCCAGTAGAGATTAAAAGTTCAGTACCCTAGTTTGTCCTCTCTGACACTATTCCAGTAGGGATAATGAGTAGCTTTTTACAACCTCATAAGAGTAGAAGTTAACCTTATTTGTTCCTTACTCAGGCTTTCATTGTGTCAATGGATATAGAACCAAAAGGTTTTGGTTGGACTGGAGCAGTTATTGTTGCAATGTTTTCTGCCTTGCTAGACTTTCCCTTTCTCATTCCTTTGGGTAGAGAGAGCAGCTTTTATTTATTTATTTATTTTTTTGGAGAAGGGGGTATATCTATGTCTGTTGCATAAAATTCATGTTCACTTAGAACTTCAGAATATGCCCTTAATTGGAAATAAGGTCTTTGTAGATATAACCAGGTAGGTGAGTTCATCTAGATTGAGGTGGATCTTGATTCAATAAGACTGGTATCCTACGAGAAAAGGAGCAAACACAGATATGATTGTCCACATAGAAACTCCGAAAGAATCTATAAAAATAAAAATCCTAGAACTAATAAATTAATTCAGTAAAGTTGAAAGATATAAAATTAACATACAGAAAAAAAACTGTATTCCTATATACTAGCAATGAACACATGGATACTGCAATTAAAAATACAAGATCATTTAACATCCTTGAAAAATGAAATCCGTGGGTGTGTAAATCTATCAAAATATGTACAGGATTTGTAAGCTGAAAACTATACAACACTGAAAGATATCAAAGAAAATATAAAAAATAGAAAGATATACTGTGTTTATGGATTGAAGCATCCACATAGCAAAGTTGCCAAACCTCCCCAAATTGATAATATAGTTTTATTTCAAATCATGTCATAATTCAAACAAGACATTTTTCAGGTATGCACAAGATTATTCCAAAATTTGTACTGAAAATCAAGCAACTAGAGTAGCTAAAACAATTTTGAGAAACAAAAAGGAAGTGGGAGAATTGATCTGCCTGGTTGTAAGAACTATTATATAGTAATCAACACTATGATATTGTTAGAAGACTAGATAAATAAACCAGCAGAAAAAAATGGAGAACCAGAAATAGACACAGATATGTCCAAGTAATTTTTGACCAAAGTGCAAAAGCAATTCAATGGAGGAAAGATAGCTTTTCCAACATATGATGATAAAGCCATAAATTGGGGTACTAGGACAAAGGAGCCATTCTGTAAGATTTTGTTTAAAGGCCTAAAGCTGGATGCCTGAGATGAAAATTCTTAGATAGCACTTTACCAAGATTATGTTGAAAATATTGGAATAATTAGAACCATGGAGCACCACATTAACCATCCATCCCTGAGGTGTCTTTGCCCAGATCATTCAGGCAGTTGGGAATGCAAGAAAAGCAGCAAACATAGTTCAAGTGAATGTTTGCCCCGCCCATGAGGAACTTACGAGGGTAGGAAGAAAGGCAGGGATTGAGGGGTGAGGAGCTCATCTTGATCTGTCATTAACAGACAAAATAACTGTGAATCTTATGGGGGTTACAGAGGTGGGGGCAGACCCCATTCTTGATTACTACAACCAATTCCACAAGCTGGGCATTAGAAAATGAGGATAGTTAAATACATTAGCAAAGAATGCACAAACTTTAAGTTAAAATCTCTGGTGCCTGACCTGAGTCCTGCTTCCAATCCTCAGCTGAGAAAGTAAGTGTGGTCAGAGAGACTAAAGGGATAAGAGGGAAATTAAGAAGACAAAATGGCGCCTCTGTGCGTAGCTCTACCTTCCAAGATAAAAGAAATCACTGGAAAGAATTAGATCTCTAGGGCCTCCAAACCAAGAGAATTAGATAAATGACAACCCACTGCAAAGTTTTGTCTTCATTGTACTCCCATGAAAAATTAGTTAAGGGGAAACTGGTCCTAAGTTAAAATTTGAAAGTGAAAACTCTTCTAAAATAACTTTTCTAAATACATTTCCTTACAGAAAAAGGACTTCACCCTTTGGTTTTGTTGTTTGTGAAAATACACTGCGATCGAATGGGGTAAAATTTTATTGAGGAATTTCAGGGTTTATGTAAGTTGGGATATGATCTTTTACTAGTAGAATTATAAGTAAATATTAAAAAGTCATCCTTAAAACAGGGTGTGGCTTTCACCTCTCCAGAAAAAAATGATGGGACATTAGACAAGTGTGGCAGGGGGAATTCTAAGGTGGCTTCATGAATTCCACCTCCTGGTGTTAAATCCCATAAAATTTCATCCCCTTGAGTGGAACAGGACTTCTCTTTTGCTTGTAGAAAGTAGGATATGGAAAAAAAGTAATGGGATATCACACTCCTTGATTAGGTTACTTTACATGGCAAAGGTGGTGAGACATCTTTCCCAAGATTACATCCCAAAATGCTATGAAATTCCATTTTAGCAGATTAGTATACAGGAAATCCTCCTTCTGGCCTTGAGGAAGCCAACAACCACACTGTGAACTGCCTGTGAAGAAGGCCACATAGTAGGGAACTGGAGCAGCTTCTAGAATCTGAGGGTGGATGTCCACTGACAGCCAATAAGAAGCATGGGCCCTCAGTCAACAGCCACAAGACAATGAATCCTTCTAACAGTGGTATGAATTGGGTAGTGGTTTCTTCCCCAGTCAGCTCGCCAGATGAGAATGAAGTCTACTTGCCCCCTTGATTGTAGCATGTGAGACCCTAAGCAGAGAACCCAGTTAAGGTGTGCTGAGGCTCCTGAGCCACTGAAAATGTGAGATAATAAATGTGTGCTATTTTTAAGCTGTTAAGTTTGTGACAGATCGTTACGCAGCAATATTTCTAGGATGAATCATGATTGCTGAGAGCAGAATGGTATCAATCTTGATAAAACTGAAGTAGAGTATTATTATAAAATGGGTTGTTTTCATTATTGTTTTTTTTCTTTTTTTGGTGTAAAATTGATTAGGGAGAAAGGTTTTTTCTAGACTGGGCAGATTCTATAGAGTGGAGGAGGACAGTACATTCAGATGTCAGTAGAACCTGAAAAATGATTATTGAGTAGTTCTTCCCCAAAGCTGAAATTCTCAATTTTTTTATTAAAGATTTTTGTGTATTTATTTGGGAGACAGTGTGTGTGCATGTGTGCAAGCAGGGAGGAGGGGCAGAGGGAGAAGGAGTAGACTCCCCACTGGGCTGAGCAGGGAGCCGGATGCTGCTGGAACCCAGGACCCTGAGATCATGACCTGAACTGAAGGCAGATGCCCCCCCCGATTGAGTCACCCCGGCACCCCTCAGTTTTTTTATTAGAATTTTTATCATGAGACCCCAGCTTTTGAAACTTTGGAACTGTTAATATGTCTTCATGGAATGCCTTCTACTTTTTCTAACAGAAAGACATTTTTCAGATTTGCAATCGAAATTGGCTACATTTGCTATTTGAGAAACTACATATATATATATAATGTTTTAATAAAAGATGATGGAGATTTATTACATAACTGAGAAAATTATAGGATATAAAAAAGGCTTCAAAATGAGTAGAGGAAAAGAACTTCAGGAAACTAGGTTGTTTTCTGATAACTTTAATCTGTTGTGAGTGAATGTAGCTTTTATCTATATAGTGATCATTCAATCACAACAAATGCAAAATTGGAAGTTACCAGCAGCCATATTTTACTTCATTCAGATATTTGAAAATTACACCAAATCTCACTTTCCCTATAATTTTATGGATTTTATGTGTCTGTTTATGTGAAAATAATGTCCAAGAACATCTAAAGTTATGGGGAGAATGCCTAAAGTTAAGGGCTTACAGAATTGTAACATATATGTGCTGAATTTGATTGGGCTTTTGTAATATACGTTTGTTCTCAAGTAGCAGGGCCATGTGTAGTGTAAGTCACATCAAGGTTGTTTTTTATGTTTTCTGAATAAATTTAGAAGCATAATGTATGACAAGTTTGATGGTTCTGAATATGATTGTTTATGCTTTCTGATACTTTTTGATAGATGTGAAAAGCCTACACACACACACACACACACACACATGCACACACACACACACACAAACACACACACACACGAATATTGTACTTGTGACAAAGCAGTAAACAATGGTCCTAGTTAAGGAAGAAAGGATGTAATGTGGAAAACAGAAATGAATTCAAAGAATGCAGTTCAAATAGAGGAAGACAGAGGAGAATTTTTAACAAAATTTGAGAGAAATGTATTAAGTAGTTAGGGGCTCTGTGACACGGGAATTCTCTGATTAGTAGGGGAAAGCAATTTTGATGGCAGGAAAGGTAGAATTTCTTTTTCTTTCATTTTTAAGTGACTAGGGTATCTTCTTGTTCTTCAAACTCTGGAGTCCTTTGAAGGCCAGATGGGGCAGGTTTTAAAAAAGAGGAAAGGATAATTTCAGTCTTCAAAATCTAGAGGGACAAAATGCTAAGTTAAAAATACTCTTTGATTTGACTATACTTAGCTAACTGGGGATGTTAAAATTACTGACCAACTTGCAGTTTGTAATTATCCATATAAAAGCAGAATTAGATAGGGCCTAACAACCAAGGTGACAATTTGGATTTATTAACATTAATTCATGGCTTAAGAAAGAAATGGAAAATGTTCTTTGTCCCTCCTGAGGTGACATAACTGGTGAGAACGGGAGAAACTTCTTCCACTTGGGTTGGGAAAACAGTTGGCTGAGTTCAGTGTCACCGGGAGTAGTGGAAAAGGATGGGCAGCAGTGTAGCAGGCTACCTGGGAAGGATCTAAAAATAGTAAGAGTAACCACTGGGGCCCAAAACATGAGTCTGCAGCAAGAGGCATTTCCACATCTGAAGAGCAAAGCTTCAGTCAAGCCAGAGGAGGCAACTTTCAGATGGAACCGGAAGCAGTGGCCATGGTACTTGGGATCCATAAAGCAGTCCTCCTTGGTGTTCCATCCAGCTACTCATAGGCCCAGGTAAGCCAGATTAGGTAAGATTTGCTATCTGTCAATAGTGACAGGCTGGTGGACATGGTGTCCTGATAACAAGCCTGAAAGAAGGAGCAGCCAAAACTGAAAAACCCAAATGGGAGTGGTAAGATACGAAGAGAAGTATGCATATTCTCGCATATGGCTCATCCGTGCCAAGCTACTTCCAGTCTTCTGATACACCGTATCACTTCACTCATGATCACATCGTGTTCGAGAGCATGGGTGTTTAAACAAGATAGCCTCAGGCAGCCTAGCAGCCTGACATACCTGAGAAAAGCTACCTACATCTTTGGGTCAGAGATTTCACACCTCTAAAGGGAAGTGGTGATGCCCATTCCTTAGAATGACGGCAGAGCATGTAGTTACGTATCAGAGAGTGTCCCCGGGAGGCACAAAGAAAAGGCTAATTTGTTTGCCTTTTGTCATGTTCTGTCCTCTGCCAGGAAGTACTGATCTTACATTTCACTCCTCCTGATGTTATTTATCCTTCAGTTTTCATTCCTGATTTCTTCCTCAGTGAACCCTCATTCCAACTCTCATTTTGGATTAATTCCATTTAGTTCATACAGTTCCTAGAATTTGATACTATAGTTGGTTGTTACTATATCAGTCTTTCTCATTAGATTATCAGTTTCTTGAAATCAGTGACTGTATCTTCTCAATATCTGTAGCTCATACACTGAGTATAGGGCCTGGTACAGAATACTTATTAACATTTTGCTGAAATGATTTGAACTAAATGCATAACGACTCATATCAAAAAGCCTTGCCTCATTTATTTTATTATAAAGCCCCCAACCTGCTTTGTACAGTCTCCCTGGTACTTCCATCCTTACTTTGTAATCTTCAGCTTGTAACTCCACGGCACTGCAATGTCTGTTTCTTTTTTGGACACTCTTTGAGAACACAGTGTATGGCATCTAATTTTCTGGAACCCCTGCATCCACAGCACCAAGCACGTTTTCAGGGCCTAATACGTGCTCATTGAGAACTTAACTATATAAATGGCTGGATGGTTGAATCTACTAAGAAAATAACATTTAAAAACTAGGAAAATGACATGTAATGAATGCTTACCTTTTAACCCGGGATTTATAAATTTGCTATGATATGAAATATAATTAATTTTTCATTTACGCTTTACTTGAACCATGAAAAGAAAAGGTAAATGGTCAAATATAACCACTTTTTGATCTATCAGCTGGTTCATCTTCCTCATCTTCAAATCACCTTTTACGTTGACTATGATTCCTATTTCATGACTAATACAGTGTACTGACAGATAATTTTGCTCAGTGGATGGTAGTAAAAAAACTAAATTTTATTTGTCTTAATAATTTATTCATTTGTTTGTAAAGACAATTATTGTCTAATTTTACCATTTTAACATATGTTCGTATGAACACAGGCTTAAAATGTTGTATTTACAGTTCAGAATATAATAATACCCCATCTACATAGATCATGACTTAGTGATTTAAGTCAGATCTCTCCAAATCTAATATGATCATGTTACAGCTCAGCTTAAAGCCTACTGTGATCTAATTAGTACATATAGAGGAAATCAATGCATCCTTCTTAGTGTGGCCTACATAGTCTTTACAGTCTCATCCTAATTCATTTCCAGCCTAATTTCCTAAAAGTCTTATCACGAACCTGCGTAATAGCCACCCGGAACTCCTCACTATTCTCCACATGTGTCAGACTCCTCACAAAGTCTACCTTTCTTTCATTTTTCTTTATTTCTCTCTTTATTTTCAGGAGAGGTCTTTCTTCCATACCCACTCCTATTTCTCTATTCCAAGGGTCCATCTTGTTCTACCTGCACAACTGTGGTATCTCCCCATTGGTCAACGCACATGATTTTTAATTAGTATTCCAGGATGTACCCAGGATAAATATTTCAAAACAAAACTCTGAAAATTGCTCACAATACATAGAATTCCTGTTGCTCATAGGATAAGGATTAAACAAGGTGTTGACAGTGTATGACCTGCCCTACTTCTCTGGTCTCCCACAGTCCCATCTTTAAAATCATCATTTGTGCTCAACCACCTTGCTTTCATTTGCTGTAAATATCATGCTCTTTCATAGCACATAACACATATCATGTTTCTTTCACCTGGAAATCTCTTCTGGCATCCCCCTTTTTACTAGTAAACTCTTACTCATCTTTCAAATATCACCTTAAAAATTATGGCTTTGGCTTTCCAGTTTCTTCTTGGATTAAAGAGAGGTGGAAAGAGTCCTGCTATCACGCTGACAAAAACAAAAAATTCAGGCAAACTGCAAGTTCATAACTTTTCTTAAACCAAAGAACTGAGGTCACAGCACAACCAACTAATGCAAAATCTAAGGCGAGACTAAAGACTTCGGGGCGGGGCGGGGGGGTGGATAAGACATGAGCACTTCTTCACCTGAGATGATGGAGCCAAGTACCGATAAGAAGAATGCAGCTTGAGATGCTAATGGATTAGCTGCTGACAGCATGTTAGTGTGAGATGGGAGACTTCAAGAGCTGCGTGTAGGGGGGAGTTCATACCTACTTGTAGGTTTTTCTACATGCACCTCATACCTCACAAGAGATTCACAAAAAGATTGATGAAAGTTCTGAGGAAGAGTCCCTCATGGTGCAAGTTTAGGGGAGAGGAAGGGCAATGTCAGCAGGAGAAGCGCAAGCCCCGTTTGAATACTCCTTCCCCATCGGCCCCTACAGAACTTGCTGTGGTAGAAGAGCAGGGAACACCGTAGCTTTCAGGGCATTGGTGAAAACTCGTGAAAAAAAAACAGTAAGGGAAGGATCAGAATACATGCTTGTCCAGAACTACAGCTGCAGTAGGAGTGAGCACACGCTACTACCAGACTAAAAGTTAATGAGTAACAGGTCAACCATTCTCCTAGAAGATGACCAGGATAAAGCAAGGCTGGAGAGGAATGCTCTCTCAGGCACACTGCAAGGCGAAGATCCACAGCTGAGGATGAATCAGAAATGATAAAACCGTAAAGAAAACCATCCCCAGCCTGAACACACATTATCTCCAGAGGAATTAGGTGACTAAGGTGCCCTGAGGGTAACAATAGCAACTAAACAACCCAAACCAAGGCCACTTCTCTTTAGATGGCTTCAAATCTGCACAATAAAGGTCTCCAGAAGGAGAGGCATGATAATTTCTAGCCCCCGCCAAAAATGTTGTTTACCTCAGTAACTACTGTCTTATATAGAATGTCTAGTTTCTTTCTACAAAATATTACAAGGTTTATGAAAAATCAAATAATGAACAATGCATTTCCAAGAGACAAAGATAATCAATAAAACTAGGCTCATATTTGAGATATATATCGAAAAGCTATGAGCAGAATATTGAAATTAATGTTATATAGTCGACCCTTGAACAGCATGGGTTTGAACTATATGGATCTACATTTACATGGATTTTTTAAAAAATACAGTACAGTACTTCTTTATGATTTTCTTAAATCATTCTATTTTGTTCAGCTTACTTTATTCTAATGCAGCAAACGATGCATATAACATACACAGTATGTGTTAATCGGTTGTTTATGTTATTGGTGAGACTTCCAGTGAACAATGGGCTATTGGGCGGCAGACTGCTTGCAGAACACATTGGATGGCTCTGGGTGCTCCACGTGGACTGCAGAAAGCCCGGAAGGCCATCAGGGCAGGGAAGCCCAAGCTCCACTCTCAGAGCAGAAGAGGCCTGATGGAATCCACAAGTTGGGTTTTAGCTGCCACTGGATTGAGTTGGATGAAGTATTCTTAGAAACAGAAGAACAGTTGCAGAAGTTGCAGGATGGTAACCAGCGATGGTGCCAATGGGTGAAACTGATGGAATGAAGTTGGTGCAGACTGGACGCATCCTCCGCTACATACCAGAGAAGCACCATCTCTTCGGGAGGACCTCAAGGACAGAGCCCTCATTGACATGCACGTGGAGGGGACGCTAGATCTGCTGGAACTGGTTATCATGCATCCTTTCTTGAAACTAGATGATCAACAAAAAACCACTGGTTAACATGGCCCAGAGGCTATGATTAGATGCTTGCCTGGGTTCGAAGTGGTTTTAAGGGATCATGGGCGAAAGAGTTTTTGTTGGTAATCAGCTGAGCCTCGTGGACATGATTCTGCTCCAAACCATTTTGGCTCTAGAAGAGAAAGTCCCCACTATCCTGTCTGCACCTCCAGGAGTTCACAGAGAAAATAAGTAATATTCCTACAGCTAAGAATTTCCTTGAATGTGGCAGCAGGAAGAAGCCTTTTCCAGATGACATCTACATACATAAGAGAGAACCGCCTACATCCCTATGCTGTAAAACATCACATACATCTGTGAATGAGAGCTGGTTCCTACAGATTTCTGCATCCACAATAGCATTTTAATGGATGCCAGCCTGCTGTGAGCCCAGCTCTGTCATGGTGCTAGGTAATTGTTCCTAAGTTGGGTCTTTCATGTCAAGACCTTTTCTAGAAACATCGACATTTTTTTTTGTCCAGTGAATAATTGTTATGCGACCTTTTTCTGAAAACCTTTTTCCAGAGGCTGGCATTTCAGTTAGATCAGATGCGGTTACTCATTTTGAATAACAAGGCTGGGCAGGACTTCATGTTCTCCCTTGACCTTCTGCTCTCCTCTCCTTATACCATTTTAAATACCCTCCAGTCTTTTCCTAATTTTTAGTGTTTAATGACAACAGAATATCTAGTGAATAACCCCTCTCAGCCATAATAAATCTGTGGTAGTAGTGATTACAGTCAATATTAACCAAAATAAAGAATTTACAAAAACAAAACAAAACACCCATGAACCACAATTGGCTATTGGGGGGTAGTCAAAAGTCCTATGTAGATTTTTGACTGCACGGGAGGTTGATGCCCCAAACCCCAACTTATTCAAGATTCAATTGTAATATTATAAAAACTCTAATGAAAAAGGTAGACAGCATACAAGATGAAATGGGTAATTTTAGCAAAGTGGAATCTATAAGAAAGAAAAATGAAAAAGCTAGAAACAAACAAAAAACAGTAACAAAGATAAGGAATGCCTTCAACATGTTTATGCCCAATATAGCCAATTAAAAATGCTCCCTGTGCTCCACATACCCCCCAAAAAAGAAAAGAAAAAAAATTAATAACCTCAAAGATAGGTAAAAAACAACAACAACAACAAAAAAGCATGAAAATCAAAGAGGGGATCCAAGGACTGTTGGACAGTATTAACTGGTTTAATAAATGTATTCTTGGAATCCCAGAAGGAAAAGAAAAAGAAAATGGAGAAGAGAAAAAATTGAAGAAATAATGGCAAAATTTTTCCAAAATTAGTGACAGACACACACAAAGACACACCCCACACCCACCTGTTATATTCAACTGCTGAAAATAAATGAAAATGAGGAAAACTTGAAGGCAGCCAGAGAAAAAAGACACGCTACATAAAGAGGACCAAAGAACTGCAGCATGCTTCTCATCTGGAGTCATGCAAGCCAGGTACACCAAACTGCCGTATTTAGTGTTGCAAAATAAATACATAAAAACTTCCCACATAGGATTCTATACACCCCCAAATATCTGTCAAAGTGAAGAAAAAACAACTGCTTTATGCACACACACACTCACAATTTATTTCTAGTAGACTTGTGCCACGAGAGATATAAGAAAAATTCTTCAGGCAGAAGGACTATGAAACCAGACAGAAAGGTGGATGAACCAATAAAGATGAACCCTGATATGGAATAAATGAATAAAATCACAGATTTCGGTTTTCTTTCCTTACTTTTAAGAGCTGTAATAGATAGCTTTGTCTAAAGAAAAAATAGTGATATATTGTATGCTTAAAGCGTATGTTAAAAGTAAAATGTATGACCTAAATAGCACGTGGGATTGGGGGGAAGAATTGATATTTTTAGCTGTGAGCACCTTGCTCTATACTTCAAGTGATCTAATATACATAAGTAGACAGCATGAATGTTACATAACATATAATGTAACACTATATGCAAGGGCTTCAACTCTAGGAAAGACTACTAATTTTTTTAAGTTCTAAATAATTCCCTTGTAGAGAAAAATTAGCATTATAAAACATGCTCAATTAACTCGGGAACAGGCATTAATTCCATTTATTATATGCACTTATATTGCTTTATACACTTATTTCAACTTATAGGAACACATTTTTGAGTGATTTATTAGCTGAACACATTTTTTTCATAAACCATAAGCTTCATGGAACCTGGGACCATATATGTTATTGCCTTAGATTATATCCCAAAGTCTAGCATGTATAATGGGCTCAATAAATATTTGTTGAATAAATGAGCAAACTCTACTTGCCTTTGCAAACAACTTTCTCGACCTCAAATGCCCTTGGTCCATTTCTCTGCCTGGAAGAGCTTCTAGGCTTTCCAGACATGATCAACTACCTTCTCCTCCTTTGTTAATTCCCCATTCGTACGATACTCTTATTCAACACTTAATTTCTGCCAGCACTCGGCAAGGCCCTGGGGACTGGGGGTGTTCCATTATGAGAAAAGTATGCTCTGTACCTTAAAGAAGTGCAGTATAGTTAATGGACATGATAATTAGGCAATATTTGTAATGCAACGATAATAGTGCAAATCTGTCTAAAGGCTTTTCTTGACATCCAGAATGTGAGGGGATACAGAAAACAATTACTATGAAAGACTATATTATACTATATTTTAAAACTACTCTGACTCCAGGAAACAAACGAAGGGTTACAGAAGGGGAGGGTGGGGGAACTGGATAACCAGGTGATGGGTATTAAGGAGGGCCTGTGTTGTGATGAGCACTAGGTATTATACACAACTAATGAATCATTGAACATTACATCAAAAATTAATGATGTACTCTATGCTGGCTAACTGAACATGATAAAAAAAAAAAACTATTAAGCAATCACAACTGGAAATTCCACTTGTTGCAAGTGTATCATTTGATAGTTTTATTTCCCTGATGTTTTTTTAGAAACAGATATTGCCTAGTTTTAGAAAGAAAAATGATTAAATGGCATTTGTGTAGTTAAGCACATAATAGGTTTTTCATGTGCTCATTTGATATGTTTAGTATAAGTTGTAATTACAGTGGACACAAGTGTACCCTGTAGGAGCAGCTGAGATCTGGTGTAGTTACACATTAACTTGAATTATTATGTTAAAATTAGCTGCAAAAACAATCATAGAGGTGCGTTAGATTTCCTTGAAATCGTAAGCTAAAGATGTAAACATACATATGGAAAATTAATGTGCAACTTTCAATGGTTTATAACTTGATGTTCCCTTTAATGTTGGGACGAGTAGCACTGTATACACTCCTGGACTATTGTAGAGGAGGACTTCTACCTTTTGTCCCTCTTTTGCCCATTTCTAAAATACATGAATGGTGATATATGAAACTTTTAGATTGCTGGTATACCCTGGGTTCCAGCTGCGGAGAGAATTGGAAATGCCATTTTTAAAAAAAGAAGATTCTGGGGTGCCTGGTGGCTCAGTCAGTTAAGTATCTGCCTTAGGGTCAGGTCATGATCTCAGGGCCCTGGGATCGAGCCCCACATCGGGATCCCTGCTAAGTGGTGAGTCTGCTTCTCCCTCTCCTTCTGTGATCTCTGTCACTCTACTCTCTCTCAAATAAATAAATAAATAAATAAATAAATAAATAAATAAAAATTTAAAAAATTTATTTCATTTATTTATTTAAGGTGGGAGGGTAGGGGCAGAGGAGGAGGGAGAGGTAGGAAATCTCAAGCGGACTCTGCACTCAGCAGGGAGCCTGCCAAGGGACTTGATCTCAGATCTCATTACCCTGAGATCATGATCTGAGCTGAAACCAAGTCTGATGCTTAACGGACTGAGCCACCCAGGCACCCCTGGAAATGCCCTTTAAGTGAAGAAATCTGAGACCTGTGGGGATACTAGAGAAATATTCTTACTTCTTATTGTCAGTTTTTCTTGCACAAGATAGAGGTTTCAATTACTCTTCACTACGCTCTGAAATTTCAACATTACTAGCCTGTCATTTCCTTTTAATTTACTCCTAGTTAACAAGTATATGTTTACATTTACATATATGTATTCCTTTTGTAAAAGGAAATGAAAATAGACATTTTAATCCTGAAAAATATTAGCAGATAATATCCAGTGATGTATGAAATGGATAATACACATCATTATCCAGTGGAATTTATTCTGGGGATGCATGATTTGGACAGAAATTTGTAGTTTTAAATATCTATAATAGAAAAAATATATATATAAAAATTAGTGACCTGAGTGTCTACCTTAAAAAGTAGTAAGAAAGGAAGTAATTTAACCCAAAGTAAGTAGAAGGAAGGACTAAATAAAGATAATAGTATCAATCAATTAGAAAATAGAAACAGGGAGGAAATAAGCAGATCACAAAGTTATTTCTTTGGAAATATTAATACAAATCTAGAAACTTTGGTAGAGAAAGAAATTACAAACATTAGGAAAATTAAATGGACTGTCATTACATGTCTTACAGAAATTAAAAAGAAAGCAAGGGAATATAAGTACAACTTTATACAAATGAATTTACCAACCTATGAAATAAATTCCTTCAAAAACACAACTTACAATACAGACTTAAGATAAATCAAAACCTGAGTCCTTCATCTCTAACTAAAGAAATTGGGGGCAGCTGGGTGTCTCAGTCAGTTAAGCATCTGCCTTCGGCTCAGGTCAAGATCCCAGGTCCTGGGTTCAAGCCCCACGTCAGGCTCCCTGCTCAGCAGGGAGTCTGCTTCTCCCTCTGCCTCTCACCGCTATGGTGTCTCTCTCTTTCCCTCTCTCAAATGAATAAATAAAATCTTAAATAAATAAATAAACTCCCCCCAAAAGTCAAACTAAATGAAAAATTGAAGATGTATATTGCAATGAAAGACCCTCTTAAATGATAAGGTTGAAAGTAGAGGATTGAAAAAATATGAACACCCAAGTACTAGCCAAAAAAATGTAGAAATTAGTTTATTAATATCAGACAAAATAGAATTAGGGCAAAGGCATCCTAGAGATAAGGTGAGTTACTTAAAAATGACAGAAATTTAAATTCACTAGAGCAATAATACTTTGAAATTTGTTTTTACATAATACAAAATACAGAGAACAAAAATCTGACAGAATTAGAAAAAAAGGCACTTCCATAGTGATAAAGTGAAGAGCTCTCTCCAAAAAGCAAAGAGATTTGAGCACATTAGAAATTCAGCCTAATGGGTGCTAATAAAACACCACACGAACAGCCTCAGAATACACATTATTTTAAGTATACATGAGATACATACACACAGAGTACATTCTCTTACTAAAATGCAACTTAGCTGGGAATTAAAGAATTCTAGAAAACGATCATGTATTTGGAAACAGAACATTCTTCTAAAATACCCATGGGGCAAAGGAGAAATTATAAGGAATAAAATATATTTTGAATTGAGTAATAATTAAAATATTACATAGCAAAACTTGTGAGATACATCTAGTGCTATGTTTAGAGAGAAATTTATATCTTAAGTAGGTGTATTGGAGAAAAATAACTGAAGACTACTGAACAATCATCCATCTGAGCAGTTAGGAAAGAAAACAGCAAAAAGTTAAAACCAATAAGGGAAGAAACAATTCAACTAATTAAAAACTAGAGTTCAACATAAGAAGAAAACAATTTTCTCTATTCACACTCACACAGAACACTTCTGTGACCAAATGTGTGGGTTGTTGCCACACCAACGAATTCTCTGATACCAGCTGGGTGTTTGACAACTCACTTCTGACACTACCTGGTGTCAGTGTCAGATCCACAAATTAAAAGTTCTGTCCCATGTGATTACCCCCATTTCAGAAACAAATTGCAAGTCCCTGGTTGTCAACTGTATTTCTGAACAACTGGCTATAAATGGGAGTTCCTATAACCCCTTCCTTAGATTCAGCAATATGCTAGAATGACTCACAGAACTCAGGGAAGCACTTACATTTATTGGCTTATTATAAAGGATATAATAAAGGATACTGATGAACAGCCATATAGAGAGATACAGAGATTCTCACAGGTTAAGTTCAGTAGGATCCCTAGCTCAGAAGCTTCTGTCCCTGTAGAGTTGGGGTGCTCTAACCCCCTAGAATGTGGATGCATTGACCAATCCAGAAACTGCCAGAACCCCATATTTTGGGATTTTTTGAAGAACCTTCATCACATAGGAATGTTGGATAATTAGCTTGATTATCAGCCTCTCTCCCCTCTCCAGAGAATGGGAGGGAGGGCTAAGAGTTTCAAGCTTCCCATCATGGCTTGGTTTTTCTGGTGACCAGCCCCCACGCAGGAATCCACAAGAGTTGCCTCATAGAACAAAAGACATTGTTATCACCCAAGAAATTCCAGGAGATTTAGGAGCTCTGTGTCAGACCCTGTCACTCAGGAAATTACAAGTGTCTTAGGGACTCTGTGTCAGGAATCAGGGGCAGAGAACAATATTTGTCTTTTTGATTATTTCACACTCAGTGAAAGCAAATGTCGATTCTTTGAAAGGATGACAAAATTGACCGATTGCTACATTATTGCTTTGATCAGCTAAACGAAAAAGCCTCAGATAATCAACATCAGGAAAGAGAAAAGGGGGCAGGGTGGGGAGACAAAAAATACAGATGCTACAGATATTCAATAATAAAATATTATGGAATATTTCGTCAATTAATTTTAAATTTCAAAATAAACAAATTCCAAAATAAAATTAATTCATACATTTATATGACTCAATAAACAATAGAATACGAAAATACCCTAATAACAATGAAATAAAAAAAAATTGAATCAAATTATTCAGCAAAAACTTTCAAATTTATATAGAAGTAATAATTCTAAAAATTGTGAGCATAACCACAACAAAATAACAAAAAAGAAATAAAAAAGAAAATTACAAGTCAATCTTACTTATCAAACGCAAAAATCCTGAATAAAAGTATTAGAACACCAAATACATATTACATATAATGTGCATATAGTAAGTTATATAGTACTTCATGAATTCAAGATTGTATTAATATTCAAAATCCACTAATGAATCAACACCATTAGCATATTAGAGGTGAAACCCATATGATTTCCTCAATATGATGAAGAAAAATTCATTTAATGTAAATTCAAGATCTATTAATAATTATATATTGCAAACCAAGAATGGAATGGATGTTGCTTAGCCTGTCAAAGCATGTATATACAGTACAATTTATTCTCATACTGGAATTCCCCAGCAGGGCAGCAAAGACAAATTAAAGAAAGAACAGACTAAATAAGTAAAGGGACAAAACATATAAGATAAAAATTTCATTATCACAGGCGATATGATCTTATACTTAGGTGGCCAAGTGAATCCACCATTAATTTATTATAATAGGTTACTGCATATAAAATAATATACAAAAATATTGTATTTTATATAGTGGCAATTAACAAATTAAACAAAAACTATTCTGTTTAAAAATAACATAAATGCAACAACAGAAGTGCAAGATATTTATGGAAAATATAAAACTCTATTGAGATATGTTAAATCAAGCCTAAACAAACTTAGAGCTATACCATTTAGGTTGATGAGTCAATATTTTAAAGAACTATTTAATGTTTTAAAATTTCTCAATTTTCAATAAACTAATCTATAAATTCATTGACAGTCCACTTAAACTCCTAACTTATTTTGCATGTAAAAATTTGCAATATTTATCTAACTTCACATAGCAATATATTTAAGAATAGCCAGGACTTGATTCAGTAGAAGATAGGAAAATTTGTCCGAGTAGATATCAAGACTTACAATAAGTAGTATAAGAAACAGGATAACATGGTTCTGGCTTAGAGTATAGGCACATAGACAAGTGGAACATAAAAAAGAACCCTAAATAAACAGACCTGTGTATACACGAAGAATATTGCAAACCAGCAGCAGAAGACCAATAAACAAATAGTTTTGAGATATTTGTAGCAGAAACTGCTATCCATTGACACAAAATCTATTTCCTCTTCTTTCTGGGCAGACGGATTATTTTTTCCATTTCATCTGCATTTGTATGTTTCTCTGTGACTGAAGTCTCACCAGTGGAATACGAGCAAAATTAATGCATGTCCATTATGGACCTAAAATTTGGAAAGTGTTGTCCCTTCACCACACGCTCTTTGTTCTTTTGCAGACCAGATGCAGAAAATGACAAGTTCCTACCAGACAATTTTGCCATAAAATAAGAAGAGATTGAATCTCTGAATCCCCAAGTAGAGAAAAGTCTCCTACCAACTTGCCTACAATTGATAATATGTTTGTGTTTGACTAATCTGTTTGAGAACATTTCAATAGCTGTCCCTGTCTTAAATAATACCAAAATTGTTAACAAAAATGCAGGGCTGAGGAACCTCTAACAATGTATTAGCCTCTGTGGTGGGTGGGACAAAACAACAGACTGGAAAGCTTGAGATCTGTGTTATATGATGTCAGCTTATTTAATAACATGTTGCCTGTGATGACTTGGAAAGCTGACCAAGTCCCTCCTAAGCCCATATCTCCAAGAGAAACAGAAAGACCCAGAATAAAAATATAAATCGATTGTTCTTTACTGCTTATACCAAGGAATCAAGAGAGCGAGTAACTCAGGCAAGAAGTGACTGGTTTGCAGTGAAATGGGCCAGGTGGAGTTCTGAAATTTGGGGTCTTGCAGTTTTGAAACCACATTGCTTCTATACCCCCCAGGAGGAGGAAATAGAACTTTAAAGATAATAAAAGCAGAAGTTGTTAAGGCTTTTCAGTTAAACAGCGGAGTCAGCAGTATGTTTGAGATCTATTTATCAAAGTCATTTTCCCATGAAAACGAGCAAAGAAACAAGAAAATAAACTGTGTGTGTGTGTGTGTGTGTGTGTGTGTGTGTGTGTGTGTGTGAGAAATGGGGAAAATAAGAAAAATGATATTTTAAAAGAAAAGATTGGTAAGACCTGTCTTATAACAATTGACTAAAACTCATTTATTCTTTCTGGACACAAAAATTAATTTATATCCATAATATATAAAAGAATTCTCAAAACATCATTAAGAAAGTGGAAAAATAAATTGAAAAATAAGCCAGTGGCTTAAATTCTCAATAAACATGAATAAAGATACCCAATTAATTTATTGGCAAGGATGTGGAACACTCATATTCTGTTGGGGGTAGTGAAAATTGGTGCAGCTCCTTGAAAATTATCTTGGAATATCTAATAAAATTCAGGAAATGTATATTGCCAGCAATTCTAGTCCTATGTATAAATCTTAAAGAATCTCTTCCCCATTAAAACTGGGATAAATTTTCCAGAAAGTTATACTTATATTGTTCATATTAGCTTCAGATAGGAAACAACCCAAAAGACCATTAACAATAGAGCAAATAATTATGCTGTGGAATAATATAAATCAATAAAAACAAATAAACAACACCTTCACACAGCATTGTGCATTTATCTTAAACACATGCTATTGGCTATAGTAAGCAAGATTTAAAGAAATAAGTGCAATATAATTTTATGTATTTTTGATGTGTGTATAGGTACGATATATATGCATATATATATCTCACAAGGAGACATAATAATATTATTTATAGACGCAGCTAAAGTACAAATAAGATAAGACTATTCTCCATTGTGTATTATTGGTACCCTTGTTGAAGGTCAGCTGACAACCCACAAATCTGCTAAGGGGTTACTATTATAAATATGTAAGGAATTCCCCAATTCAATAGTAATAAATAAATAAATAACTGATTTAAAAATAGACAAGGGACTTGAGTAAATATTTTTCCAATGAAGACATACCAATGATCAACAAGTACATGAAAAGATGCTCAAAATCACTAATCATCAGAGAAATGCAAACCAAAACCACAATGAGGTATCACCTCACACCTGCTAGGATGACTATTCGAAAAATAACCAAAAATAATGAGTGTTGGTGAGATGAAGAGAAATTTGAACTCTTATATAGGCTTTCCTCAAAACACTAAAACTAGAACTGTCATATGATCCAGTAATCCCACGCCGGGCAGATAGCTAAAAAAATTGAAATGAGGATCTCAGAGATACGGCTGCACTTCCATTGCTCATTGCAGCACTATTCACATTAACCAAGATATGGAAACTAAGTGTACATCAATGGAAGCATAGATAAAGAAAATGTGTTGTGCATTTTTATGTCAGCAGCAAGTCCGATATGTCTATTTCTTTTAAAATGGTAACTGTCTTAACATTCACTTGGAATCAGGAGATGCGGCCTTAGGCCTACACGAGTTGGGGATTTAGAGTTGAGATCATCACATAAAATTAGGGCTCTTGAAATGCCACACCTTCTGTGAAAAGCAGACTATTTAAAAATGTCCTATTGGGGCACCTGGATGGCTCAGATGGTTAAGCATCTGCCTTCGGCTCAGGTGATGATCTCAGGGTCGTGGGATCGAGCCCCGCAACGGGCTTTCCACTCAGCAGAGAGTCTGCTTCTCCCTCTCATTCTCCCTCTGTGCTCTGTCTCTCTCTCTCTCTCTCTCTCTCTCAAACAGATAAATAAAAATTTAAAAAATTGAGCAACACCATAAAATAAAAATTAAAAAAAAAAGTCCTATTGGCAAAAGAATAAGACGGGGAAAGATGTCTGTGTTGGCTTGGGCTTTGGTTGAAACAACAACAATAACGAAAACCTCTCATGAGACTTAAACCATGGACTTGCCCCACCAAGAATTTATTGCTATCGGGTTGATCTACACCCATGACTCACCTGACCTGGCAAAAAGAAATACAATAGTTGACTTATGGGACACATTCTCACTTCAGTATACGTGATTCTCGCAAGCAAGACCTGCTGGAAAATGACTTGTCAGTCCAAAGTTAGAAAAACGTCCTGAAAGAAACCAAGATGAAGGAGAGACAGAAATGAAAATTAACAGCAGAATTAGTGCTGCAGAACCAAGATGGTGGGGCTGTTTTAAAAAGTGAAATAAAGTTATAACTTTTGAATTCTTATATGCCAGTACACGTTGTCATCATTTCCTTTAACCCTCATATTAGCCCTGAGATAGGTGATTTTATCCTCATTTTATAAAAGGCGTGTAGGGTGTAGATGACTTGGCCAAAAACGCAAGGCTAAGAAGTGCAGTAGATGGGCCACTGAACAGCTGCGTGCCCCCCAGCCTCTGGGGCGCTCCTAGATCTGCCTCCGCTAGAGGGCAGGAGGCCTCCGCTCGTCAGGCACTCTGCGATCCAGAGGTCAATCCTCCCGAGCTACTCTCAGAGCTTTGGGGCTTGACCGTCTTTTTCTCAGCTGGCCACCGAAATAGCCCCCAAGTGGCCCTAACCCAGTTGAGGACTTAATGCTGAAGACAGTTTTGTGAAGAGCTTCACGGGTAAAATCAGTGTAGAGGAGAGAAATGGATACATTTCTGGAGAGATTAAGGTAGATTTTATATCGGATATTGCTTTAAATGACATTAAATTGTACATATTTAAAAAGGCAGAGGAACAAGAAGAACGTAGTGTGGGTTTAGATAATAATGAGAACTCAATTATAGTTGGTGATTGCGGGGAAAAAAAAATCAACTTTAGATGGTGATTTCCCAATAGTAATGTCAGATAAATGTCTCTTACCTCCTACTCCTCCCTGGAAAAAAAGAAGTAAAACAAAGTCTAAAATAAAAGGAAGAAGAAAGAACAAGATATAAGAAAAATGATTTGAAAAAAACCTAAATGGGACTTCTGGAAACACACACGAGTCATGAGAATTAATTCTATAATTTAATATAATTATATGATTCATATATTTATGTAGTGAAAGAAAGGTAATTAGATGGACACAGCTGAAAACAGAATTGATGAGCTAGAAATTAGGTGTAATAATATTAAACTGAATAAAGAATAAAGAGGTAAAATAATGAGAGAAAATGCTAATAAATAAGAGAAAAAAAGAATAAGACAACCTCATATATTTTAATAGGAAATTTAGGAGAAGAGGACAGAGAAAAGGCAAAAAACGTTCAGAGAAATAGTTATAGGACAATTTATTATTTATTATTTCTATGCAAAGAAAAATTAGAATGTCATAGCCTGTAAGACAATATTTGCAGCACGTAAGCCAGCAAAGGATCAGTGTCCAAACTGCATACTCTCCAAATCAATATAAACAAAGCTATGGGATTTCTAGTAGAAAAACAGATAAGACATGTAGGAAAAATTATAGAATAGGAAACACAAATGAACCAGAAATATGTGATAAAATGGATTATTGACCTTTTTAAGAAGTCACTTTACAATCTGAACTATTTCACTATTTAACTCTCAACTTGTACTCTGTTAAATTTTACTGCATTAATTCACTGTTATTTTTTAAAATGTATACAGCAAGTTTTACTTCAAATTGATAACACAAAACGATGTATCAAAATTTTAAAGGGTGTATGAAGTCCATCCAACTCTAGTTACCTCTTCCATTCATTCACAGGAAGAGTCAGTGGAATCCATAGTGTTCCCATTCTTAAAAAATAATGTAGTAAACAGTGCACAATACAAGATTTGACAAAGTGGGCAGTAAGGGTAGTAAATCAATAACATTTAAAGAAGAAAGATATTGGGGGGGAAAAGGCTAGAAGAAGATAAATGTGCTATGGAAATTTTACCATTACCAAATTCTGATTACAGGGACTTAGTAAGTTCAAATGCACCGAAAGATAAAATTATAATTAGTATTCGTATCTGTTCTTCACGACTCTTTAGCAAAGTCTGCTTATTTTAACAATTGTATTTGTAATGCAGCCCATGCCTTGACAGATACTAACAAAAGTAAATCAGCAAAATGATTCTCCCTCTTCTTCCACCCTCAGGCTCTGGGCAATCACAGAAACTATGAACATCTGCTTGGATTCTGATTGCCATGTTCACTGATTCAGTGCACCCAAATAAGCAACAATTAGTCTGTTCAGCATGTGTCAAAAGATCTGTCAAGCTAATTCAAATTAAGACAGGATAAATTGAATCCAGTTGGCATCATGCATATTTGTATGCAAAGTTTAAACAAGCATCAGCTATGCTATGTTATCTTTTATTTACAAGCAAAACAAGAATATATTGTTACATAATTTCAGAAATAACTATTCCTCATCATGATTTTACTACGTCATTGGTGAGATGTATTTTCTTGGGGTGAAAAAATTTTCTAGTGGATTTGAGTGGACTACTGTATTGCATTAGATCAAAATAGTATCATTTTTCTTGGACTCATTTATCTTAGTTCCATTAATTAGTTCCTGGGTACACAAATGGCTTTCAAAGCTTGAGATGTGCGAATTTCCATAAATTACACTTCCAAAGGTGAATTTTTAGATATAAACCTCATATTTATTCTTAAATTTTAAACATTCTATAAAAGGTTAATGTCTTCAGGTGGTCGGGTGATAGTTTCCCATCTCATTTATTGTATAGCAATCTGTAGTATCAAATATCTCTATACTTGAATGAAGAAAGAATCTGAACACTCAGAGAGTTAGCGACACTCTGAGGAAGCTGGCAGGCTCTTAGCAGAAGACAGAATGATTGCAGTGGCATTAATTATAATCTATTCCACTTTCCACCTGTCACAACTAGACAATGCTCCCCTTTCCATCTCTACGGATGTTTGGACGGAGTCATGTAAGAGGTCATCTAATGTGCTGTACACTATTGATCTTCAAAGGGCGGGGGGGCTCCATAGTGCTGCTGTATCTCTGACTAATACACTCAGATGAAACATAACTTGTGGGAAAAATAGAAAATTGCTCTACCAAGCTCTTTAATGTTTACTTTGAATGAGTCATATTCTCCAACTTCTGACACTTTTTCTCCCACTTTTGATACTGAGAGAGGAAGAAGGAGGCTTTAGAATTCATGGTTCTGATTGAAGTTGGAAATAGAAGAACTGAAAAAAAAATAAAAGAGAGAGAGAAAGAAGACTATACTTTAAGGAACTATAATATTACCTAGGATTTAGTAGAGGGGAAGTTCACAATGACAATTAAACAAACACTTACCAGGATGCCTGCAGGTCTGGGCATTGGTGAGTATTTGTCAGGATCTTAGAGCAGGACAGACTCTAAAAATTCTCCATTTCTACAGCATAGAAATAAATGAGTCCTATTCAGGCTAAGGAGGTAGAGACATTTCTCCCCTTCCTTTCATTTAATATGAATATCAACTAAACACTAGGTTGGTAAATAGCATTTGGTAGGATAATATGTAAATTTTAATATAAGTTCTGGCGGTCAGAATTGGCATTTCAGAAAAAAAAATAAGAAGGAAAAAAATAACATATTTCCCAAATGGTTAAATTACGTTGACAGGGACTTCCTATTAAAAGCTGATAATGGTAGGCATTTTGGGACTGTTCCCAGTAGCTCTACCTTGGAGCAGAAATTGTTGCCTTTAAAGAGGCCTGATACAGCAGGTGAGATGACTGGCCTTAGTGAGATAGAACAAACTTTTTGGGGGGTACAGTTATCTAATGCTAACTCTATGGGATGTGTGTGCGTGCGCACACATGTACACATGAGCGCACAGGCCCATGCACGTACATACCCATCATCAGATGTACATGTGAAGGTAAACAAGGCTGTGTTCCTTGATCTTCACAATGTTTCTGCTGAAAGCTGAGTCTGCTCTTCAATAATTCCTCCAAACTAATATCTGGTACTTATTCTGACATTTACCTCACATCCATCGTTTCTGCCTTGGAAATATTTACAAACTTTGGAGGTACCTGGGCTAAGGCCAAGAAATTAGATGAGAAGAGGAAACATTTGTTTCCTATTTTATATGTTGCATTCAAAAATATAGACTCCTGCTATGACAGCCGGAGGACAGAAGCTCTTCAGGGAGCAGTTCCATGAAAAGTGAAAGAGAATAGAACTGAGGGTTAAAGTTTGCACCATTTGAACTCAGATGCAAACAGTCACTTTGAAACAGACTGCTTTCACAAGCTTAGTAGAAACACATTAAGATTAATAAACTCTTCTCATAACTGGAAACCAGGTTGGCCTTGTCTTTTGTGGAGCTCTTCCAGGAATCCAGAAGGCCATGAGTGTACATACGAGAAATGAAGAGTAATATATATTATTTTAGTTGGGTAGTCTAAAAAATAAAATACCCAGATGGGTATTTAACCTTTTAAAACCTCTTCTCCCTTTCTGAGCCATCTTTGTAGCAGGGTCTGGTTGAGTAATCTATTTCTGTATTTATTCAATTCTCACCCTGAATCTATAAACAACAACTATATTAATCTCTATTATCATGGTTCTTTATGTTTTTGTTCAACACTTCAATCTTCTGATTCTTTAAAATATGTTGTCAAAGATATTATATCTCAGCCAAGTTTTTGTCAGAAGCCACTGTGATAGCCATACCTTAGCTCTTGACATAAAAGTTGTAAGAATGTTTCCACAGGTCAGGATTAAAATCAAAATTTTCTCTCACATACAAGAGTCTTCCTCTAAATTTAGACCAATTTACATAACAACTGCTCTAAGAAACAACGTGCTTTACAATTCTGTTTTTAATAACCTATAGATCTACATTTATGGCCTGTAAATATATTTCTTTATTTTGTCCACAAGTTTATCTTGAGAACAATCATCAGATAACTGAAATCAAGAAATCTTCTCTATGGGAGACATCTGCCATCTGGCCTGAGAAACATCGTTTGCTCCACTCATTGATCGTTACTCTTATATGGTCCATCAGGAGCTCATTCCATGTGGCATTTGGGGCACTGTTAGTTCAGGGCTTTCCCCAACTGTGTCCTAATCCTGCCAAGGGAACATGGTCCAAGGTACAACAACTCCACCCTCCCAGGATGTTATTTATTTAAAGTTTTTTGTAAAAACTAATTTCAACTTATAAAAATAATGAACGGATTTTCTTCACCCAGATTTGCAAAGGACATTACACTAGTTTTATCATTCATTTTCTGTCTTTCAGTAGACATTAGCNAGGATGTTATTTATTTAAAGTTTTTTGTAAAAACTAATTTCAACTTATAAAAATAATGAACGGATTTTCTTCGCCCAGATTTGCAAAGGACATTACACTAGTTTTATCATTCATTTTCTTTCAGTAGACACTAGCTNAGTAGACATTAGCTTTTTTTTTTCTAAAACATTTCAGAGTAAATTGCAAACTCTCTAAATACTTCAGAGTGATTTTCTAAAAAACAAGGGCATTGCCTTATATAACCACAGCAACGTTATAAAAATCAAGCAATTAACAACGATACATTGCTATAATATAATCTACCAGCCTTATTAAAATGTCACCAATTATTCCAGGATTACATTAGTTGTTGGGTCTCCTTCATCACCTCTAACCTGGAAAAATGCCTCTATGTTTCTTTGTATTTTATAACCTTGCACTTTGAAAGAATTCAGAGCAGCTATTTCATAGACTGCCCCACAATTTGGGTTTGTCTTTATAATTATATTCAGCTTAGGCGTATTTGCCAAGAATGTCATAGAAATGATGCAGTGTTCTTGTTAGCACATCATGTCAGGAGACGCATTGTGTTCATTTGTTCCATCTCTTGTAATGTTAACTGATGCTTTGCTAACTTGGTGTCTGCCCTCTTTCTCTAACGCAGAATTACTGTGTCAATAACAATCTTGAGGGGAGATACTGTTAAACTATGCAAATAGTCCTTTTCATCATACTTTTCCCCACTAACTTCAGCATCTTTTGGTGACTCTTATCTGAACAATTAATACTGCCTTAGTGGTTTCCAAGTTACAACTTTCTATTTCTATCAAACTTTCTACAAGAGCATTCTCTATCCTCCATTTATTTTTATATTAATGTAAATTCATACATACTTATTTTATTCTATGGATTATATAACTATAATTGTTTCTGTTGCTTAAATTCCCCGGATTGAACCAATGGGATCCTCTTCAAGCTGATTTCTGTGTCCTTTTCCTTTTTTCTTTGATTGGAAGAAATATTATACATATGCATGTGTATGTATATTACATATATATATATCCCATAATTTCATACTGTTACTTCTAATTCATGTTCAACTGGACAATAGTTGTTCTAACCTTTTTTCCCTTCCATACTTGTAACTCTGTTTTCTAACATTGAGAATCCTGGCTATCATATCAATGAAGCGCTTGTTTATTTTCCTAATCCTAGAATACATATAAAGCAGCTTCAGAATTTTCAGCCCATTCCCAAAAGTGCTGCATATGATGCAGGCTAATCCAGTTAACCCACATTTGGAAACTACATTCTGAAAAAACGATTTTAAAAGATGATGCAAAATACTCCCCTTCATCTTCCTCAATAAGATTCTCTCAGGAATTTTTTTAAAAATTGAGGCATAATTGACATACAATACTATATTACTAGTGCTTGGCATACAACAATGATTTGATATTTGTGAAATAAGCACCACAAGTCTAGTTAACATCCATCACCACACATCGTTACAGAATTTTTTTGAAAAGTCTTTTTTTTTTTTTTAAAGGATTTTATTTATTTATGTGACAGAGAGACAGCCAGCGAGAGAGGGAACACAGCAGGGCAGAGGGAGAGGAAGAAGCAGGCTCCCAGCCGAGGAGCCCGATGTGGGACTCGATCCCAGAATGTGGGACTCGATCCCAGAATGTGGGACTCGATCCCAGAATGTGGGACTCGATCCCAGAACTCCGGGATCACGCCCTGAGCCGAAGGCAGACGCTTAACGACTGCGCTACCCAGGCGCCCCTGAAAAGCCTTTTAACTAATACGTTCTGCCTCCCTACTTGTCCCTAACTTTTTATTACCTACTTTTGTGTCATAGCTGTATGACTGCACCTTATTTTTCTACTTCTGCAGAAACCTGTTTCATTTTTGTTGGGTGGTGCTCTCCACCGCAAACCCTTCTTATTCCTGTCCCCAGATACGGGCTAAGTAGTAGCCAAAGGTTTTGCTCTTAATTTCTTACCGTGTAGATTGGCAGGACCATTGCCTCTAGCTCTTGCTTTTCTCTATAGATCAACAGATGAATTTTCTTTTGAGAAAAGAACTAATATAAACCAAAGTCATGGGTTTTTTTTATCTTTTGTGATTTAATACATATATTTTTTGGAGGTTTGGATTACTCTTGTTCAAAGTGGTAAAACTGATCCACATATGATAAATTCAAATTCCATTTTGATTTAATGAAGGTAATGAAATATTAGATCATACTGAAAATTAATGTGTGAACTCGTCATGATCTGTCTGATACATTTTAATAGTAGTTTTGAGAAATCGAATTTGACTCAAAACTACTTATATACCTAACGTGTAATGCAGGTATTTTCTTTACTGATCGTATCCTACAGGAAATAAATTAAACTAAATTAATATCTAGAGATAAAATCATGCTTTACAGGCATAAGTGCCATTTAGGGATATTGGATGCAGTCAGCCTTTAAAAATGTCATCGTAACTGAAACAGTAGTAATAGGTACCTTAAGCAAACACTAAGATGAATCAGTCAGTTCTACCTACATTGGATTGCAGACAAATTATCTAAGCTTTCTCTCATTTCAATTTGAACCATTAAGAGGGTTTTTTGCTTCGCAGATTAGGAGGCACTGCCTTTGCTGCGGGTGATCCGTCTTCATTTAAAGCTGCACTCAAGTGCCTTTCACACTTACACGTGCTAACAAGAATGTGGGCTACCTTAATCCACTGTCAGAAGAAATCAGGGAGAGTTGGCACAGAAGCCAAAGAGAGAAAATGCATAAACATAACAGAAGTTATCATGGAAATGACAAATGTAAATAATGGATAAAGTGTAATTGAAAAGAGCTTTCGAGTGAAATACAAATGTATCATTTTATATAGGACATTTCAGGAAGCCAGACGCACAAGCCTCATCGTGGAAAGAGCTACAGGTTTTAGGCTTTGCTATTTCCTTATCTATAATACTGGTTATTTACTAAGTGGTCTGAGTTATTAAACATCAAGAGAATTGAGTATAATCTTGGCCTAAATAAATGGGGCTTATGTAAATGGGAATTATCTACTGAATTTGATGTTTATATTATATGACAGACTGGCTTTATTACCAGATCATTTTTAAAAACTGCGATAGGAAAATTTGGCAAACATAATATTCTTGGTCACCTCAGAGCTCATTTTAGCACCTTCAGTCTTACTCATTTACACTGGCTTTGACCTTCAATTTACAATTCTATGAATTTATGAGTCTTTCTCTTCATCATATAATACAAAACTGACCCTGTCCTTTATCCTCTATAAAATACATAATTGCACTCTGTGAAATGAAATTATTTTCACCTTATGATTATGGTGATGATATTCCTGATTCTAGTAAATTGCAAAATCCAGAGTAGGACATATGGGACAGGGTGAAGGTGTGATGAGCAATTCTATTGATAGCTGAAAAAAAATCAGCAGAAACATTTGAGGTCAAAGAAAAAGCATTAATTTCTCTCTACCACGTGATCCCATATACATATTTCATTTGTAAAACTGCTTTATTCACTTTATTACATTTCCATCATCCATTCTTCCTAAGCATACCACTACTCCTGATAATTCATTTCACAACTGGAGTTTGATTTTGGGGAAAAGCAATTTACCGACAATTTATTTTTTCTCTTACTGTATGTATGCATTTTAAAATGAATAACTTACAACTTAGGAAGAATACATTAATTGGAGACAATGAATGACGTGGTAAAAAATATTCCCCTACATCTCCCCCTCCTTTTTTTTGATGCTGTAAGTGTCAAACCAGTCTGGAAAATGTTTTATGCCTCAAAGTCTAAAGCAGTAAGTTCCTGAGTTGGAGTACTTTCTTGCCAGACTTTCATCTTTGGTGAGTATTTCCCAGTTGTTATTGAAATGACTCCCTCTGAGGATATTGTTGAAATGTTGTGTGCACGGCTGCTTGTTGAAGCCAAGAAATGATGGAGAGCGGCTCACGTGGGCGCTTCTAATTGTTCTTGTACTAGCAACTGAGGAATTCTCACAGATGGGTTTATCATAACACTTTGTTAGCATTTTTGTATAACAACTGCCTTTTCATCTAAAGGAAACCCTGGAGGAAAATACAACATTCAGGAATAGGATTTGAATATTAATTAATTGATGCTTCAAGTAAAAAGTTTTCTTTTTTAATATGTTCCATGTACGTAGCAAACTTTGTGAAATGTTAAGTTTCTTCAAGGTATGCACGGAAGTCATACTTTCTAGGTTAATAATAAATTATTTCATTTGCCTTTAATTATTTCATTTTAGAATCTTTCACTTTGAAATCTGCTATTCTATGGATGATTAATTTAGGATTTTTTTGCATGCTTGCTGTTGTCGTTAGTATTTTTAATCAAGGTCATTGGGTGAGCTTTGATTAATTGCAGATATTTCGATAAAGGGTTTACAAGCTCCGGTAGGGTAAATTATTAAATTAGAACAAGGTTCTTGACTAGAATTTTGGTTTGCTGGTTTGGTTGACTGTTTGTTGACTGGAAGTGTGGTGATTTTTTTAAAATGAATATTACTGTTTAATTAGTCATAGAAGCTTATATTAAAGTTATTAAGGTCCTAAAGGAATTGTTTGAATATGGGACTGTTTTTATACTTTCTTTAACAACTTTGACACATTTGTTGTTATGATTTTAAATCAAAAAGGAAATACGGAGATAATATTGATTTGTTTCGGTACACATTTTCAGAAAGGAACATTTCAAATGTCAAGTAGGTGTCCTTGAGACAGTTACCTGCAGGTCTGCTTTTGCCTGTTGCTTATTGAACTTTTTTTTTTTTTTAAAGATTTTATTTATTTATTCGACAGAGATAGAGACAGCCAGCGAGAGAGGGAACACAAGCAGGGGGAGTGGGAAGAGGAAGAAGCAGGCTCATAGCAGAGGAGCCCGATGTGGGGCTCGATCCCATAATGCCGGGATCACGCCCTGAGCTGAAGGCAGACGCTTACCGCTGTGCCACCCAGGCGCCCCTGAATTCTGTTTTTTAAAGCTTATTCTGTATTTGTGTGTGTGTATGTGTGTGTGATAGTAGCAAGAATAGCTTTAATTTAAGATTGCATGAATCCTTTATACTGTTTTTGTTTTCTTGAGGTCTACTGAAGTTATCTTTCTCCTATCATTCATATTGAGATGTTAATAAACGAGCAATATTTTATTTAACATGAAAAATGAGCACAATAACCCATCTGATATTTCTTCAATTCATTATTTTCTGTTAATGGAAAACATGATTAATTCATTAACACATTTTCAGATAATCTTTATGGTTAACCCTATTAATTTAAAATTCTGTCAATTAACATTCATTCATATTAATGGTCTGTTTTTTACTTGTTTGCTCTATGGGAAGCATTATTTTATTGTTTTTATTTGACAATACAACTATTTGATGCACAACTTTTAAAAATGATTCATTTTCTCTTTTCATCAGTCCCTATTTGTGATGTTTATCTCTCTCATATTCTAGGAATAAAGAAAAGCATTTAAAGTAAAACAAGTAATGAATTATTCTGGAAATGATCAGTGCTTTAATTGTGTCCAAAATCTACAGTAATCCATATCCATCAATGTGGAAATCATTAGTAAAATTGGAAACAACTGTTCTTCTGCTGAAATTCAATACTTAAAGGGAACTATCTCTGGTACAAAAAATAAAAAATGCAATGAACCAATACAAATGCAATGAACCAACAATTGCCAGCCATCATGTTACAGTGATTATACTATTGCCAACTTTTCAAACGTTTATAATCCAAATGCATCCATTCCAATGCAATGTGTGTCATTTGAGGAAGCTTCTCTGATACTCAGGATTAAAAGTATAGTTGACCCTTAACATAGGTTTGAACTACACAGATCCACTTACACCTGGATTTTTTACAATATAGTACTGTACATGCGTTTTCTTTACCTTATGATTTTCTTAATAGAATTTTTTCTTCTCTTGCTTACATTATTGTAAGAACACAGCATATAATACGTATAACATGCAAAATATGTGTGAATCAACTTTTTATGCTATCAGTAAGGCTTCTGGTCAACGGTAGGCTATCAGTAGTTAAGTTTTGGGGGAGTCAAAAGTTATCAGGGATTCCTGAGTGTGCTGGGGGTCAGTGCCCCTAACCCTAACATTGTTCAAAGGTCAACCTTGTTTCGTAGTGTAGTATAAATCAGATGGACCCTCACAACTCTCTTCAGAGGCTGGCCAGAGTGGTGGACGAAAGAGTAACCAGGGGGCACTGCAGCTTTATGAAATCACCTCATGGAAGATGACAAGAAATTGTTCTGAGATTTCTTAAGAGTTTAAATATGGTTTTTAACTTCCTGTGATATAATTTTGAGTAACCTTGGAAGAAAGGTTCTGTTAGGCATTTATGCTTAAAAATTAAGTCAGACTTTTCTCAGTTGTCCCATTTTAAAATATGATTTTCATTTTAAAGACTTAGATATATAAAAAAAGAGGATGATTTATTTTTCTTCCTTATTATTAAAGAGCTGATTCTCAGGAACCTTGAGGGATTGGCAGATGAGGTTAGAATTTTAATGTTCTATTTCGTTTAATCTATTTGGAGACACATTGTATTTCTGTTACAGAAAAATCTGAGATTTAAAGTGAAAAAGTTTTTTTGTGGAACATTTGGTATTTTGGACGTTTGATATTTCCAACGTTTAATTTAAAAGACATTGTTATGTTCAAAGTCATTGAAGAAAATTCAATGTATTTTACTTCATTACTTCATAGTAGAGGACACTGAATATAGACCATCTAAGCATAAAGTCGGTAGTGCAGACTTTCCTTTAAAATATCTTCCTAGAATAAGCATAAATCACAACTTGCAGGGGGTACTTTGGTCAATCAATGCTATTTGTTAAATTTTTGTTAATTGTAAACTTCATTAAATTATCAAGTTTGTGTGTGTATGTATGTAGTAATAAACGTATTAATTTAAAGTCTTGAGTAAAGAAGTACTCTGAGCCAACATGAGTTGCTGTTGATTTCTTTTAGTGTTGAGAAATCAATGATCTCATTCTGTAAATTTACATGGGCATATAGATATGGACCTCAGTAAACAGACTGAGGTAACAGTTCACCATTTCTTTGAGATTCTGAGCCTTCTCTATAGACCACTAATCAGTCGTAGGTCAATCAACCTACCATTTTCTCTCTGTTATCTCCTCTTCACTTTCCTAGAAACCTCCAAAACAGTCTAAGCAGCCATGGGACTCATCCTATCCCCCTTAGGCACTATTTACATACAAGATCTGAAATTTGTGTATATGTTATTTCATTCTCAAAATAGTCTGTATTTCATCTTACTTCCATTTTTTAAGAGAGACAAGGGATTATATTAGAAGAGAGCATGTTAATATTGTTTTAGCTTTCCACTGCAGTTTTGGAATTTGTATTATATAGGTAAGAACACCTAATTTCTCCCCTTCATCAGCTTAAGATCACAAGATTCTCTTTAGTTAGAAAACATGGGCTCCATTTTTATATGTAAAATTTGGTATTATATATAATTTATTTTCATATTATACTATATTGTATTTTATGTTTATTTAGGAATATATTTATAATTTATTTTATATCCCTATCATTTATCTATCTATCTATCTATCTGCCTTTATTGCTGCTTGCTTCTGTGTGCTTTCCTTCTGGACTTGCCCCTGCACATGTCTTCAGAGAAATATTCCTGTGCTACAGAGGTGGGAAAGTGTTTGGGAGTTTGGGAGTTTGTGTCCTCCTGGATGGCCTTCAATCAAATAACCGACTGGTGAGTGAATTTGAAAGTCCAACTAACTCTCTTGTTTTGGGCAGGCCAAGCAATGTGGTGTAATTTATGCTGCAGGGTTCACCGTGGGATCAGGTTGAAGCAGCAATTTTGCTGCAAAGTTCACAGTTGTTTGGCTTTTGCTTCTTCTTCTTTTTTTTTTTCTTTTGCTTTCCTCACTTCTTTACCAATTTCTTTTGGAAGCATTGCTTTAATAAATCACTTGCACACATATCCTGTCTCAGGATCAGCTTCTGGGGAATCTGACCTAAGGCAAGGAGTAGCTATTCAAAACTCTCTGTAACTATTCAAAATTTACCATGATACAGAAAAAAATGTTTTTATATAGATAATCCACTGTGTGTGTGTGTGTGTGTGTGTGTGGTGTGTGTGTGTGTGTGTGTGTGTACATAAAAGACAGGCCAGGAGGGAATATTGGTACTTATGGTTTGAGAAACATGGTAGACTGAAATAATTCAGAAGCTTCTGCCCTAGTATGAACATATAGGATGAAATATAACTAAAGCCGTTTAAATATATAGTTGTGCATGAAAGAGCAAAGAGAAAATTCCCATGTCAGAAATGTGCATACCTTAAACCTGTGAGTGGCAGACAGTTAATACTGAGTCCTTTCATCAGTTCCTATTTATTTCCAGTGAAAGCATACACCTCCAGAACTTCATCATGACAGAAAGTGAAGTCTGAATTTGTACTGCCAGTATACTCCAAGAATCACCCAGGAGTTTCTAACATGTACAAAAAGAAATAATAATAGATGTATTTAGGAAACTAGAAATGACAGAAAAATTAATAATCTGATAAAGACTATTGTTGCAGCTTGGGTTTCCTTAGGAAGCCAACTTTGGGGCAGATTATCATACAGTTGGCTCCTGGAATTAGTTCTTGTAGAATGGAAGGGAAGAGAACAGGATAAGGCAGAGGGAAAGTTGCCCTGTGTGATCTTGAAGGAAGCTTCAGCTGATTGTATGGGGAGTTCTGAAGCTGGGATCTCTCGCAGAGTCTTCCTGACATGTGTGAGCAAGTCTTTTGGTGCAGGATGTCCCAGGAGGAAATACTTTGGTCAGGTGGCTTTCTTAAACCAGAACAACCCAGATAGGACATTGACAGCTGAGAGTAAGCTGCCAGCTACACTCCTAGCAGCTGGGAAAATGAGCCATTCATTCCTAAATGGGGATCTGAGCAGGGTGTCATAGGTCAACACAGATTTCTATCAAAAACTCAAAGCTTTAAGCTAAATGATGAAAATCTGTAAGTAGTGCTTTCAAAGTAAAAAAAGAGCCAAAATTTGTGGATATAAGTACTTTTATTAGTATTACCCTGATGGTTATGAGTCAGTAGAATAAGAAATATGAATTGTAAGAATTAGAAATAAGAAAAATTGACATTACTCATTGGTGACAGGATCTAATACATATCCCCATTTTCTCATCACGCACTTAATCTTTGACTCTCTCCAATCTTCATCTCTTCTCAAACACAATGTGTCTCCCCCATAGCTGCAGTTGTCTCAGGTCCAAGAGATTTTTGTTGGACCTTTATTACTAGATGTCCCTGGCATGTTTAACACCCCTGGCTACTACCTTCTGGAAAAGTTCTGCCCTCTTGCCTGAGGTGACTCGACTCTCCTTGTTTTCTCCTGCCCATGCTGATTTTTCTTTAGGGGTATTTCCTCACCTGCCAGTCTCCGTGATGCACTTCTTGGCCCACTGCTCTTTCAACTTTGCAGCCCGCTTGGATAGCCACATTCTCATCTATATGCTAATGACGCCCAAGCCTCTGTGGCAGTCTTCCTCCTCAAGACTCTTTTGTCAAGGCTTTCGACTTGTTTAATCAATGCCTCCTCATCACCTTCAGTGTCCTGCAGTCACCACAAATTCAGAATGTATGAAACTACTCATTAGTTTTCTTCCTCAAACCTTCTTCTACATTGCACGTTAATTATTGGAATCTGAATCTGGACCCGATCATGAAAGAAACTATCCACTTAGCCACATAGGCCTCAATGTATTCCTTTTCTTAATATTAGGAAATTAAATTTGCCGTAACAGCTTTATTTGTATCCATTTAAAATCTGACCGCAATCTCGCATGTAAAGAAGTTAAATTAATAAATGACCCTCCTATTGTCTTACATATTCAAAAGAGATACCACATGCTTTGTATAAAAAGGTTCTTTTTGAAAGTAAATTTTAATGATTGATGTTTCCCACTGAATTTTGTATCAGATATAAATAAAAGAGTTGTAGGTCTTTATTCATTTTCACATGTTATGTAACAAAAGCTAGATTTATACTTTTATTTTTTTTATTTTTTTTTTTTTAAAGATTTTATTTATTTATTTGACAGAGATAGAGACAGCCAGCGAGAGAGGGAACACAAGCAGGGGGAGTGGGAGAGGAAGAAGCAGGCTCACAGCAGAGGAGCCTGACGTGGGGCTCGATCCCACAACGCCGGGATCACGCCCTGAGCCGAAGGCAGACGCTTAACCGCTGTGCCACCCAGGCGCCCCAGATTTATACTTTTAAACATTACATAGAGTTGGGAAGTCTTTGAATCAAAGGTTACACCAATTGTATTTCAAGGTTCTTAAAAATCTCAACTGACTTTCTTATCCCCATAATTAACTACGTCTTGAGTATATAATCAGAAAAAAATCAGAATTAAGCAATACATTGCTGGCTATTACTTACATAAAACATACTTATTTTTTCTAATAAATACCTCCTATATAAAGTATTACTGAGGGCAATTACCACAGTTCTCCTGAGTGGTAATCTCAGAACTGTAACAGTGACTTACAATGTAGTATATACAGTGGCTTATATACAATATATTAGCAGTGGCTTATACATATAAGGTTGTAGCCTCTTACCTAAGAGGACCCTGAGTGTAGGCATTCTCTGGCTGATACGGCTACTCCAGGAAGTCATCAGATCCTAGGGCTAGGAAGTCGTCAGATATCCGTAGGATAAACTCCGAGTCCAAGATTGCTGCAAGGACTTCAGGATGGCGCTCACCAGTTTGTGAAGGCCTCTACACCACGCTCACCTGCACCTCTTTGTCCAGCACTTAGAGATGTGGAAATCATTAATTGCAAGAAAGCCTGTAAAATGTAATCCTTAGGCTGAGTGATTTGCTTTCCAAAATAGACTGTTTTTCTGAGGCAAAAAGAGAAAAAGGATGTTGAGTGGCAGCTAGCATTCTAATACTTGACTGAGCAATTACATTATTTATGTTTGTTTGAATTGAGCCATGCATTTCCATTTCCTCACTAGCAAAGTGTTCAACATCACCTTTGGATTTTGTCAGACCATTAAATTTAACCACAAGTAGTATGTGGAGAAGGAAATAATCTAACAATCTTAAAAGGCCTCAAAATTTAATTTGTGCACTTTCCAGCAGGTAATTGACAGAAAAAGTAATACCTAGCCTTTCAGCAAGGAGTCATGTTATTTAGAAAAAAATTTAAAAATATTAAAAGTAGTTTACTGCAAAAGCTGCAAAAACATTTCAAAGCAAAAAAAAAATCAACAATGACAGGTTATGAATGGCATAGAAAACTATCTTCACATTGATAGAAATAAGGTAGGTACTAGAATTCTCCTTTTTTGTTTTTTGTTTTGTGTATTTGTAAGTTTGAATCAAAATCAAACTTCCTACATAACGCAAATGTTTAGTGAGCCTGCTACATTATATAGTGCTTATTTCTTGCATAATACTTCATAATGTCAACTATAAACTAGACTGTACAAAAATCAGTCACATAGAGATTCAGTGCTGCGATGGCTTATTTAATTTCATGGTGCATCTGACTGGTACGCTTTCTACTTTTTGCTACAAGCACTTCTTGACTGTGCTTCTAACTCCCTCCTTCTTTTTCTGCCTTTCTTTGACCACTTTTTCATTTTCCAAACTAAGGTTCTTCTTTTATTTGTTTCTTTGGTCTCTATTTATTTTTCAGAGAATGCACAGTTCTCCTGATGAAAGTTTCACCAGAAATGATTCAGGAACAACCACAAGTCCACACTCCCACCTATCATATATTCTCTCTCTCATGTAAAGGATAAACAAGTCCGGGACTTTAAATAACGACTCACATTCTACTCTCATCACTATTCTGACTATGAATCTGTCAGATGTAGGAATGTCTCTTAGCAAAACATTGAAACCACTTCTCCATCAAAAAGGTGGGAAAGCCCAGGGCAAGGTAATTACTATTTATTTATTTATTTATTTATTTATTTATTTATTGGCAAATAAGTTAATACATAGGCTATACAGACTTCTTTATTTGGCAAAGTAAGTTTTATTCCATTTTTTTTCTATACTCACTAGACTCCTTTCATGACTATTTTAATCGGATAAAACTAAGTGACTAAAAACAAGAATTACTCTAAGTTGTTTTTCTTGCTACTGAGCCATAAGTTAATGTTCTATAGATTTGCAATGATGGGAGAAATAATGACAAAGTAGTCTAACAATTCTCTTTATAAGATACTACTGTGATTTTTAAAGAGAGTTCTATGAAAAGATGATCTGCCCTATTAATGTCTGATATGGGATTATTAATAAGCTGAATTTACAATTTATAGAAATAGTTTATAAATTTCAAGTACTGAAAGAACCTATAAGAAATCACAAATTTCAGTTTTAAAGTTCAGAATGATCTTGTGAAATCATCGAACATAATTCCTTTGTATGATGCAAGCTACACGCGTGCCACACAGATTATAGAAACCTATACTCATAGTGAAACAATACATCCAAATACATATTTTTATAGAGATGGAAAATATATTTAAGTTTTATTCCTTTTTATCTGTCCCTAATTTGCTATGTGAACACAGTTTTTCCAAAGGTAAATAAGAGTGAGTTGAGACTGTATGATTTCAGTTATCATTTCTAATTCTAAGAACCTATAAATATTGATTTTTTTCAGATTATACAACGACCAATTTCTATGCTATCCAAAGATGTAATACAGATTTAGGAATGTGGCCAGAAGGTGGAATTTTATTGCAAACTTGGATGAGATTTAAATTGCAATCATCACAGAGTGGTAACAACAGTACTAACAAAACCAATAAAAAAGTTAAAGCTTTTTTGACACATGATTTAAGTTGTGCTGCATAGGTGACAAATGTATCTTGATCCTCGATATCACACTGAAACTTTTCATCCTATGGAAATAGAAAATATTATTAGTTTTACTTTGATCACTGTCTAAATATAGTTTTAATAAATATTTATTCTTTAAATATGTTTCTACTTTGGGCCAGAGTGTCCCTCGGTACTCCAGATGCAATAATTACCAAACACACACACACACACACACACACACACACACACACACACACACTATCACTGCCTTCAAGTAGCTTACATTCTAATAGAAAAAAACAAACAGGAAGTAATAACTAAAATCAGTTAAATTGTATTATATACTAGGAAGTTTTAAGTGGGATTGGAAAAACAAAAAGTGGAGCAGGCTGGGGGAATCAAGATCTCCAGGGTGAGGGAGATTTGATGAAAGCTGGAGCTGATGGTATCTCACTTAATTTGATAAGAAAAAACAACAAAAATTCAAAATTGTAAGATGATGAAATTTGAGGGCAATGAAAATTTTTTTTGAGGGCAATGGAATTTAAAAGACTGCCTTCTATATCCATATAATATATTGACCTGTATCTGGAAAATAATGGAAAATTATATTTATTAAAACAAATACTTCACACTTGCTTTAATGTCCCATATTGTCCCAGTTCTCTGAATCGAATTCAAAGTTTCTCATGAGCATTGAAATCCTCTCTTTGCATGAAGTTTCCCTGGAAGATCTGCCTTAATGAGTAAAATTGACCGAATCAACAATTTTCTCCTTTATGAAAACTAAAAAGCAAGTCTTGGTTAAAGTATCTGGAGGTTTTTTGTTTGTTTCAAAAATTTTTTTTAATTCCAGGTAGTTAACATGTATTGTAATACTAGTTTCAGGGGTAGAATTTAGTGATCCATCACTTCCATACGACACCCAGTGCTCATCACAAGTGTCCTCCTTAATCCCCATCACCCACGTTGCCCATCCCCCCCGCCCCTCCCCTTCAACACTGTTTGTTCTCCACAGTAAGTAGAGACTTATTTTTTAAGATTTTGGGTTTTATTACAGCAGTTTTAGGCTTACAGCAAATTTTAGAGGAAGGCACAGCAATATTTTATTTATCCCTTGCCCTCACCTGTGCATAGCCTCCCCAGTTATCAACATTACTTACCATAGTTGTTGTTTTTTAACGAAAGATGAGCTATATTGCCACATCATAATCACCCGAAGTCTATAGTTTAGCTTAAGGTTCACTCTTGGTGCTGTATAGTCTATGAGTCTGGACAAAAGTATAATGACATATATCCCTCACTGTAACGTTATAGAGTATTTTCACTGCCTTAAAAACTCCTCTTGTGTTCTCTCTATTTATCTCTCTCTCCCACCCTTTGCCACCACAGATTTTTTTATTGTTTCCATAGTTTTGCTTTTTTTCTAGAATGTCATATAGTTGGAATCATATAATGTATAGCCTTTTCAGATTGGCTTCTTTCAGTTAGTAACAGGCATTTGAGATTCCTCCATATTTTTTCATGGCTTAATAGCTCATTTCTTTTTAGCAGTGAATAATATTCTATTATCTGGATATAACACAGTTTATTATCCATTCACCTACTAAAGGACATTTGGTTGCTTCCAAGATTTGGCAATGATGCCTAAAGCTGTTATAAACATCTGTGTGCAGGTTTTTACGTGAGTGTAAGTGTTCAATACCTTTGATTAAAAGCTAGGAGAGTGATTGCTGGATTGCATATGAAGAGTATGTTTAGTTTTGTAAGAAACTGTCAAACGGTCTTCTGGGGGGACCCATTTTGTGCCCCTATCAGCGATGTGTGAGAATTCATACTGCCCCACATCGTCATCAGCATCTGGTGTTCTCAGGGGTCCAGATTAGGGCCACTGTGATAGTTGTGCAGTGGTATCTCGTTGTCTTGATTTGCACTTCCTTGGTGACCTCTGATCTTTCCTTATGCTTATTTACCATCTGTATATCTTCTTTGCTTAGGTATCTGTTAAGGGCTTTGGCCCATTAATTAATTAATTGTTTTCTTATTATTGAGTTTTAAGTTTTTTGTATGTTTTGGATAAGAGTCTTTTACCAGATGTATTTTTGCAAATATGTTCTTCCAGGCTATGGCTTGTCTTCTTTTTTTTGTGCATGTGGGCATCCAGTTGTTCCAGCACCATTTGTTGAAGAGACTATCTTTGCTCTATTGTATTGCCTTTGCTCCTTTGTCAGAGTCAGGTGACTATATTTATGTGGCTCTATGTTTAGACTCTATTCTGTTCCACTGATCTGTTTATGTAGTTCTTTTTACTAATACCACACTCTTTTGATTATTGTAGCTTTAGAGTAAGTTGTGAACCCAGGTAGTGACAGTCCTCCAACTTTATTGTTCTTCAATACTTTTTTGGCGATTCTGAGTCTTTTTTTTTTTTTAAGATTTTATTTATTTATTTGACAGAGAGAGGCAGCCAGCAAGAGAGGGAACACAAGCAGGGGGAGTGGGAGAGGAAGAAGCAGGCTCCCAGCGGAGGAGCCTGATGTGGGACTCGATCCCATGGTTTGGGATCACGCCATCGGCTTAAGGCAGACGCTTAATGACTGAGCCACCCAGGCGCCCCCGATTCTGAGTCTTTTGCCTCTTCATATAAACTTTAGAACCAGTTTGTTGATATCCACAGAATAGCTTGCTGGGCTTTTGATTAGGATTGGATCTATAGCTCAAGTTGGGAAGAGGTGACATTTTGGCAATATTGAATTTTCCTATCCATGAGCATGAAATCTCTCTCCATTTATTTAGTTCTTTGATTTTGTTATTAGAATTTTGTAGTTTTCCTCAAATAGATCTTGTACTTATTTTGTTAGATTTATACTTAAATATTTTATTTTAGGGGAGGGAGAATGCTAATATAAAAGTTATTTTAATTTCAAATTCCACTTTGTCATTATTAGTATATAGGAAAGCAACTGACTTGTATATTAATTTTGTATCTTGGAACCTTGCTGTAATCACTTATGAGTTCCAGGAGGTCTTTATTTTTGGAAATTCTTTTAGATTTTCTGCATAGATGATCATGTCGTATGTGAACAAAGAGTTTTATGTCTTCCTTCTTAATCTGTATCCTTTTATTTCCTTTTCTTGACTTCTTGCTTGGTAAGGACTTCCAGTATGATGTTGAAAGGAAATGGTGATAGAGGTCTGGTCACATTTTCAAGAGGTGACTCAGTCTCCCTAAGTAATCAGCCATACATTTATGAAATTAGACAAGAAGAGTCAAATATGTACCATGTGAAAAAGGAGTGTCATGTCACTTTTACAATTATTTGAAGAAAAATAAAATAAAATGATGTGAATGTTAAATTCAAATAAAGAATTTTAAGTTGTTTTTCCTTAAGAAATGGGGGTTTAGTAAATAAAAGTCATTAAACATTTACACAAGAGGAAATAAAAATGGTAAGTAAACAACAGTTTTCAATAATTATAAACAAATGAAAATTAAGAATAGAGCTGAGGGGTAAGCTGGGGAAAAACCTCTGGGCCAGGATCATTCATATATATAGTACCTATGACATATGCCAGGTAGTATATTAGGAATGATCTAGGAATGATCAGGGCAAAACGAGAACCCCTCCATTCACCAAGGCTGAATGACTCCATCCAGTTCAGCCTCCTTTGATTTTTTAAACTTCTGGAATCCCTTGAGTGTGAATTTCTTTAGCAGTGAACAATCTTGTTGGCTGCCCCTGATTAACACCCGACCCTCAGTACAGACAATGGATCTTGGGAACTAGGCAGACACCGTTCACGTCCATCTGGAACATTCAGAGAGAACTATCTCCCGGCCAGCATCCTTGATTGATGGTCTGACGAGCATATGAAGTCCGTGTCTGAGTCCACAGAAGGCTGGGATTTGCTGCCAAAAGTATCTCAGGTTTTTAAAGCCATTGCCTCTTGCTCTTTTTAATTACCACCTAGCACCTACCCCTGCCTCTACTAGTTCCGTGGAAACCAGGAGTGAAATGATCTTCAGCTATGACAATGAATCTTTTCTTCTTAAGTCTGCCTCTTCCTCTCTGTATGTATGACTTATATGTCTTGTTACTCATCTCAAAGAAACAACAAATACTGTAATAAAAATTAAAATGATAAAATAGTACCATAGATGTGTGATTTCCCATAGGTCTCACAAGTATTTCTGATGCCAAATAGTGATTTTAATTGGAGAGTGAAGTTCACAATATTTCTTAAGTTTTACCAAAAAAAAAAAAATGTCTTTAGGTGAAGATTTCTCTTGGATGAAAGTTTTAAAAATACCTGAATTAACAGTTCATGATCAAATAAATATATAATGAAATTGTGAGTCTATGAAGCAAAAAAAATTTTCGCTTTATGAATTCAGTAGAAGGTCTTCTGAATCTATTTAAAATGTCCTGACGTTTTTGAAAAGCTGTACTAATGTAATTTATCCATTATCAAACTTAAATTCTCAAACAAGATGAATATATTTATTTATAGATATAGAGGCATTGCCAAATTATTGGTATGTTATGATTATGATGTTTATTAAGACCCACAGAATAGAAATTTAAAAATCAACTTGGCAAGCAGAAGAATAAAATGTGATTCCCAGGCAAAGAACTTCATTGTTTATGTTGTCTGAAGTCCCTAAATTATAATGAAAACTTTTACTCTAATTTCTTTCTTTATAAGAGTGTTCCTGATTTAAATTTTGTTTCCCTTTCAACAGTCCACCACGACATTACATCTGAGGGTCATACATTTGCTAATAATGGTGCCTTATTTTTTTTTTGTAATTCCTTATTTTCTAGTACATCTTTCATTTTCTTTTAGACTGCCAAGTGGCAATGCTGATTATGAATATTCTGATGTTTCTTCATCGCTGTGATTGATAGTACTCATATATTTACTTGTTTATTGTAGACACTGAATAGAAAAATAATCTGCAGATTATTGTTTTCATTTTTATGTACCACAAGCCTCTGTTTATCTAGCTAAAACCAATCTATATCTCATTGTTTGCTCAGTGATCATTTTCACATCATTGTATTGGGCTTCACTGAATCTGCCTTTCATGCTCTGAGAAGTCATTCAGCTCATGATTCTTCCCTTTATTTCATATTATGTGGTCATATTTAAAACTTTGCTGCTGGTCCTAAAACTTCATAGACTTGAATTTTTCAAGTGAAAGAATTGAGGCATTCTGTTTGCTAATTAATTGAGTGGGTCTTAGAGAACATTTAAAATGTCCATAGTTTTGGGGTGGCTAGGTGTCTCAGTCAGTTAAGCATCTCCCTTTGGCTTACGCCATGACCTCAGCGTTCTGGGATCAAGCCCCTTGTGTTTCGGGGCTCTCTGCTCTGCTGGGAGCCTGATTCTCCTTCTTCTTCTGCTCCTCTCCCCACATTTGTGTGCTCTCTCTGTCTTTCTTGCTCTGCTTTCTGTCAAATAAATACAATCTTTAAAAAAATAAACTTTAAAAATAAATACATAAATAAATAAATAAAATGTCCATAGTTTCAAAGATCCTGTTTCCTATTATGAGGCATTATAATATTATATAACATAGGAACGATGAAAAAGATACCCCATCATGTGAAGAATTCCTAGAAAAAAAGCTCAATAGGATAGGGAATGGCTGTTCTGCTTTTTTATGTCCCCAGGAATTCATGGTCTTCTAAGCTCTGTCAGAGCTCCAGTTAATAAGCATAAGAAATAATGACATTTGCTGCCCTGCGGCATCATTGCCTTTACAAGAAACAACCAAACAACCCCCCTGTGCCTTCCTTCACCTTTGCCAACTGGCTCCTATCAGTTAGGTGTGCGAGAAATACCTCTTCAATTACAATATCAAAACCAAATATATTTGCTTTTCTAGATATATAAATTCTGTATTTTATCATCCTATTTGAATTTTCAATTAAGCTGTTTAAAAATTAAATATAAAATGCACTTGCCAATGATTTTCTCTATAACTTTTCAGGTTGAAATTAGATGAGATGGTAATAAATTTCTACTATAAATCATACTTCTAAAAAATGTTACAAGTGTTATGGAATACCTTGTTTCCTCTGAATGCTATTATTCAAATTTGAAGAAGTACTAATTTTATTCATATCTATACAAAGGGGTGAATTGTCAAAGTTGAAGGGAATATTAAGCTATAATCTAATATTTTATTCTCTAGTTTCTTCTCCAGATTATTGTCCACATTTACTGTATTTTAAAGCCAAATGGGAATGACAACTCTTAGACTGGATGAAAGAGAAATAACACCTTTATTACCTTGTTTATGACAATGCTTAGAAGAGCGCCCTACACTCACAGGCACTGAGTATAAATGCTTCGGACAATTACAGTGAAAAATGCTTTGGATGATTGTCATGATGACGGTAATAAAGACAATAATAAAGATAAAATCTTCTCTCTTGATGTGTCCTTTTCTTTTTGTCAGAAATAGCATCACTATTCAATGAGGGCTCATTTTGAAACTATGATCTACCTTCTGTACAAGCCCTTGACCTATCATTTATAAAGAAGCTTAAAAAATATCATTTTGCAACGTATTGAAAATCACTAGTTCAGATGAGAGAGATAATGTTTATTTCTTTATCTTTGTGTAGCTTTCCTACAGCAAAGAATTGATAAAAAAATAATCCCAAAGTATTAACTCAAGATTTCACATATCAGATGATCTTAAACTCAAGTCAGATCTTGACAGCTACCTATATCTGGGTTTACTGATGATATCGGAAATTTTCAAAGGAGTAGGTTTTTCCCTAAAATAGCTTAATGTGTCGGATGCACTTCAATTTATAAGGTGACACAGTCTTACCCTATTTGAATTGAATGCCAGAAGCTAAAACAATCTCCTCGTATAGGCATTAGTTAATTTGTGCAACACTACCAAATGTCATTATTTCAGCTTGTCCGTGACTTCTAAGGATGTTTATTTCCTGCCGCCCCTCTTGTTCTCCAATTTGAACAGATTCCAGATCAGCTATAATGAAATCAGGCCTTTTTTCCGTGACCATACTGGTCATTTTTGTTCCGTTTTTCATTAGTGCTTTGAAACCTTAATTGCAGGACAAAATGCAATTCTTTAATTCTCCTTACAAAGACAATGAGTTTTTCAAGGAGAGTCTATGATTATTTTAATTAAAAACCCTTTTCTTTGAAAGTTAAAACAACTTTAGCCTAACATCATCATTTCTTTAAACACATTAACTCATTAGAACAAAAATGCAATAGTAGCCCTGAGCCTGCATTACAAATTACGTATTTGATGTGCCTTTAATCATTCACAATGGATTCCCTGATTAACTAATATTGCTAAATACTTGGCACTGCATACATATATCATTAACAAGATGGAAAAACTGAAGCTTAATTCCTTTTTATAGGTACATCAACTGTTGCGGAGCATTTCTGCCAATCAACCTTGGCCTAAAGTTAGAACTTTTGTTAGTTTTCATGGCAAAATAAGAACAGTCAAGTTTCAAGCTAGCAAATCTAGAGAAGTTTAAAATAACTCGGGACACCTGGCTGGCTCAGTAGATGGAGCCTGGGACTCTCGCTCTCAGGGTTGTGGGTTCCAGCCCCATGCTGGGTGTAGAGATGACTTAAAAATAATCTTTAAAAAAGGTAATCAATTAAAATAACTCTGATAGATGTACACTGTACCCCCCAAATTAATTTATTTATACTATGTGAAGATACTTATTTTTTCTTAAATTGAGTGTTCTGGGAAATCAATCACTATGGTGACTGTTTTCTCTACCACATAATATAGTTTTATTTAGCTTTGTATTTGTCATTGTACCATCCTGATAACATAACCAAATGTATTTAACTCTGGAGTCAAAAAAAATATATATTGAGTAAAGTCAATTTAATTTTTTCCTTGTCTCCTTTTGGCTTTATCCTGGTGCATTCTTTTGGAGTTGATAGTATTATCAAAATAGGTAGTACTCAGAGCTAGCCTCATGGTTCGTTTATCCATGATTATTTATTCCAAAAATTTTTAGAACATCCAATATATTTTAGACACTAGCATAGACTCTGGAGGCACAGAAATTAAATGACATTGTTTGTGTTCCCTGCAGCTCAAATTTCACTAGAGAATCAGCCATTTGTGTATGTATTTATTTATTTATTTGAATCAACTTTTTAAATGTACAAAATACATAGTCTGATTTCCAACTTTAAGAGTTTTCTATGACCCAAAGAAAAGGGATCCTGTTTTGGCTTTTTTTCCTGGAAAAAAATAGTGTCTACTCCAATGGTAAACCTTAGAATATGAGCTCATGACTTTGGCACAGGAAAGGAGACTTGCCCAAGTTGTGAAAACAAAGTGAGTTTATTAGTTTTTAGGTTCTTGGATTCCATAACTGTTGGGAGAAAAATGCTATGAGGCTAATGGATGTTCATATGCAATTTATGAACCAAGAAATATCAACTAAGGAGTTTAGTAGTCAATATTGAACAGGTCTACCAAATTAGAAAGAGTAATTGACCAACATAATATGATTAATTACATATAGTAAAATAACTACATAAACTGTAAAAGCTAAAAAATAGTTTCTATTTTATTTACTATATCTTAGCTAATTTCTTTCCCATTGTAGGTTGTCTGCAATAGTCCTCCACTGGTCAATGAGGGGATGTCCCTGAACATGATAGGCTCTCCATAAAGATGTATTGACTGACTCAGAAATTATTTTTGGTCATTTTAATTCTGTATTCCTGTTTCATACTTTTTCCCACATAGCCCAAATGTAGTCTAAAGTTTTAGGATCAGATCCTGTAATCTTCCTGTAATGGCTGTAGTTTGAAGATTAGCTTCTCTTCCTGATGAAGTACATCATTTAAAATACAAACTCAAGAGTAGACAGAAGCTTATCTCTAAATCAACATCATCTTGGTACTAGTGTCCTCATACATATTCACTTGAGTGTTCTTCACCTGATGATTGCTTGTTGCCTTTTTGTCTCTCTGACATTTACTTACTTGCTTTGGTGACTGTACCCTCCTACTTCATGACTACTTGTGTAATTGGAATCCATTGTACAGTTTATCTCTGTTATCTGTATATTCTTTGTTTTTAATTGCTTATCCAAAAGCTAAAAAATGCTCCCGTCTATTATTTGCAGCCTTGATTCATCAGTCCTCTATTACCTGACGCTATCCACAGCCACAAGGCTGACAGAAATTATTGAGTGATTTTATAAACTCCGACCACCATCAAAATTAAATTTTATGCTTTCAGTGGATACAATGAAAAAAATATATTACCCTACATATTTATATTTAGTTTAACAAATTTCATGGGGAAAGAATAAGCATGTCTAAAATTCACAAAAAAATAGAAACCTTTATTTTCCTGATATATATGTATTTTGAACAATATGCAAAATACAGATTAGATACCATTTGTGATATATGTATTTCAAGAATAATTTACATACTCAAATATACCTTAAGAGTCCTTGGTAAACAAGATGAAATCAGAGAGGGAGACAAACCATAAGACTCTTAAGCATAGGAAACAAACTGAGGGTTGCTGAAGGGAAAAGGGGCGGGGGGGATGGGATAACTGGGTGATGGACATTAAGGAGGGCATGCGATGTAATGAGCACTGAATATTATATAAAACTGATGAATCACTGAAAAAGAAAAGAAAAAGAAGAAAGAAAAAATAAACCATTGGGCAAGTTAAAAAAAAGAGAGAGAGAGAGATAAAGTCCTTGGTAAACATTCATCAATACCATCCATGCTGATTTTAAGGAACTGTTTATTGGGCTTTCATGGAGATCTGAGTTAAATGGAAAAATCAAATAATCTCCTATCTGCTCCATTTCATATTTCTCTATCTTACTACCAAAAGCACTGTGAAAATCTATGTAAATGTCTGTATGAAGCTATGATGTAACTTTATGGTGCTTTACTTAACAAGTGTAAGAAGTTTTTATTATTTAAGGAATGGGAGAAATTGCTGATTATTTTTCTCAGGTATCTAGGTAGAATATTATATTGTCAATTTCTTTGAGTGTGCTAGATGTCTTTCAAATACCATAGCTACTATTCATGGCAATTGTCAAAGTGTATTTTACGTCATGGAATACTTCCTTTGAGGCACACAATGTGCCAGACTCAAAAGGTGAGCTGAAAAATTGGTCACAAACAGAGAACACCAACAAAGAGACCCAGCTGCTAAGACAATAAATCTTCTGATGTAACAACAACTGACAAGTGTTGAGGACAAAAGCACTCAATTTTATGATATCTGGGTCTATGGTATTTCCTTTTAATTGAATAATAATTTTGTTTAAAGGAAAGTAACATCTTCTTGTTTATGAGGGGACTTGAAATGAACAAGTATCTGCCTATTTTTCATAAAACATTTAATTAATAACCAATCCATAAAGTAGTTTCTATTGGAGTACTTTTGCTGTGTAACACTGCACCCCCAAACGTAGTGGCTTAAAACAACCTTTCATTTACTTCATGATTCTGTGGGTCAGAGATTTGGGCCGGACTCAAATGGTGAGGTGAATCTTGTGCCTGACTCACTCATGCTCTGTGGTCCTTCAACAGAGCTGGGGCAGGTTGTTCTGGGGTGTGGTCAGGGGGCTACACTGGAACATCTCATTTCCGCTTTCTATGGTCTCTTGTATCTCAGCAGGCTTGGGTGAACATTTTCACATGGTGCCCAGAGGGTTCCAAGAGCTTTGAGGAAAGAAAAGCTCTACTCACTAATGTTTTTCAAACTTCTATTCATACTTAGTAACATCTTAGTTTTCAAAGCAATTCACATGGCCAATGAAAAATTGTGGAAGACCACAAAATGTTACTCAGAGGATATGGACACAAGAAGAATTTGGGAGCCATTTTTGCATTTTACCCCCGTACTACATGAAGAGTGCTTACTTTGGCAGTAAACTAAAATATTGAGTTATCTGTAGCTTGCCAGATTTTTCTGGCAATTAAAATTAAAATCTGGATCTGATAGGTCTTGGCCCAAAGGAATATTCCTTTTTCTTTTTTAAGAGAATATTTTTTTTTAAGATTTTATTTATTTATTTGACAGAGAGAAAGACAGCCAGCGAGAAAGGGAACACAAACAGGGGGAGTGGGAGAGGAAGAAGCAGGCTCCCAGCGGAGGAGCCTGATGTGGGGCTCGATCCCAGGACTCTGGCATCATGCCCTAAGCCGAAGGCAGAAGCTTAACGACTGAGCCACCCAGGTGCCCCCCAAAGGAATATTCCTGCATGTATTATCAATCAACTGTGTTACACTGGGCAAGTAAACTGCATGTTCAATGTATGAGCTCCAATTTATATAATGAGGATACTAGATTTTATGGCCCCTATGAATCCTTAAAGTTCTGATATTTTTTTTACTCCAGAAAATATTTCATAAATATTTCCCATAAGCAAATCCCCTTGTCTACAAAATGAGACATTACAGGGGCTCCTGGGTGTTTAGTCAGCTAAGCATGGGACTCTTGATTTTGGGCTCAGGTCCTGATCTCAAGGTCATGAGAAGGAGCCCTACATAGGGCTCCATGCCCAGCAGGGAGTCTGCTTGGGATACTCTCCCCCACCCCCACCCCCCCACTTGTGTGTGTGTGCCTGCGCAGGCACGCTCTCCATCTCTCTCTCTCTCTCTCAAATACATAAATCTTAAATAAAACAAAACAAAATGAGACACTACAAAGAAACATAAAAGCTTGATTTGATATGATAAAATTTGTAATCTAATTAATCATAATACATATTAGGAAACTCTGATATCTGTACATACATACTCTCATTTAATATTCATGAAAATCCTGCCAACTAATATTTATTTGCATTTTTGACATAAGGAAAAAGACGCACAAAAGAACAAATAATTTTCTTGAAATCACGTATGTATGAAGTAATCTTGGTTAGGATGTGGATCCACAGTTCTTTTTTTTTTTTTTTAAAGATTTTATTTATTTATTCAACAGAGATAGAGACAGCCAGTGAGAGAGGGAACACAAGCAGGGGGAGAGGGAGAGGAAGAAGCAGGCTCATAGCAGAGGAGCCTGATGTGGGGCTCGATCCCACAACGCCGGGATCACGCCCTGAGCCGAAGGCAGACTCTCAACCGCTGTGCCACCCAGGCACCCCTGGATCCACAGTTCTTAATCATTACATTACTCTCTGGGCCCATTGAGCCCTGACACATGTCAGCCCAACATGTATCAAATTTATATAAAATATATCAAACATATGCAAAACAAATAAAAAACAGGATAAGTCCAAGTGCACAGAATGTAATGAGTTTTATGTGCAAGCAGGGAAGGGTGAGTCAGGGAAGGCTTGATATGTAATTTTAGCTATGAGGTAAGACTGGAGGGACCTGAAGTTTAGGGAATTTAGGCTACTTGTCCTTTGAAGAAGTAATAAGAGACTATGTTTGACTTTCACAAGAATTTTGTTTCAGGAAATAACAGTAGTTTCATCCAAGAAGATAGCTTGAGTAAAAATTGTACCTGACTTTGAAAATTACTTTGAGAATTTGAACTTATTTTTGCTCAAGAGAGAGTGGGGATACATAGAATGTTTTTAAACAGGGAAGGTATATCATAACATCTGTTGGTTAGTTTGGCATAACTACCTTTGAGTCCAGGAACTAGTTAGAAAGTTATTAAAATATTTGGGGAAAGCATTTCTCAAAGTTTGTTTCACAGAATACTAGTTCTTAGAGGTTCTAAGAGCTATTATTATTTATTTAAGTTGCTGTGTTGAAATAAGTTTGGGAATTTTGAATTAAACAGGTCAACAAGGTTTCTTTTTTGGAAGACCTCTCTGCTCATTTAAATCTTTACAATGGTGTGTCATTTTTGAAATGTATGTAAACATCACAGAAAGTCCTTTTTTTTTTTTTTAAGAGATTTTCAGAGGGCCAGTGTTCTCAAATGCTCCTAAAAATGCTCATTTGATTACAGGTGATGGAGAACAGTAGGAATAAGAAATAATTTAGAAATATTTCTTTTGGTGAAGAAAAGTGTGATAGGATCACTGGTTGGTTAAGAGAGGACAAGATAATACAACGTTAAAGATAGATCCACAGGGGCACCTGGGTCGCACAGCGGTTAAGTGTCTACCTTCGGCTCAGGGCATGATCCTGGCGTTGTGGGATCGAGCCCCACATCAGGCTCCTCTGCTATGAGCCTGCTTTTCCTCTCCCACTCCCCCTGCCTGTGTTCCCTCTCTCGCTGGCTGTCTCTATCTCTGTCGAATAAATAAATAAAATCTTTAAAAAAAAAAAGATCCACAACTTTGAGTTTAAATGACAAGGGAATAAACACTTAAAAAATGGTAATGTGTGACTGCTTAGATGGGGCAAGTAGAAATGAAGATGAATTCAGTTTTAGGTGAAGAATCTAGGTGGTCAGTGGTATTTGATGAATATCTTCCTCATTCTTTCCTCTCTGTTGATCAGCCAACTTTCTACTCCTGATGTCTCCTTCCTTGGGAAGGGCTCCTGATTAGAGTAATATGCTTGTCTTCATTCTGACCACTTCTTTGTTCCATGAGAAGACTGGCTTATCTTATTGGTGAATTTCATATTTTTGGTTGGAGGAAAAGGGGATCTGCCTATTCAAAGCAAAAAACCTATGTCCTCATGGAGACGACTCTGGTTTTCAGTGCTGTGCTGTGAAGTGTGCTGAATTAGAGATACCACAGCAGAATCAAAACTAAGGCATGTTCTCCAATCTAGTTTTTAACTGTATAACAATTGGTATTTTGATTTCCATCTACTTATCTCTTTTATCTGTCTCTCAGTTGGTTCAGAACTTAACAAAGGGATTTCATCAGCTTCGTTAAAGCACCCATGAGGGCCACTCCACAGCTCCTCAGTTTCATACGTTCTCCATCCAAGAGAACGATTTAACTTGGGACCTTAAAATGCAAACTGTAAGTTCTCAGTAGAGACAACCTCGTGCACCACTTGGGACAAGTGTCCTTCTCTTGTTGGAAGGCAGATTCACTTGGTATAAATACAGCTACTGTGGGCAGTCATATTACAAAAATTATTGGTTAATTGAACATTAGACTAGCTTTAAGGTTAGTTTATTGGGAGCTCGAAAAAAACTCCATGAAGTAGAGATGGGTTACATAATCAAAATAACCAGGCAAGACCAGCAACGGACTTGGATTTGGGGGGAAAGTAAATGCAGATTAGCATTGGTATACATAGAGGAATTTATTTTGCTTCTCCTAAAATGTTCTTGTATGTCCTGAAGGCCCGAGATAGGACAAGTGAAGTCATATATATTTAGTGTATTTACAATGGCAATGACAAGTTAGTGGAGAACACAACTTTTCCAAAATTTCCCTAACTCCTTTCCTAAGATGGAACTAGCTAAATAACCTTTGGGTCTACATCTACTTACTGTTTACATATAGCTTTTAGCATTCAAATTTCAGAAGCAACTTCCAAACTGATCTAACCAATAGTAGTACACGAGTTTGTTCTCAGTTGGCTCAGAGCTAGCTCTGCTCATCAAGGAAGCCAACCTGTGCCCTTGGCTCCTCTCACTCCTGTGGTTTTAACAAGGTAACTCCTGAGCAGTCCTCATTTTATCTCATCTTCTTTTCCACAGTATCTGCTGAGACCACTGATCTGATGTACTATGTTTCTCATTTACCAAAATTAAAATATTTCCTTCTCTTGATACAAGATTTCTCTTCTAATGGTTATTATTCAACCCTCCTGTAAAATTAGCATGTATCTTTTAAAATTTATTAATTCCCTTAAGGAAAATGCCCTCTCTGTATATATTTTTTAACGTTCCATTTTCATAAGTCAGTACTTATCACCAATATAACATCATATCATATTAGCAATGCTGAGGTATAGTGATAGGATATACTTGTGGACCTGATACCATATGGGCACTCAACTGCATTGTCAATAAAGTAGGCTCACACCAATACCAGAGAGGACTAGACCACCCTAATGTTAAACAGTCACCTTGAAAAAGTAGGCATTCAAGGCCCATTTAAATAAATTATTTTATCTTGAATTTGAAAATAGATGATGATAAAGATAATAATTGAAAAAAGAGACCACAAGAGTCTAACCAAGCGTATTTGTTTCATACTAAAACCTGAAAATATGATATGTATTTGATTCTTCTTCCTGCCATTAAGTATTTGAGAATCCCCTAGACTCTCAGACCTGGAGTGAAAAGGTGAAATAACATTGTTAGAGAATTTGCATCATGATTCTGACTTTAAATTATGGAAAAAGAAAGAGTAAATATGAAATTTTACAAGCTGTCACATCAATTTGCCATTCTTCATCTTTATAAATGCCCTTCAGCCTGAAAAAAGGAAATACTATTTAGAAGGAAGAATTCTCTGCCTTATTGCTATGATATGAGAATCAAAGGAGAAAATGATTATATTGTCTTATAGCTGAGAGTAAAGTAACTTTCTAAAAATTAATTAATTAAGTAGGCCTACTAAATCAATGTCTAGATATTTACCCTGAGTAATTTACTATGAGTATCATGACTTTAGGGCAAGGATTCAGAAGGTAAGTTTATTTTTGTCCTATAGAAAATACCCCAGGAATGAATAACAAGGGTGGAGAAATGTAATAATTTAGGCACTTTTGGGATAAACCAATCAGAAATGCCCCCCAAACTGTGATCTGTTCAGTTTTTTGGGGCCCTTTTAATACTGCCTAAAATTGTATTTGAAAAACTTCATGCATTTATTGTGGTTCTGACCATCTCAGTCATTGACATATCCAAGAATGATTCTTTTCTATTTGCAAGGATTGCATTAATGGCAACAGACAAATTGTCATAAAAGATTTTCTTGCTGTCTTTTGGTGCATCTAATATAGGGACATATGCACTAATCAGTGTCATTGTTTGAACTCCCTCCAGCCTCAATTTTAATGTCTTAAGCCTGAGGCTGACCATATGGCTCAAAAGTAAGTCTTTTCACCTTCTAAAAGGTCACAGTCTATCTTTAGTTACATTTTTTAAAACTGCTTTAAGCCCATGATTTAAGTACCTAGGTGACTTTCAGAAATGATAAATCTTTCCTGAGAATAAATGTGACTTGTTTACTGAGGAACAAAACAAAGCAAGCCAATGTATACAAATACATTTTAATATGTTGGAAAAACATATCTTAAAAGTGATGGAACCTTGAAATCTGTGGGTATAGATTTAATTATTTTCACATGTAATGAGGAAGAATCAAAATTATCAGTAATGAGTCTCTAATGCTACGGAGGAATCTAAATGAGGACACAGTGGCAGTTTCTTATCAGATAGCTCACCTTTATCACCAATAATCAATTAGGAAAAAATAAAAGCAATCTATGTATAGATATAGATATTGATATACAGATATTTTAGCAATCTATCATTTTAAAACTCAATTTCTGGATTGGAGCTACTACAACTGTAGATTTTTAATATATTTTTCTTTTTTTAGATTTTTTATAATCTGATAATTATATTCACATTTCAATATAAGAGTCTTGGCATATTAGAGAATAGAATTTCCTTTTTTTGTGTTCTGGGAACTATTGATTAACCAAAGAAGCACTAAAATTAATAATAATAATAAAAAAGACAAGTGATTTTCAGTTGCAAATTACATTTTCCTTCAAGAATTTAAGAAAGCAAGGGGCACCTGGGTGGCTCAGTCGTTAAGCGTCTGCCTTTGGCTCAGGGCATGATCCTGGCGTTCTGGGATCAAGCCCCACATCAGGCTCCTCTGCTGGAAGCCTGCTTCTTCCTCTCCCACCCCCCTGCTTGTGTTCCTTCTCTCACTGGCTGTCTCTCTCTGTCAAAAAAATAAATAAAAACTTAAAAAAAAAAAAGAATTTAAGAAAATGAAATGAAATGAAATAAAACCTTTTCCCAAAACTCATTATGTTCAAAGTCTAAAACACAAAATCTAGATTAATACTTGATTAAATGCCCAATGTGTGTTTAGGACCTGAGGGCTTTCACGTGTTACTTCAGACACTGCTAATCTTTGAATCACTCTGGTCTGAAGAAGGCAGCAATCAGAAGACACTGTCTCTCAAATCTGTAGATTGAGTAATTGACACGAAAGCTCTCCCCTGGATGCCTACAGATCTACAGCTTAATTCCTACTGTCTTCTCCCCCTCCTTTCTAGATCTCTAACTTACTCATTTCTTCATGTAAGAGCTTCACCCTGATCCACATCCAGCATAGAGATTCCGATCATTTGGTTCTTGCCACCCTCATTTCAATGAGAACTGATTCTTAGAAACCTCAGACTGTCACAGTAAAATCTAAATTTAAGTTACCTCCCTGAATGCTGATATTTCTCCTAGCCTCACCCCCACTTGTTTGTTGTCTTATTTTTTCTACTGGTCAGTTGTTATACTCCTACTGTGCATATGGGCCAAGTCCACAAACAGACCAAACCCCAACCCAAAGCTGCCTATAAGAATGTATTTTATGAGTGTTTTCTTAATACTCTGAATACATGAATATGTTTTTATAAGATAAATATATTTTCATAGGTAATTATAAGGATGTTCCTTCTCATGGGATACAAATGAGATTAACGAACTGTGGATACCTGAAACTACTATTGCACTGTATGTTAACTCTGCCTTTTAAATACAAACATGAAAAAAAAATAGACTGCCAATAACTTTCTGGTTTTTTTTTAAAGGCAGTTAGGCCAAGATCTACATGCCCCTTCCCAAAAGTAAGCCACTGGAGTGGGTGAAAAGAATATGTTCTGTCTGTAAAAGCTCTGTTGAAAGGTTTCTTGGTTAAAAACTCATCCTTGATTTTTGTTGTTGTTGCTGTTTAAATAAAAAATTAAGGAAAACAGGAATCCATCAGCATTCCAAATGAGTTAATAGACCTTGGTGACTGGTTGCCCTCATTGGATCAACACCCTGAATTTACAATCATTTATCTTCTCACTCATCCAATACACACACACACACACTCACACACACTACAAAATATCTATCATCTATATCTAGGAGGTAAGCTAGGGAGGTAGATAGAGAGATATCTTGTGATTACAACCATAAAAGTATAGTCTAGTCATGGAAAACAGCTACAATTTTGGACATTGTTTCACAAATAAATAATTTTCTTAAAATATATACTTACACAAAGTCATACAAATTAGAAGACAGAAATTTGATGAATTATTACAAAATGAAAACATGTGTTCATTTGCATCCCAATGAACAAAATATTAAAACAGTCCCAGAAGACTCCTATGGCCTCTCTTAACCTCTATTCTCCCTTTCCCCAAAGGTAACACCACCCTCATGTCTAATAAAACAGCCGGGTTTTGAACAGTGTGTAAATGGAATCATGCGGTCTGGATTAGTTTGTGTCTGTCTTCTTTAGCTTAACATTATATTTGTAAGATTCACTCGCATAGTTTCATGCAGCAGAGTTTGTACATTTTCATTGCTGTGGAGTTTTCATGTGTATAAATGAAACAGCTACCCATTCTGGCGTTCTTAAACTGTTTGGTATTTTAGCAATTAATTAAAGCAGCTATGGAGATTCTATACTTATATTTTGGTCCATATATATATATTTACATTTCTGTGGAGTTTGTGCTTATGAATAGTTATGAAGCCATAGGACTTGCATTTTTTCAAATTTATGAAATAATTGGCAAATGTTAATTGAAAATACCTGTACTTAACCTCACACCCCTAGTTGTGAGAGTTCCAATTGCACCATGTTTTTCTTTACACTTGGAATTTTCATTCTGTTTAATTTCAGCAATTCGGAACACAGTGGAGATGGTAACATATTTATTTTAATTTACTTTTGCCTGGCAACTAAAAAGAGACTCTTCATACATTTTTTTCTTTATATTTTGATACTCTCTTTTGCATAGAGTGTTTGTTAAAGTCTGTTGTCTAGTGGATTGTCTATTCTGTCTTTGAATTCACTTTATGCTCTGGATTTGAGCCCTTGGGAGTTAATATGTATGGTCAATATATCCTCCCTCATCTTTCATTCTCTTAATTTTGTCTATTAATGGAGGGTTTATAGTTTTAATGTAGTCTAATTTCATAGATATCTATTTACTTTACAACTCATGCTTTTTTTCCTATTGAGGGAATATTTTTTTCCTTAGCATGAAGATAATTTTCCATATCATCTTTTGGAAGCTTTATTATAATCATTCAAGTAGATGCAAGATAGACGTTAAGATGCATTTTCCCCATGTTTTTTAATTATTTCATTATCTTTTTAAAAAGAAGATCCCTTCCACTTCCTCTGGAGCTGAATCTCAGTCATAAACCAAGAGTCCATCCATGTGTGACTCTCTTTTTGGACTCACTAGTCTGTTCCTTTTACCTTTTTTTTTTTTTTTTTGCAAAAATCATGCAGTATCAATTACTCTATTGTGATCATTTTGATATCTGTTCAATCAAGCAAGTCTTCTTAATTAGTCCTCCTTCAGGATTATTTTGACTCGTAGTTTGTCATTTTCCCTGAAAAAAAGTTTGGAATTTTGAGCTATACTGGAATAAATTTATTTATTCAATAAATATTTGGCTAGTTTAGGGAGAGATGATATCTTTAAACTGTCAACCCTTTCAATTTATTAACATGGTACGTACAGCATTTAATCTAGGTCTTCTTTGATTTTTTAATTTTATTTTATTCCTTATATTACACATTCCCCCTTTTTTCCCTCTTCCTGACTTACCGTACTGGCTATGCCAACCTACATAATGATGAATAGAAGTGTGAAAGTACCCATTTTGTCTTATTTCCTGATGACAGAGGAAAGCTTTTAACATTTCACCATTTTGAATTTCCTTCTCTTTGTTATTTAAAAAATATCCTTTTTCAGGTTAAAAAAGGTGCTTTCTTTCTTAGATTGCTGAGTTTTTATTACAATGATGAAGGGATGATGACAAGGATGATGGTGATGACTTAAATTTTATCAGATGTTTTTATGAGAATCTTTAAAGAACAATTTTATTCTTTATTCATTTGCACACTCTTTTAGTTACCTTTTATTTTCAAAACACTTGCACAGCAGTAAATACTCTTACAATGTAATTTATAGAAACACCTTTTTTTCTAGAATATAAACATGCCATTTCCTGTTTAATCAGCTCTTAGCTTTTTAAAATTGAGACTCAATATGCTTAATAGCACAAAAAAACACTACTTCCAACATCCAGTTCAATATAATTTTGTGCCCCTTAATATTTTCCTTAAAATTTTTCTTGATATAGGCATGCATATTCAGTCAGACCATACATACTCTTAATTCTTTAGCTAAATATTGTGAAACTTCTCCTAATAATAATTATACTAACTTGCTCTTCAGTTTGGAGTATCTGAATCTATTCCATCTCCTTAACGCTAGTTATTGCATTTTAAAATATTCTTTTCAGCATGCTATGTGAAATTGGTATCTCATTTTAATTTTCATTGTACAATAGGCTTTTTAATTGGAAAAAGATAGATATACAACTATTATTTCCAGAACTATTAATATTAAAGTTTGGCTTATGAAAGAAATAAATCTGTAAAGTAGGAAATAGAACAGCTTGTTGCCTCACCCTAGTTGGGGTGATGATGGCCTCACTGTAAAAAAGTTCTTTCTTTTCTATTATGTTCAATTAGCCAACATATAGTACTAAGCATCAAGTACTTTCAATCTTGTTCCAAATCGAAACTTTCTCATTTATCACAAATGATTATATAATATGTGAGCTATATAAGCAAAATTTCTTTTAAGCCGTCCTTAATCAATCTGCAAATAGAATTACATCATAAAATTGCATTTGATGCACAACATAAATCCACCTCTAAATCCAAAATTCTTGCAGTTATCACTTACTTTTCATAAAGAATCTTTAAAATTTTTAATATTTCATATAAAAGACCAATGATGGATGTATTCTTTACATTTCTACTACTACTAAGTTGTTTATATCATTCATAACACTCATTCTAGTTCATGTACCATGAAATGCTTCAATTTAATCCATTTTAGATTAGCATTTATTTCTCAATTCTCTGGTCACTTTTGCTATTACTTCATAGATGATTTCACAACAGAAATGCTGAATAAGCAAATTCACCTGGCCTGAACGACAAACAATATCCACACATTATTTTACATTCTGTGTTAAATATGAATCTCTAAGCACAATTTTAATCCCTTCACCAAGGTGTAGAAGGATAATGTTGGTAATTTATAACTGCTTCTGATAGAGAAGAATATTATATAAAATGTTAGGGGTGGTTCCCATGAGCTAGTTTCACAGTGATTTATAATATGATGTTGTTTCCTTGTCTTTTATTGCAGGGAGTTAAATAGGAAAAGATTGATTTTGCTACTATCGTATTTAATCAAGATTTTTAGAAAGTGAAAGACAGCTGTCACTTGCTATATGAAATGCATAAAGAAAGAAACTTTTATTATTTTTAGATACTGAATTCAAAGAGGTTTTTCTTTCCTTCTGTGAGATGCAGCACCTTGATTTTATGATCACTTTTTTAATGGATACACTTTCTAAAAACAAGCCAATAAAAGCTTTGGAAATAAAATACGGAGCTTTTCCTCACGTCGATTAAAATGACAGTCACTGTAGTGAGTGGTCATTTAATAGTTATGATGATTATGACCATCCAGACTGAAATTTTTTATAATCACATTTTTGGTTTTCTCCTGAGATCTGTCCCTCGGAATTGAAGAACTCGTCTACCAATCATGTGATGTATAATGCTTTGAGCTTTGTAGGAATAAAGAACTGACTTGTGTCTAGGCATGCTTGGGGAGTGTAATTCTACTCATGGGCCGTTGGCCATAGTCTAATAAAACCCCCCTAATTCACAAACTATTCAGACAATTCTTCGGTTTCTTGGATGGGTAACACATGGCCATTTCAAACTCCGCAGTTCCAGCCAACATATTTTAACTTATCGCAAGAGGAGGCACTGGCAGCGTGATTTTCTTAGCTTTTAGTTTGGTTTTATGACTGAAGACTTTAAAGGTAAACTTCTGGGGCGCCTGGGTGGCACAGCGGTTAAGCGTCTGCCTCCAGCTCAGGGCGCGATCCCGGCGTTATGGGATCGAGCCCCACATCAGGCTCCTCTGCTATGAGCCTGCTTCTTCCTCTCCCACTCCCCCTGCTTGTGTTCCCTCTCTCGCTGGCTGTCTCTATCTCTGTCAAATAAACAAATAAAATCTTAAAAAAATAAATAAATAAAGGTAAACTTCTACTAAAGAGCAAATGTCTCAGAAATTAATTGGCACATGGTAGTGTTTATTTTTACTAAATGAATCTCCATACATTTAATGCTTTAGGCTTTTTAGCTAAATCAGTATGTATGTAACTTCTAGATATGCTTTTTAAAAGATTTATTTATTTGAGAGGATGAGAGAGAAAGCAAGAGAGAGAACACACGACAGAGAGAGGCAGAGGGAGAGGGAGAGAGGATCACAAGCAGACTCCCCATTGAGCATGGAGCCAGACGCTGGGCTCGATCTCACCACCCTGAGATCACGACCTCTGCTGAAACCAAGAGTTGGGTGCTCAACCAACTGCACCACTCGGGTCCCCAGATATAATTTTGCCTAGTCTTGTTCACATGAGTTGTTTTCATTCATACTTTAAATGTATTAGGCACATAAATGAATGCATACACTTAATGTTCTTGGTTTTTTCTACTAATTGGAATAGATTTGTCCCATTTTGGGGTTCCTTGATGTTTAAGATCATCCCATTACTGATCTCAAGAAGAAACACTAATTCTTTGCACCAATTTACACTTCCACCAGCAAGTTACAAGAATTTCAGCTCCTTCTTATCGTTGATGGCACTTGCTGCGGTGTTTCTAATTTAGTCCAGGTTGGTGAGTTTGTTTTGTCACTTTTGGGTTATAATTTGAATTTTGTCAATAATTAATGGTGTTGAGAAACATTTGTATTCTTTTTGGCTTTAATTTGGTTCCTCCATTGTCTAATATTTTTAAATGGATTTATAGACTTACTCAATACAAGTTTTTCTTTTTTTAAAACAAGATATGTATAGTGAAAATATTTTCTCACAGTCAGTGATTTACCTTTTTAGTCTCTTACTAGTGCCTTTTAATGGACAGACATTTTGGACTGATTTATCAATGTTATCTTTTATTGTTTGTACTTATTGCCTCATGTTGAAAAAAATCTGCACAGGGGTGCCTGGGTGGTACGATTTGTTGAGTGGCTGATTCTTGGTTTTGGCTCAGGTCATGATCTCAGCGCCCTGAGATCAGGCCCCATCTCAGGCTCCCTGCTCAGCATGGAGTCTGCTTGGACTTTCTTCTCTCTCTCCCTTTGCCTCTCCCCACTGCACTTTCTTTCTCTCTCCAAAATAAATAAATAAATCTTTTTAAAAATATGCATATGAAACTATTTTCTTGTAATTTTTATGGAAGCTGTATATTTTACTTTCACATTTAGGTCTATGAACTATCTGGATTTTTTTTTTTTTTTGGTATGGTGTGAATTAATGATTAAAATGGATTTTTTTCTCACATGGATACACCCATGGGTGCAGTGTGATTTGTTGAAAACACCATCATTTTCCAAGTCCACTGCACTTGCATCTATTTTATAGTCAGATGGCCTTTGTGGAGGTGTTTTCTTGTTTCTCAATTCTGTGCAAGTAGTCTGTCTATCCTTGAATGAATGCCATACTGTTTTAATAGCTATAGCTTTATAATAAGTATTATTTTTAAGTGCAAGTCCTTCACTGTCTAAGTCTAAAGACACTGTCTTTAGAATTTTCAAAGCTTCTTTAAATTTTCTATTTTCTTATAAATTCTAGAATCATCTTATTCCCAACATCCCATTCCCACACATAAGAAAAACAAAAAGAGCAACTTCACGGTACCGTGATGGTGATTGCATTGACTCTCAAGATCAGTTTGAGAAGAATTAGCCATTTAATAATTCTAAACCACCCAAAACTTCAGCTAGGTATCTTTAATTATTTTCCTGGCATATATTTTATTATACATATTCATAGGTATTTTTCTTGATTTTGCAAATAGTGTTTTTAAACCCCTGTTTTTTGAGGTATATTTATAGACAGAAAAATTCACCCTTTTTAAAAATATTCCCTTTGATGAGTTTTGACAAATGTATACAATTATGTAATAACTAGCCCAGTTAAGCTATAGAATATTTCCATCACACGAAAAGATTCCTTTGTATCAGTCTATGGTTAACCCCACTCCTCATTCCTAGCCCACAGTAACCACTGGCCTGACTTCTATTCTATAGTTTCGCCTTTACCATAACATCATGTAAGCAAACTCCTGTGGTATGTAGTTTTTGGTGCCTGGCTTCTTCTACTGAGCATGATGCATGTATCTGAAATTTTTTTCCTCTATAATGCTCCATAGTATTCCATTGCATGAAAATACAACAACTTATATGTCCATTCATCAGTTAATGAACGTTTGAGTTGTTTGCAGTTTTGAGCTATTATGTATAAAGCTTCTATAAATATTCATGTGGACATATGCTTTCCTTCTCTTGTACCATATGGTAAGTGTATGTTTCACTTTACAAGAAACTGCCAAGAAGTTTCCTGAAGTTGCTATACCCTTTTGCATTCCCATCAGCATGTGAGTTGAGCTCTTCAGTTGATACGCCTCCTTGCCAGCATTTTGTCCTCCTTGGTTGCTCTTGTTTTCAAAATTTTCAAGCATTTTTAGAAGCATATGATACATCTGGTTGTGGTCTTAATTTGCTTTTACCTAAAGACTAGTGAGGTTGAACACCTTTTCTTGTGGTTATTTGCCCTCTAGATCTCTTCTTTGATAAAGTTTCTGTACAAACCTGCTGACCCCTCATTTCTTACTGGGTTGTTTTTCATCTTATTAATAAATTGCAAGCATTATTTAGATACTTTGGATACACATTTTTTACCAGATATGTGTTTTACACCTGCAGGTTGCCGCTTGGTTAGCAGAGTGTAGGGTGGATTTTAACTTGCATTTACTATGACTACATTAGCCAGATTTAACTGTGCAGTGAACATCTTGCAAAATGTATGCAGCAGGCACTGAATATTTTTAGAAAAATAACTTTATAAGCTTATGATACTGTTCATTTCTCTTTAATTTACTTTGCTCCAAAATGCAATCTGGGCATTTTGTTTGGTTTCGGTTTTAATTTTAATTGAAGAGATGGCGTTTATGAATGAGAGAATAGGATACAGTAACAGGAAAGTACACATGGTACCAGGAGAGAAGAAGGAAAATTTATAGAAAACTTTTGGGTTTCCAAAGAAATGGATTAGTGGATTTGGACCAGTTTTAGCTACAATTCTAAGGGGTTATGGCACTGGGATTGTTTTCTATTTTCATCAAAAAATATGTAAATTGTTATATTAGTCTACTCTATATGAGACATATTGAGCATTTTGCTGGTAATAACATGTTCAGTTTAATGACTTTAGTGATTCAAACTAAAAATATGATGTGTGCAATATGATATTGTGCCACTTTACATAAGCATAAGGTCACTTCAAAATTATGTCCTTTTAATACTAATTATAAAAATATATCCCATAAAATCGTATGTCTCATATTTTCCTCCTTTTAAATTTTTACTACTATTTAGCCCAGCAGAAATTTTAAAATAAATTTTTAATACTCATTTCCTTTAACTTTATAGCTCATCTATACAACCTTTTTAAAAATTTTTTGGCCACCTAACTAAGATCCCTGATAGAACGTCTTTCTTCCCCCCTTAGGACTCATTAGCTATTTCAGAAAAATAAAACTTGGTAGAGTGCCTTATTAGAAGTACTAAAATCATTATTTATGAGTTATGAAATTTATATCAAGCTAATAACAAACCGTATTTTTATTTATGAGTTATGAAATTTATATCAAGCTAATAACAAACCGTATTTTTATTACTGTACGCTACACTTAATAACAATATAAAAGATAAAGTATTTATTTAAACAGAAGCAGGTACTCACACTTATTCTCGGTAATGATCTTTTAACCCTAACCATGTTACCCTCTGACGGGGGTTGAAATATATACTGATTTTCAATTAAGTTTGAATTTCAGATAAATACATTAAAAAAGTATATAAGTGTGTCTCTGCAATGTTTGGGACATGTACATAGTACAAGCTGTACTCTAGGCTCGACTCAACTCCAGGTACATTGGACCATAAGCTGTTCCTCAAGTATAACAGGTGTTACTGAATCCCAAGTTTGGCTGCCTGTCACTCAAAAGGGCAATATTCAGAGATGAATGTTGATTGAAAAGGAATTTGAGCTTTATTCAGGAGGCTGGCCATCTGGGGAGAAGATGGACTCTTGTCCAAAAGCCAACTCCAAGTTTTCTGCCTAGCCAAGAGGGTTCTAGAAGGGCTGGGTGTTGTTAGTGAGGGGACAGATCGGCTTATAACATTTCCTGATTCCGTGTAGATTTAGTGGTGCCTAAAAGAAGTTAAACATTATAGCTTACCATGTATTTAGGAAGGATTTATGTGCATTAAACTCTGGATAAGAAGTACATGATAAATATTATTAAAATCTAAACTTTAAAAAATGTAAAACTAAAAGTTAAGTTGTTAATTATTTTTCTACTCAACCCATTACAAAATAATAACTATGATCTTTTATTCTGAGCATCTCCACTCAATTTTCTCTCACCACATACCACATCAAAAATCTATTTACTCATTGGGTATCCGAAAACCACTAGCTTGTCTAGAGGAAATGTTTAGATGTGAATTAGCTTACTCCCTGGCCAAGACTCTCTTTACACTATATGACAGACAACACATTTCTGGCATAGTGTCAAAATTTGTGCCTTGAGGTTGATTTGATCTAGCAATTTAGGACTCACCTGGGCCCCAAACCCAGTGTTTCATTATTTCCCCATGTCTGGCATTGTTGTTTTACATTTCTTTTCATATCTCAACGCAAAAATGAAAATCATCATGAAACCCTTAGGCAATTCATTTGTTCCTCTTCAGTGCTCTAATAATGTTGAAGATGTACTTCTTTTTTTTTTTTAAGATTTTATTTATTTATGTGACAGAGAGACACCCAGTGAGAGAGGGAACACAGCAGGGGAGTGGGAGAGGAAGAAGCAGGCTCCCAGCAGAGGAGCCCGATGTGGGACTCGATCCCGCAACGCCAGGATCACGCCCTGAGCCGGAGGCAGACGCTTAACGACTGCGCTACCCAGGCACCCCTGAAGATGTACTTCTATTTCAATACTCATGACACTGTATTTGTATTATATTTTTCATTAATATGTTTACTGAAAACTAATGGGTTACAGAACATTTCTGTGAGCTGGCTAAACAACAACAAATAAGACAAAGGCCCATATCACTGAGATAACCACAGTGACTTTAAATTATTTTTATTTACATCATCAAATTCTATTATGGACAGATATCATGGCTTACTATTCATTTTTCTACTTGTAATATTAGCAAGTTGGTAGACATATAGAATATAAAAGACATTCAGTAAATAAAGATATAGAGGACTGGTTGGGAAAATGAAGTAAGGAAGGTAGCTGAAATCATTTTGCAGAAATTATCATTACTGTAGAGAGCTTTACAATTGAGAGTATTTGAACAGCCAAAAACATAGTTGGAAGGGAAGAAAAGCCTGGCACTTGGTCTACAACATAGGCATCTGTGATACTGGGCAAATTAGCACAGGGTCTTCACAATTATTACATAAGAAAAAAATCAAAATTGTAGTTCTCAAGTATGAAACTGTCAACTCTCACATTAAAATTTTTTTTACATTTCTCTGTAAAGCTTGATGTGAAATTGATGTTTGTCACCCTTACTTCTACTGCCACTGAACAGGGTTGTGGGACCCACCAGAGCATCAGGCTTCCAGATTAACTAGAAACAGTCCCACACAGAGCTGGCTAAATAGTCAAGACAAGATCTCCATTTATTGGGGAAAGGGGGTTGGGCACCATCCCAGAAGGAAGTCTAGGTGTTTTTACTTTTCTTGGAGAGAGGTTAATGAGGATCTGATTTTTTTTTCTCCAAACCAATTCAGAAAATGAAAGCAATAAAATACCGATCACATTACTTTTGACTCTGGGAGCAACTCTTCAGCTTTAAATTTGCCAAAGTTATTTTCAGTATCTTCTCTCCAAAGAACCCTGAACTGATAGAGTACAACAGTAAGGAAAATAGGTAATCAGACTTTTTTACAGATTATCTGAGGGAGGGAAAGACTCTACAGCAAATGATAAAAAACAGGTTCAAGCCAAAGTGAGACACCGATGTGAGAACAAGACAAGAGGCATCTAGACCAGATCAGATTAGAAGCTGTTCTGAGAAGGGAAATATTTAAATCAGAATTCTACTGTGCACATTTTATAGTTATTCATATAAAGTGTATAAAGTTGAACTGAAAGGGCTTCTATATATATAAATCCTCCTCCTATTCTGTTGATTCAGTACTTTCCAGTAATCGCTCACCTCTCTTGAGACATCCCCCAGGTATTGGTGGAAATCAATGTCTGGATTGGCTTGGTGCTACTTAACCATCTCGGTCAATGTTCTTCTTTGTAAGGCGTCAATAACCAAGTACTCTATACTCTGACAGACTTTTGCATAGTGTCTGGGTAAGTTACCGTATATGTTCTGAAAAAAACACATGTGAGAGAAAGGTCAAATTGAGGAATGCTATCAAATTTAATGGGTGATTTGGTAATTTACTCAAGAAAATAGCGTTTTGAAGGGACAAGACAGATCATTGAATAAACTGGGTGAAAATCGGTATCAAGGAAAATAATAAACTGCAGGGAAATCTGGAATGCAAACTTGTGTGACATTGTGAACTCTATCCCGTAAAAAAACTATGCCTCGTCTTGCTTATTTCACCGTTCTCTACAATTATTTTTATCAAACCCAGGAAGTGTCTTTTGAATTTTTAATAAAATTGCCTAAGTTGACTGCAGCTAACAGTTGAGGATGAAAGGATATAGTCACAATGTCTGTGTACAAACAGAAATCCGACGCTATTTTATTTTGCCTTGTAAATGTAATTAAAAATACAGGTGAAAGGCATACGTTAAAGTAATTAATAAAACCGCATGCGTTTGTCTCATTCAATTCTCGCCAGAGACATACACACACACACACACTATATACAACTCTAAATTTCAAGTTTACAAATGATGGGTTGAGGCTGAATGTCAATCCCTGTTTTTACACAAGCCTGATATATTGTATCAGAATAGTTTGAAGAAACAAAGAAGTGAAATGTGCACGAGTGAATTTCATACTGTGACAAAATTAAGACTATCATATAGATCATTCACTTCCTTATAGCATGTTGTGTAGATTCCATTCAGTGCATTGTTTTACAAGAATTTGTGTTTTAAAAACCTAAGCATAGCAAACAAAGTACATTTATTTATGTGTTGAGATTGAAGTAGAAATGAAAGAAAATTGTCCTTTTTATGAGCAGTTCATCTCTGAGGAACAGTTCTTTTTATTCATTTATCCACACTGAATAAACAAAAGTAATTTGTTTCACTTAGAAATTATTTATCCCAAAGAAAAATTGAAAAATTGGGAAAAAAATCTGTCAAATCTAATTTTTCTCCCATAAACAAAATAAGAAAAGTTATAATCTTCTTACTGTTGTGAATATTAAGTAAGGTATCTGAGGCATATAGCATATGTGATCAGCAAATGAGCTGTTGTCCGATTAATCCATAAGATAGAAAAGAAACGCCATTTTATTGTGATAAAAATAAGGCTTAGAAACATATCTAAACTAATTGAATTGGGCCATTTTGACATACTTACTCCAAGTATTCATAATATTTCAGCCATTAATCATGACACAATAAACATCAAAACTTCAAAGATAATTCTAACTTATGAATAAAGCAAACTCTTTGCTAGGTCGTATTTAGCTGTATGTGCAGTAAAAAATGCTTCCTGTTTTGCAATTACATCTCACCAATAGGTGTCACTATTGGTGAGTTCAGTGCAAATTCAAATTACTTGCTATTTAATCACATAAAATAATATTATGAAATGGTATCGAGAGAAATACAAGTAGATATTTTTCAAGAAATAAAGTTTTAAAAATTGCAGACTATATCTTTTTAACTAGGAATCATTAAGTAATCACAGATAAAGGAGGATAAGCATGAATATTATTGCTGTTGGGATACAATATGCACACCGTGCTTAGTGGAATTTAATTTTACCCTTATTACCTGTGAAATAAGAAAAAAATGGGTTTTCTTATCATCTTTAATCTTCATCTTTTCAGATAATCGTATCACGGAGTGAAATGCAGGGTTCATACTCCAGATCAGTACATGCACATGTAGGTGGTGTGTGTGTGTGAGAAAGAGAGAGAGAGAGGTTTCATTATTGGTCAGAATTTACTCTAGCTGCTAATTGTCTCTAAGAATAAATTGACTTTTTTTTTCTTTTTATGGCCTGTACACCAAAACTATGGTATTCTGCAGATCTATACCTTTGCTTCTATCAATGGTGTGGATGTTTCCTAAAATTTCATCAAAAACCACAAATCATTTTTAAAGGAAGCCATGTTGCCCAGCTTCCCTGGAGTGTGATTTCTGTCCTTCAGGCCAGCCACATCTGCCTATTTTGTCCAGCAACAGCAATTCCCTTCGAGGAAGGTAGAAACATCCAAGAACCTCAATGCCCCAAGATAATCAGAGGAAAGATGATTGTTAGATCTCTGAATAGCATGAACTCACTTCCCTAACAGAACTGCACTGTTAGCCTCCCTAGAGTCTTACCCAACTTGAAAATTGTATCTACTTGAGGAAAAAAAGAGAGTGATTGCTCAGTTTCTAGAGTGGTCTTTTTTCTTACCTCAGAATACTTTTTAAAGTTTTTTCTTGGATGTGAAAGGAAAAAGATCTAGAATAAAAGCAAATGGAAACAACTCCAGTATTCTGCTTAGTCTTCTTGTTCAGACAGTAGAAAAGCTATCATGTGATACTTGAAAATGATGGTTGGCTAATTTGGAAGGCTGTGGTATATTTTTATTAATTTATGTTTATAAATAGTTACTAAAGTTCCCCACCAACTGGAAGTTATTATATAATTGCGCTTTTATCAAATTATGTTCTAATTATTTGCTTTTATTGGGATTGTGCTTCCCAACGTGCATTTTTCTTTCAGATATTCAACTGTTGTTACATTCCTGAAGTCTGAATGAAATTGTTGACCATTTTATGGTTCTAAGTAATACACATAAGTACAGAATTTACCCGTAAGTTGTTGGTGATGTGCATGTAACATAATAAAATGCTAAGCCGATCTGGATTGTTTGATGCATATGAAAATCACTATGTAATGAGTGAAAATGTTTATCAGTTGGACAACATACTTCATTACCACTCGGTGCTAGTCTTCAAGATACCAAATGGGAAATGTTGGTCAAACTGCCATCTCTCACTAACTTCTGTCCTCTGAATCAATTTCCTACCCCTTCCTTTCTGTCTCGGTTTCTTCCTTCAGAGGCAAGTAGTTAATAGCTTGACTCTGGAGTCTTATTAACTTGGCTTTAGAGTCAAGCGTTGCCACTTTCCAGCTATGCACCCTTTGATTAATTTTTTAACTTCCCTAAGCTTCATTTTTCTCTGCTAAGCGAAATAAGAAGAATGGCAACCTCTTCACTGCTATGAGGGTTAAGTAAGACATTTGAGACATGTAGGGTAGCATGTGGCCTTTAATATGTGGTCAACAAATGAGCAATTATCAAATTAATCAAGGAGTGTTGCATCCCCCTCTTAATTATTTCTTCAGTCTGATACTTTGTCTCTCTCTCTCTCTTTGAACCAAGTTACTTCAGGGTCTTACTAGCTCTCTTATATTATTCTAGTAGTCTCACAACTAGTCTCCTTTTCCTTATCCTTAAATGTTCCAAAGCATTGCTCCAAAGCAAATATCTGATTTCATAACCTTTTTATTTTGCATGACTCTCCACCTTCTACTATCTTCTTCACCTACCTTCAAAATATTTACATATACTTATTATGAACTACATACATGACCTACTATGATGCAGGAATTATAAAATATAAACAAAAACAGGAAATAAGATGAGGTAAATATAGTCAGAAAACAATATTTCTCTTCAAGCATTCCAGTGAATTATTTTGCACAATCGGTTAGGGGGACGCATTCAAACTTTGAGGCTCTTGAGAAGGTTGCTAGTGATTCAAAGCTCCTTAGCAAGCATTTCTATGTTTTTATCATACTTTTGTTGTCTTTCACCACCTTTCCCTTAAATGTTATGCACTAGCAATATAGACAAATAGCAATTGTTCGCTGAACAAACCCTGCTGTTTCTACTCTGTGTGACTTTCCTATTCACACTCCTGGAGCACACTCTCTGGACTGCAGGGAAGATCTACACTCGCCCTTCATTAACTTTCCCCTACTTTTTCCATATGCAGATGTTATTATTCGTTTTTCAATATTCCTGTAATGTTATGCCTAGTCCTGGGTTGTAATTTTTCCATATTATTTTTAATTGTCTGGTTACTTTGCTAAGATTTTAGATTGGATTTCTTACAGGGGAGAACTGTTATTTTTCTTTGCATTACCTGATAATAACAATTCCATAAATATTTATGGAATTAAATTATTCAGCATATATATGTTGAACTAAGTGAACATTTGTGAGATTTTTTGGACTTCTTTGCATGCTTTATACTAGACTGTGTGTTCAACTCCTATTCACTTTTTAATACTCAGAGCAAGTATTTCCTCTGTAATATCACCTTTAGTTTTGTGATTTTTTTTAAGGTGGCATTGATTTTCTCTTCTCTTTTAAGATTTTTTTACTTACTTGTCAGAGAGAGAGAGAGCACAAGCAGTTGGAGTGGCAGGCAGAGGGAGAAGCAGGCTTCCTGCAGAACAAGGATCCCGATGCAGAACTCAATCCCAGGACCCTGGGATTGTGAGCTAAACTGAAGGCAGCCACTTTACTGACTAAGCCACCCAGGTGTCCCTGATTCTCTCTTCTTGGAATTATTCCTTTACCTAGTACTTACATATAGTACTGTTTATCTTCCAGATTGAAATTTTTGCTCTATGGGTCCCATTTTTGCCAAGAAACTTGCTTTTATTCAGGTCAAAGATAATATATCTATTTCTAGCTTGTTACAATATTATTTCTTGATTGAATCAATAAACAAATAACCAAAGGAATGAATGGGAAAGTCATCAAATGATAACTGAATAATTCAAGATCCAGTGTTTTAAATGGTCTCCTTTTGTTATTATAAAGCTTAAGAGTGTTTGAAATGTTCTAGAGTGCTTAATTAGAGAAGGAAAATATTTTGTTTCTCCATCTGGAGTCAGGAAGACCTAAATTCTTTAAACACTTGTAATATCTGTACATACCAAGCTTTCAACATTTATTTTAATGACATATAAATAGAATTCAGAATTATGTATTTAAGTTAAAAAATTTGGCTAAAACAATAAATAAAATCATGAAATTTTTTCCTAAGTGTCCCCATATTTGCTTGAAATTAAATCATAATCATCAATATTGTCATCCTGATTGTTATAACTGAAATAATATTGTTATTGATTTAATCTAAATATGTTTGTTGTGAGTATATCTGGTCTATTGCTCTTTACAGTTTAAAGGCATATGCAAAGACGAAATTAATCTATAACCAAATGAGAGATATATTACAACATTATACTTTTTACTCTTTTTTTTTCTTTGAGTAGCTATAAAAATGCCCACAGTGGCTAAATGCCATGTTTCTTAACATGCTATTGGCCATGTCTCATATAATATTATTGTTCCTGGTGGGCCCTTTAAACTTAATTAAAACGTGCAGTTTTGCTACAACTTAGAAAATAAATCTGACGTGCTATAATTCAAATGTAAGTACCCTCCTGGTGACTATCAATAATTGGTGAAGCAGAGAGAAAGGTCTTTTTTTTTTTCCTCCAAATCGTGCCTTATGAAGGACTGTTATGTGGTAAAATCCCATGTTTTACTAAATTCAACTGTCTCATGATTTTGTCCTTACTGTATAAGTTCTTATAACTGGTACTCTCATATCAGAACATAAGCCAATATATCAGGTTACTGTCTTAAGATACATCAAGTTTAAATCCATTTTTTTCTGAGCATAATGTAATTAACCATATAACTGATTAATTAGCTAATCATTGAGAGGTTTTAAAATAGCATGATTTAGTTAATAGGTGGACAACTTTGGACAAATTACTTAACTTCTCAGTGTCTCCCTTTGCTCATCCGTAAAAGGGGATCCTAACAAAACCTGTCTCATAGATTGTTGTGAAAACTAAATGCTGGGTTCACAGAAGAGGACATATTTCTTCTTTGCTATATTCTGACCACACTGCATTCAATTCAAGATGCTTGTCTTGCATTAAGTAAGCATGAGTAGAAGAAAATGTAATTTGGGGTTGCTTGTATCAGATAAAGGTTTTATTATGTTTGCCCACTAATGAATAGTCACAGAACTTGAATCCCAGACTCTGATTAATAGCTTTTGAAGACTGCAACTAACATAGGCAAAATTTTGATGGATGGCCTGACATTATTTTTCTCTGTATTCATTTCTTGTTAGATGCTTGCGCGTATTGGCCTCCTGGGACTTCGTTATCCAGGGTGATAGGGTGATATGTGGATTTGTTGAACAGAGACCAGCTTCCTTAGGGAGGAAGATCAGAGAGACCCAAGAGGAAAGGCATCATGTTTAGGCTTTGAGCTTCTGTAGCAGGAAGGAGCAGACATTGAAACAGAAGGCAGGAAGACAGAAGGGAAGAAACAGTGACTGAATATTGGAGCAGGAAGTTTGATTGGCCATGGATTGCCGCCAAACTTGGTGAATAACTTGCACATTTTTCTTGAAAACCAGTAAAAAACAACAAAACAAAACACTGGATTTAGAGATGTAGATCACGAATATGGCCAGGGTGTATGGTAATTTGACTACCATACAAAATATAGTCGCATGCCCCAGATGTCAGAGAAGGAGGCATATTGACCACATTTCAGCTCCTACTGGGGGAAAGCCACTCCTCAAAGGAATGCTGGACCCAAAGTAATCAGGAAGGATGTCTGGCAGGCCAAACAACAGATGTCACTCCATGATTTATTTCCTCACTACTAAAGCTACACTATGCATACATCAGCACCTGTTCACTTTGCCTATTATCAGTGGGGCCATGTTATGATCTGAATGTTGGTGTACTCCCCAAATTCATATGTTGAAGTCCTAACCCTTCAAGGTGATGGTATCACTAGGTGGGTGGGGTCTTTGGGAGGTGTTTAAATCTTGAAACCCTCATTACAAGATTAGTGTCTCATAAAAGAAGCTCCAAAGAGATGCCTGGTGCCTTCCACCACATCATGATACAAGAACTCTGCCACCCAGAAGAGCACACTCACCTGATATGCTCACTCCCTGAGTCAGCGTCCAGACTGTGGTTTTTGAAAGCCATCCAGTCTGGTATTTTGGTGTGGCAACCCAAGAGACAGATACTGTCTCATTCTCCCAAAGACGAATCCCTCCATTTGTAGTCTCAATTCCTTCTCCTCCTACCTTTGGAAAGGCCCTTTTAGCAAAAAACAAGGAACTGTATCAAAGGCTGCTGAGAGCTTTAGGGAAATAAGTCACAAAAAGTGCCCCTGTCTATGAAATCTCGCTAACCTGGTTTTCATTCTCATTTTTGGATTGTTCCTTCTTAAAATTTTTTGCTGTCTCCTTCTTACCCAAGCTGTACCTATGGGACTTTCTCTGTGTTCAGTCCTGATTGTCCTTACTGTACATGGTCAATTTATCAACTCCTACTGTCCTCCACAAATGCCTCTCTTTGAGGGTCAGGTCTGTGTACTCTCTACCTACTGAATATTTCTACACTGATTATTTTCCATGTATCTTCAATTAAATGTCCAAATATAGTGATTCATCTTCCACAACTCTGCCTACTCATCAAAATTTCCAATGACTCCACCAGAAGGTATATCTTGATTTCATCCATATCTCTCCAACGTTAGTGCCACTAAATCCTTACATGGTACCATCAACTTATATGTGTGTGACTGTATAGTCTTACATTGGTCTCCCTACTTCCACTCAATATATTCTTCACCTAGTAGTGACAATGAATCTAAAACATAAATTGGAGCATGCTACTTTTCTGTCCAAAATCTCTAAATGGATTCTTATTTCATTTAGGAGAAAGAACAAACTCCACATTGTACATGGCTATCAAGATTTTCATGAACTGGCACCGTCTTTCTCTAGTTTCGGTGAATGCCCACCACTCCAGTATACCATCCCACCAATAATGTTAATCTTCGCCTCATCGCTTCCCCTCAAAGGCATCATCTGAGGCCCCAAGGAGAATGAAATCCTCTGCCATTTCCTCTCAGGATACGCTAATCTTTTTTTCAAGTAAAATTACAGTTTGATATTATGTATTTATATAATTGTTTTATTTAATAGTAGTCTTTTAATGTGTAACATATTTAGTTTCTACTCTACTGACATTTTCTTAATGGTAACATTTGGTTTGGTTCTAAATTGCAACTAGGCACATAGTGGACATTAATAAATATTTGTTGAATGAATAATTAAATAAAACCAAAATTTCAAAGGTAAAACTACACAACATTCAATTCCCTAATATAGGTTCCCTTTATCATGAAATTGCTGATATTCCTCTGTGGTTCTAGTAATCCTCTTGTCTGAGTCTTATAAGTGACTTCTCCATCTAATGCTTCATTCTTGAATTACAGGACATTTTCACAACTATATTGACATGATACTTAGTTTTGGAATTTGAAATTTGTCAATATGTTGCTTTAAGCATCAAATTCTAAATATTGCAATAAATCTTTATCAATTGATTTCTACAGAGATTTGTTACCTCTTATTTATTATGTAAAATGCTTTCTATGATTTCACTTAACTAATGGCATCTCTCTAATCTAAGAGTTTTTCTGTCCAATTAAGAATACTACATAAATGCAGAGTACCTTTGAAAGTCTTTCTGGATTAGTGTCTAAGCTGAAAGTGACTCTTCTCACCATGGAGTGAAATATGAATACCACACAATAGCCTTAAATTAAAACAGATATGAAGGAAAATAGAGATTGAGGATGACTTAACTAGTTTTTGTTTATTATTTATAATATGTGCAAGGTTTATTATTTAAGCCTTTTAACAAAGGCCCTCAGGGTTTATCTTTGGTTGACTATCTGGTGTCTTTTCATATTCATTGTTGATCTTTATGAAATATACCTATTAGGCTCCAATATGCCTTTGGCCTCAAATTTATATGCCAGCATTGAAATCTGGCATATAAACCTTTAGAATGACATTGAAGTTCCAGTAGTCACTTCTCTAGATAGATTTGTCTTCTAATACATTTCCAAGCATCACTTATCATGTTATTTCAACCTTTTACCTTTACACCCCAATCCATTTCTACTACCATAAAACAAATATTTGTTAATATTTTGAATTCATTTTTACTATTATCACAATTACAAATTCTAATGCGATTGTATTTTTAAATTACCTAAATTGTGGGGCGCCTGGGTGGCACAGCGGTTACGCGTCTGCCTTCGGCTCAGGGCGTGATCCTGGTGTTACGGGATCGAGCCCCACATCAGGCTCCTCCACTATGAGCCTGCTTCTTCCTCTCCCACTCCCCCTGCTTGTGTTCCCTCTCTCGCTGGCTGTCTCTATCTCTGTTGAATAAATAAATAAAATCTTTAAAAATAATAATAAATTACCTAAATTGTTTTAAATATCATTATTTATTTTGTAACTATATAAGCAGATTTTTTTCACAGATAAGGAGAAATTTTATTTATTCCTCAATCCTAAGAACCTGGTGTAGTGCCTGTCATAAAAAAAAGTATTCAATGAATATTGGTTGAATGAATGAACAAGCCAATTTTAGACAATTATACAGATTATTTTTCTTATTTCCACAGAATCATTTTTAGTTCATATGTTTCATATATATTTTAGTTCCATATTTTTTCTTATATATTTTAGTTCATATATATAATTTATTAAATATTTTAGTTTCACATATATTTCATATATATTTTTAGTTTCATATATTTTGACATATATATGGTTTCATATATATTCAGTTTCATACAAATTCTACATATATATTTTGACAATGGAAATTTTCTCATTCTTCCATCTTGCTGAGTGTAATCCACCCCTAGTTTTTACTCAAGTATTGTGTCTTATAGACTTTCTGATAAGACATCCATTGGAATATCAAATTTATTCCAGAAAAATAACTTCAGTTTAGTTTTCCTAAAGCAATGCATTTGGCAAATATCCCCCCCCTGCTTTTTTATTTCGACTATCTCTCCAAGCATCTAGTATCTATCTAAGCATCTAGTATTCAGCTATCTCTCAAGCATCTGGACTCATGAGTTGAATAAAATGCATGTGGTCTATCTGGTCCAATCACGTCAAAAGTACACTTTTGACGTACTGACAAGCTTTCTTTGGAACATGACATAGATTTATAAAAATTATTTCCCAAATTAATAATTTCATTAAAAATGTTTAATTTTGCCATTTAGAAAGCTCTTGGTGGTATAAGGGTTGATGAACAATTGACAGCCCTATAAAAAGATGTGGTTTACATTAAAATGGAAATTTGCCTATATATACATCATAACATTACTCACTCTGTGTCTTAAGTATAAGCTGTACTCAAAGGAACATTTTTCATCTCCTGATCTTCCTTTTCTATGGAAGGAACTCAATTAACATAATATGTCAGCCTCTCTCTTCCCTTTATCTCTCTCTGCCCTAAGATGAGTGACTTACCTAATTGGTGAATTTTAAGAGAATAGGAGGAGAAGACTGCCTCTGTTCCATCCTGTTTTTGCTTGGGAGCAAATGTGTTCATTTATTTCAGAAAAGAGGAAATTGCAGAGAAATAAGCCTGAGCATGTGTGTCCAATTTCCCTCATGTCACTGCTGGTTCCTAACTTGTATGTGAGGACAAGATTCCAATAAATCCAACATACCACAGAGCTTGGAGGCAAAGAAGATGAGTATCCATTTGTGAAATTATTTTGGATTAGTGAGACAGAAGTTAAACCTCAGACCCAGCCATGTTAGATAAACCTTAGTAAATACACTGGGCTTAAAGCTGAAATCTCAGAATGGTTATGAAGTCACCTCAAGAGTGGTGCCTGCACTGTAGGAAAAAGAGCTATGCAAATCTGAAATTGGCCGGTCCTTACATAGCCTAAAACCAAGCCTCCTCTGGAAAATCTGATCTGCCACCAAGTGCCAGCAACACAATGAAACCTTTCAGAAGGAACATTACCATTCAGCATCTGCCGTCATTACCCCCAACCTCTGAAATCAACTGAAATTTACAAAGAAGTCTAAAAAATCTGAATAAATGACAAAAAACCAAGAGAAATAATTGAAACTTGAAGTAAGACGAAAGTAGAATGATTTTTTAAGTAGTAAGGCAGTACAATCTGTAGAGCTTCTAGTGATTGTAAATGTCAAGAGAGGGGTTGGTTTGAAAGCTAGATTGCAGGCTCGGAAGAAGACAACAGATTCGGTCAGAAGGGGAATAAAACAGTTCCAGGCACACAAAATGTGAGATATTTGTGAGGCATCACGGTAAATACGCTTCAGAAGTGGTATGAGGGACCGCGTCCTTGAAGTTCGGTTCATGTTAGGGTGAGATACATAGTTTTGAAATAACCAACATGTAAATAGTAGTGAAAATTATATGCCTGGATAAGGATGCCAAGACACAAATTATTGAGGTTGGTGAGGGGCCTTGGGGAGGAGCCTTGGAACACTGTGGCAAAGGCAAGAGAAAGGAGAACCAGGAAAGAAAGCACAGGACATAGTGACAGAGGGCTACGTGGGAGAGAGTGATGCCATCACAGCATCTACAGTTTTGCACAAACACTCAGGGCTTCATCAGATACATGCAACTCCATCCCAGATCATTAATTATATTATCCAACAGTAACACATAATTCTAGTTATATTCGTTCACATCTCCATGGTTTCATTTCTGAATTCAATTCAGAACTGAGAAAGGATGTATTATTTTTTTTTTTAAATAAGCCTTTCTGAAGCTTGGCTAAGAATACTTTTATGTATCCTAAATGATGCTCGGGAAAAAATTTTAAATAACCCAAAGACCTTCCCACCTATCACGTGAAGTCTATTATTTGAAAACAGACTCCTAGGGTAAGTGACCTACAAGAACAATTTCCTTGGAGTGTGAAATTTTTTCTTGTCACATAATTTTTAAATTTCCCTTACCACATACTAGGGAGCTTTACAGATATGTTGGGGGTATTTTGTGTAAATAATTTATCTAAGGGGAAGAATTTAAATGTGTCTAAATTTTGTATCTACCACAGTTAGCTATTAAGCAATTCATTGGGATTTAAGAACACAAGCTCCTAAAATGAGTTATCACATGGTGAACTTCATACTCAGTTTGTTTCCATTTTGGCAAATGCTTCATGGAAATGTTTCCATGAATTATTTTCCTCTCAAAATCAAGCTGTAGTAGTAACAACATTAGACTTGTAGTCAAGAAGCCTGAAATCAAATTAGCGCTGTGTCACTCTGTCACTATCTATGTTGTTGTAGGCAGGCTGCTTGCAGCAGGGAGCTGTCTAAAGTGTGCATATATAAGTGATCTATATATTTCATACACCATGTCCATGGGGAAATGAGTATACATGTTTCAAGAACTGCAGTGATTCAAGCATGTTAGATTGTTGAAAGATGTGCTATATTGTTAAATTTGCATAGAAAGGAACACCTTTACAAGCTATGTAATATTAATGAAGGGGAAAGCCCATATATTCAGTTGGTTGATAGTTTTAGGCAGCTCAAACGGAGAATTGCATCCATTATTCATATAATTAATGCAAAATATAGACTTGCCACAATTCTAGTGAAGTTTTGAATCTGAACTCTGCATATTGTATCATAATCTATAAAGGTAAATATATTTTGTAATTTTGTTGTGGCTTTGCCTGCTAATAAGTACATATGAAAGTACATGTTATCCATGTCTTTACATAATTTGTTTTATAAGAGTAGCCTGTTTATGAAGATTCTGGGAGTGTCAGAGATCTAAGTGCATTTTGGCCATAAAATAGAACATGGGAGATGACTGTCGCTTTTACCTAGGTGTGGTATAATTATGAGAAATATCTGCTACTGATTTGTCAGTTCCAAAGTATAGCTTTTTGCACACTGTACGTGTAGTTGACATACGAAACAATAAATCTCAAGTAAATCTTATAAAAGTAAATTGTCTTTGTTGAACAAGAATGGGCTTTGCTATTTCTCTATGATTTTTCTAAGCATACCAGCTATCCTGATGAAATATAAGGCACTAGACACAATTCTTTGGGGTTTCAGAATCATGGAAAGAGGTAAAGTTTATGGAAATGAATAACTGAATTATTAAAGGTACAGTAATAGGTTTTGTACTTTGCCAAGTTTATTCCTGCTTTTAGTCACAATGACAGATTTTTGCTACCACCCTAAATGTCAATAATCACTATTTGTTTAAAACATTAATTTGAGAATTGAACTCAGATTTCCACTTTTCTAAAAGTGAAGACTTATGTCAGTTTCAACATATTTTTAAATATTCTTTGTATTTGCTTAGCTCTATTCTGGGAAAATCCTATCTTGTTAGTATAACAATTGTTTTGCACATTAACATGGCACAGAACCCAGAATAAAAATTGCCTTAACAAGAATTGGAAAACTTTACACCAAATACGTCAGCAATTACCCTTGGGAAGGAGAATGGAAATTTCAGAGGAGTTTTTCACTATATAGTTGATAGTCCTTGAATTGGGTTGCAATGAATCAAGTTTGGGTATTGTAAAGTATTGTATTAATTCTAATCCACAGTGGCAAAACATTACAGTTAGTGATATAGAAATGTGGTGAAACAAATTTTTGTAATAGCTATAGAATCTGTCAATCTCTTTTTTGTCATGAAGATACATGAAGAATGCAAAAAATATCAAACGGAAAATATCAAATGATATTTACATTCATTCAACCTAATGAGTATATTTATTAATGCAGGTCTTGGAAACAGATATCAAAAGACCGATAGCAATACTTTTGATATATGTTGTCAAAAGATGTCCATTGGTCATGGAGCACTTTCCAGAGGAGTATAGGATAAAAGCTTAATGATCAGACTAGAGAAGAATGGCTCACTGACAGCTGGGAAATCATTCAGCTTGACAGTTTTTCATAGATAAAACAGATAAAAAACTAGTGAAACTTGTTGGGTAGGCAGTTCAATATCTACCAATCTATAAAAAAGAGTTACAGAAGGAAACACTGTAATAAAAGTAAATAAATAAATAAATAAATAGCAGTGGAGGAAACACTTTCCAGTTCATACTTACAAAGTCAGCGTTAGCTTAATACCAAAATATCATACAAGAGAAAACTGCAGACCAATAGCCCTCATGAGCATAAACCAAAGTTCTTTAACGAAATATCAGCACGTTAATCATAGACATGCATTAAAAAAAGCACTACCTCATAACCAAGTGCAGTGTATCTGAGTTATCCATAGTTGGTTCAATGTTCAAAAACCAATTAAAGTAACCCACCATATGTACGATTGAAAAGGAAAGCCATATAATTATCTGAAAGAAGCAAAAAAAAATTTTTTTTTGACAAAAGTTAACATCCATTCCAGATCAAAACTTTCACTAAACTAGGAGTAGAAAGAAACTTCTCCAAACTGGTAAAGCAAATGTTGGAAATTAGCATCTAATATTATTCTTCATGGTAAAAGACAAGGCTTTCTTCCTAAAATCAGAAACTTTTCAAGAATATACATGTCACCACTTCTTTTCAACTTTTACTGAAAAGTATAGTATGACAGTGTAATAGGGCAAAGACAGAGTTGATATGACATTATTACACTAGAAATGTAATATGACAAAGAAAAAATATAGCAGATGGCACAGAGAATGAAAAGAAGGAAAATACACAATTGTCTATAGAAAAATCAAAAGCACTAATCAAAAAAGCTGCTAAAATGAATACATGAGTTTAGCTGGGTTGCAGAACGAAAGGTCAATGTATTAAAATTAAATGTTTTATGCTAGTAATAGACAACTAGAAATTTAAGTGAAAATAGAATATCATTTATAATAGTAGCAAAAATGTGATATAATAAAGACAAATCTAACAATGTATGTGTAAGATTTGTGTACTACAAATGATGACATTAATGAGAGAAATTAAAGACATCCTAAATAAATGAAGAGATAAAGTGTGGCCAAAAGGATTGGAAAAGAGTATTGTTAAGATATCAAGTCTCTTCAAATTGATCCATACATATAATAACAGTAAAAATTTCAATAAACTTTTTTGTAGATTCAAGCTGGTTCCAAAATTTATAAGGAGAAGCAAAGGATCTAGAATAGCCAAAACAATTTTGGAAAAGAGGACCACATTTAGAGAACTCACACTCCCTGATTTCAAGACTTATTATACAGTTAAATTAATCTCGTGTGGCATTGGTACAATAATTAACACAGAGATCAATGGAACTAAATTGGAGAGTTGAGAAGTAGAATCATCCATGTACACGTTGTGGTGCAATCCACCAAATGGCACATCCACACAATGGAATATTATTCAGCAACAGAGAGGTACCAAAATAATGATATATGTAACGACATGGATGAATATTAATACTATTATGTTAAATTGAAAAAAAGCCAGACAGAAAGAGTATATGGTGTTACCATTTATATATGGTCAATTGCTATCCAGCTAAATCGTGAAAGTAGTTCTATGGAAAAAGGACAGTCTTTTTAACAAATGGTGCTAGAAAAATTGGGTGTTCTTATGCAAACAATGAAATTCACTGCAACTAATAGCTTGCACTGTATGCAAACATACAAACAGTTACTTGAAAGACATCCTAAATGTAAAAATCTACAACTACAAAAATCCTCTGAGAAAATGGGAGGAAATGTGTGTGACACTGGGTTAGAGAAACATTCTTAAGATAGGACACAAAAGCACATATCAGAAAAGGGGAAAAAATGATAATTTGGATTTCATCATAATAAAAATGCTCTCAAAAAAGTCTCTAAAGAAAATTAACAGATAAGCCACAGACTGGGAAAAAAAGTATTTACAAAACATATATTTGAGAATGTTCTTGCAGACAGAATACACAAAAAACTCTTGGAACTCAATAATAATAAGACACACCAATAAAAAAGTAGAAAAATATTTGCACAGACAGTTCACCAAAGAATAGATATAAAAGGCAAATAGGCACATTTAAGAATATTTAGCAGCATTGCCATTAAGATAATGCAGATTAAAACCATAATGGGATACAATCACAGACCTGTAGGATGGCTTAAATTAAAACAGTAACAAGCAAAAACAGGCGACTGGGACTGTTGCTGTTGGTTGCAATGTAGAAAGGATAGAGATATTTACAATTTTTCAATTTCTTATAAAGTTAAATGTTCACTTGTACCCTTGTAAATTAACCAAACTAGCCCACTCCAGATATTCACTTTAGTGAAAACATACATCCATACCAATACTTGTTCATGAATATTTATAGAAGATTTGTTCCTGATAACTTTAAATTGGAAACAACCCAGATGTCTGTCAGACTGTGAACAGATAAACAAATGCTGGTGTATCCATATGGTGGGACACTATTCAGCAATAGAAAGATAGGATTACTGTTCGTGCAACAATATAAATGAATATCAGCAGCATTATGCTATGTAGCCGAAGATAGAAAAAGTAGATACTGCTTCTTTCCATTTCGATCGGATTCTGGAAAAGGCAATACTATAGGAACAAAAATCAGATCAGTGGGCGACAAGAGCAAGTAGTAAGGAAGAGTTTCACTACAAGTAGCAGGGAGAACATTATGGGGGTGATGGGACTGTTTTTACCTGGATTGTGTCATGGAGTCCGAATTATATGTGTTTGTCAAAATTCATTGAATTGTGCATCTAAACGTACGTCTAAATGTGGTGCCTGTTAACTTACGCAAATTATTCCTTAACCACCTATGACTAAGGAAGAAGGAAGTATTTGGTTTAAATCTTAAAAAAAAAAGAAAGAAAGAAAATTGAGGAAGTCCACATATTGATTGGGAAATATCTGTAAGGTGTGATATAATTATTTTTATTACAACTCGTGCATTGATAGCATAACCCGTTATAGAGTATTAGTTTGTCATTTTCCTTTTGTAGTCTTTTATATGATGCTTAGGTATTTTCTTATGTCTTCTGGGAACTCAGAGCCCTCTAGGATGGTGGTTGTAACGTAGAGGGGTAGGGAGGGTAGGTGGTAAACTGTAGGCCACACCACAGCTGGGTCTTCCACATCGAGTTTAGGAAGCTTGCACATCAGGAAGCCTTCATATTCTCCCTTCTTGAATGCAAGAACTATGATGCATGTTTATAATCACCAAGAACAGAGGCTGTGAATGGAGAGCTGGGGGAGGGACCTGTTGTCGCATCTGTTTATTATCTGACCCCTGTTCCAGCTGACTGTTAGTGCCTCCCAGGGCTGGTGCTGAGCAGTGATGCTTTTTCTTTTTTTTCCGTTTAGTGGTGGTTGGCAAGGCAATAACCCACTGAAGGTCGGGCGGGAAAGAAACATGAAAACGAGTAAAAATTCTCCCCCAAATTATACCAGTCTTCCTGTGGCATCTGCCTGATTTTATTGTGGAAGGAAACTAGCAGACCATGTTACTTCACTCCTCTTTCAAGAAAAGAAAATGTATTAACACTAGGTTAAACTCTGACTGTAGAAAAGTTAGCTCTCGCTATAACAAAATAGTTGAAGCATTGGGTATTGATGTGACAAGGTGGATATTCTCCAACAAATTCATTTACCTCTCTTAAATATTTAATGTTCTTCATATTCCTTCCTGTCACATCAGAATATTTCAGAGGCATTTAATAGCAGTGAACAGAATTTAAACAAGAAGAATCAAACTATATTGCAAAGATACTATTAATAGAATTTTGTGAGTGATTTGATATATACGCAGAGAAGATGAGAATTCAAGAAACAAGTCTGAGCATATACATTCTAAGGTCTAGAGCCTTTTCTTATATTAGATAGTTATTAATTAATTAGTTAATTAATTAAAACAGCTGCTAACACCTACTTAATTTCTTCTAAGCTGAACCTCTTAGCCAAGCAAATTTTGTCATTCCCTAGACTACTGTCTGGTTTTAAAATATAATTTTGTGCTACCACAACTACGCTCTTTCTGTGGAATATAAAACACCACTCTCAATAGTTTAACAATTTCAACTCACATTTTTTTTCTTTTTAAGGCTTTCAAATATTACAATGACATTTGCTAAAATAACTTAACCTTTCCTCCCTACAGTGTATCTAAATAAGTTCATGCCAACTTTCTCATATAAATACAAATCTTCTCTGTCTCAATCCTATAACATTGAAATCATACCCTACACCACCTCAATTTTTTTCTTATTATTAATAAAGGAATGCATCACGTTGAAGTACAATCTTCATTTATCGATTAAATGTTTGAGATTTAATTTTTCAAGACTTGAGAGCATCATTTGGAAACTGACTTCTTTACACACTTAATCGTGAATACTATTCCTTTTTTCAATTTGCAATATAGGAAGTTTCTTCATATACCTATGATTGGAATCACATAACGTTTTATTTTAAGGACAAAAGGTAAGGTCACATATGTCCTATAGATTCTAGACCATGATTAAATTATTTCTGCCAGCTTAAATGATCCCGCAGATTAAAATGTGACTTTTACAATGAGAAAATTCGACAATGAGGAAATAGTAGTTAGAATTTTTAAATCTTTAAAATATTAATGATTTTTATTTTTTTCAAGTTCCAACAAATTACCCACTAACAAAGATGATGCTCTCTAATGTCATGCCTCAGGGTTAAAAACTTCATTGTCAATGGTATTATAAAAAATGATGAGAAGAACTGTAAAATAAGTTCAACTAAATATAATTCTAATAAAATAATTTAAATACAACAGAAAACATTAACTAGGTGTTCATGGTTACTGGGGTAGAGATAGGGGTTAGTTTCATGGTATATTTCAGTGTTTTCCAAGAACAAGCTTCTGTTTGGGCTGGCAGGATGCAAGAGATTTCGATCAGAGGAAACTAACCTCCTCTATCACCAAAAAATTCCAAGGTTGAGATTCTAAACATGTCTCCCTGACCAGCTCTTGGCTCATCCACCCCAGGGGTATAGAAATATCCCTTATATCCAACACATTGAGCCACTCTTAGAAAACTAAATTGGAGCCAACAAATTAAGACTCTGAAATGATTCTTATATTATCTTTAACAAAAAATAAACTTTCTTTATTTTAGGCTGTTGCTTTAGGGATTATGTTTGAATCATTTATATAATATCATATCTCTTACTATTTCTTACACATAGCAGAGTTAATAAAATTTCAAACTAAAAATTAAAATGCAATACGCTATTCATGTTTTCTAAAATTTATAATAATTCATGTAATTATATGAGTCTTTGGAAGAATGCAATTAAAATATTTTCTAATAATTAAAAAGAAATTGATAGCATACAAGCAATTCGCCAAACTACACACAGATTATTATTAAAATCTTTCTAGGGGCGCCTGGGTAGCACAGTCGTTAAGCGTCTGCCTTCGGCTCAGGGCGTGATCCTGGCGTTCAGGGATCGAGTCCCACATTAGGCTCCTCGGTTGGGAGCCTGCTTCTTCCTCTCCCACTCCCCCTGCTTGTGTTCCCTCTCTCACTGGCTGTCTCTCTGTCACATAAATAAATAAAATCTTTAAAAAAAAAATCTTTCTAGATCTTACAGGCTGGTCTGGAGTTTAGACTAATGTATACATGTATAGATAATAAATATGTATGTATGTGTATATATAATATACATATATAAATACAATTACTTAATCTTCAAAAATTCTTATTTTGTTGATGAGGCCATTTGATCCCTACAAATGTTGAATAATTTACTTCATGTTTCACGGCTAGTTAGTGAAAGAACCAGAACTTAAAATCAGCTCGGTCTAATTCTAAAACACTTCCTGTTAAATATTTTTTTATATTGCACTTCTTTGCTTCCTAGATAATTTACATAAATGTGGGATTTGATTAAAGATCTGGCATAGATTTTAACTCAGTAAGCACTGAAAGGCAGGAAAAGAGAAATCTTAAGTCAGATCAAGTTTGTAACAAGTTGGTAGTGGAGGCAAAATACAAACTCAAACTCCATCTTTTCCACTTAATTTTCTTACTTTGTTTACCTCAACTATAAAATGGAGGCAATACCAATATTTTCGTCACGAGGTTATGCCAAAACCTATGAGACAACATGTGCCTATATGTATGTATGTGTGTGTATAGATATGTATACGTCTACGTACACCTATGTGTGTACGTGTATACTACATAGGGACACATGCATGTGCTGTCACATAATCAATATTCAATAAAGGTTAGTACTGTGCTGTGTTTGTGTTTATAATTTTAGATGGCCTGATTTATACATTGACTTTTCTCATTTAAAAGCTTTGGTTCAGAAGTATCCCGAAGGCTGTCATTTTTTTTGTGAATGTTTGCATGTTAGTGTGGTATGGTTTGCAGTGTTATAATAAGCTACAGTGGGAGATGCGAGGCAAATGCATCTCTTGACTAGCAAACCAAGGGACACTTAGCAGCATCAGCAACAAAATGAGAGTCATCTGAAGGAAAGTAGCAGGGTTTCAGAGCCCCCAGTCCCAGGCAAACAAGGGAAGTTGGCTGCTCTAACAGTGATGAGTAAAAAAACAATGCAGTGGTGTATATGGTGGCATAAGAACTTAGGCAGAACCAGAGAGCATCGAGCAATGACAGAGATGTTTCTTCTATAAAAGCAGATATGGCAGAATATTCTATCTCTCGCAGGTCTGATAGTTAATGCTGACTGTTGGCTGGAATTAGACTGCACTTTTAATAGAAGGAGCATCAAAAAGATTTTGTAGACATATTTTAACAGCCACAGGACTCTTTTCGTTCTGGGTTCCTTTTGATAAGTACCATATTTCAGAGATTCACCAGTGCTTTTCTGGGTATAAGTAGTTTGCTCCTTTTTATTACTGGGCAGTATTCTGTTATATAGATAAGTTACAATCTGTTTATCCATTCATTTGTGATGAACATCCTTATTGTTTCCCGTTTGAAGTTTTTATGAATAGCTTTTCAAAAACACTTGCGACGGCATCATGTGACTTATGTGTTTATTTCTCTTAGGTAAATATAATAATGTATACATGAAATGTCTTGAGTCATATAGTAAATGTATTTTTAACCTTATTAGGAAATGCCAAATTGCTTTTTCCAAATGGTTGTCCATTTTACTTTCCCATCGACAATTTTTTTTAAAGATTTTATTTATTTATTTGACAGAGAGAGAGAAAGAGTACAAGCGGGGGGAGGGGAGCGGCAGGCAGAAGGAGAGGGAGAAGCAGGCTCCTCGCTGAGCAGGAAGCCCGGGAGCACTAAGGATCCCAGGACCCTGAGATCATGACCTGAGCCGAAGGCAGATGTTTTACCGACTGAGCCACCCGGGCGCCCCCATCAACTATTTCTAAAGGTTGCAGTTGCTTCACACCCTCAGCAATATTTGGTATTGTGGATGCGTAACAGTGTCTCATTGCAGTGTTTATTTCTCTGCAAACTTATGCTGTTGAGTATCTTTTCATGTGCTTATTGGCATCTTCTTTTGTCGAGTATCTGTTTAAATATGTTGCCCACTTTTTAATGGATGATTTATCTTATTGAGTTTTAAGAGGTCTTTATGTATTTTGGTTACAAACTGTTGGTCAAATATAAACACCGAAAAACATTTTCTCCCAATCTATAGATTGCTTACTCATTTTTATTGGTGTCTTTGAAGATGGTAAGTTTTTAATAATTGATACACAATTCATCATTTTTTATAAAGTTATGTTTAGGGATGCCTGGGTGGCCCAGTCGGTTAAGTGTCTGCCTTTGGCTCAGGTCATGATCTCAGGGTCCTGGGGTCAAGTCCCTTTTTGGACTCCTTGCTCAGCGTGGAGCCTGCTTCTCCTGCTTGTGCTCTTTCTCTCTCTTTGACAAAAAAATAAATAAAATCTTTAAAAAATACATAATAAAATAAATAAAAAGTTCTGTTTAGTGCTTGTCTAAGGAAACTTTGCTAAACCAATATGACAATAATTTTACATTTTTTTAGGTGACATATAGTTTGAGCTTTTCATTTAAGTCTACCATCCATTTCAAAATGATTTTTGTGCATGGAGTAAGGTAAGTTTTGAGGTTCATTTTTCTCCTATGGATATCATGTTTTCCAATCATTAAAGGAAACTATCATTATGTCAAATTGAAATTCTTTGGCATTGTCAAACACACACACACACACACACACACACACCATTTTTTTGACTCTCTAGTTTATTCCATTGCTTTGTGCATTGGTTTATATGTCTCCTTTTACACCAATATTACAGTGTATGGATTATAATAGCTCCAAATACATCTTGAAATAATATTGAAAATTGTTTTGGCCAGACTACATCCTTTGAATTTCCATATGAATTTTAAAATCAACTTACTAATTTCTACCAAAAAAAAAAAAAGCTCATGGGGGTTTCAATGGAACTAGTGTTGAATGTCTAAATCAAGTAAAAGAAAATAGAAATAATAATCCCTTAGTGAGTAGTGCCACAATTGTTAACTTTCAAATTTCTGGGGATTTTTCCAAATACTTTATTGTTACTGATTTAAAATTGAATTATATTGCGGTGAGAAAATATACTATATATGATGCCAATCCTTTTAAATTCATGAAGACTTGTTTTATGGCCCATCTTCACAAATGTTCCATGTTCACTTGAAAAGAATGGATATTCTGTCGTTGTGGGTGTAGTGTTATATAGATGTCAATTAGGTTACGTTGGTTGAGTGTGGTGCTCCATTCTTCTATATCTGTATTGATTTTCTGTCTACCTGTGCTTTCAGTTTCTGAGAGAAAAATGTTAAAATCTCAAGCCATAATTTTGAATTGTTCATTTATCTCTTTACACCTATCATTTTTTGTTTTACATATTTTAAAACACTTTTTTTAAGTATATAAACATTTAAGATGGTTATGTGCTCTTGATGAATTGACTCTTTTATCATTAAGAAATGCTCCTTTTTATTCCTGGTAATGTCTCTTGTTCTGCAGCTTATTCTGTCTGGTATTAATACAGCCACCTTTCTTATCATTAGTGTTTACAGAATACAATTTTCTCTTTTTGCTTTTAACTTATCTGTGTCTTTTTATTTAAAGGTCAGATATTATAGGCAGTATTTGTTTGTGTCTTATTCTTTTATCCACTCTGACAATCTCTGTCTTTTCATTGGAATAACCATGCGTATGTAATGTAATTATTAATATATTTGAGTTTACAACTACAAAGATGGGACATATAATAATCACTATGGATTTTTCTCTTGACAGATGCCAATCCTCAGTTCTAGATTATCCCCATATTTAAATGATTCCCATTTCTTCACAGTGTCATGACCTGTCCAATGCTAGAATTATTCATGTATATTTGTCAAGAAGCATCCCCAACTTCCAACTATTCACAGTGTTTTCTACCCCTCTTCCTCACTATCTTTTTGCCTGGGAAAGTTCTACCTAATTTGCAAGATTCAGCTCATAGGGAAATTTTCTACAAGAAGCTTATCTTCATCTGCCAAGTCTGACTTCTGTCCTACCATGTTTCTGTTGTGTGCTCTATTTTCATTTCCCTCACTAGCATTCATCACATTTTTTATTTTTTAATTGAATGTCATCTGTTCAGGCTTCCATAACAGAATACCATAGACTGGGTGCCTTAAATGACAGAAGGGTTTTTTCCCTCCTGTTTTGGAGATCAGAAGTCCAAGGTCAAGGTGCCAGCAGGGTTAGTTTCTGGTGAGACATTTCTTCCTGGCTTGCAGAAAGATGCCTTATGGCTGTGTCCTCACATGGCCTTTCCTCTGTGCACATGGACTCCTGGTGTCTCTTCTTCTTATAAGGACATCAGTGCTATTGGAATGGGGTCCCAGTCTTATGACTTTATTTAACCTAAAAGGCCCTATTTCTAAATATAGACACATTGGGTGTTTGGGCTTCAGCATATGAATTTGGGGAAGACATAATTCAGCTTGTAGTATTCTTCCCCTGCTCCCCTCTCTAATTCATGTTCTTCTTACGTGTAAAATACAAACACTTCACCCCAACAATCCCAAAATTCTTAACCTATTCCAGCATCAACTCCAAGTCCAAAGTCTCATCTAAATATCATCTAAATTCGGTATAAGTGAGACTCGAAGTATGATTCATCTTGAGGCAAAATTCCTCTCTAGCTATGTACTGTGAAACCAGGTAAGTTATTTGCTTTCAAAGTATAATGGTGAGATAAGCATAGTCTAGACATTCTCATTCCAAAAGGGTGAAATGGATGTAAGGAAGAAAAGGGTGAAAGCTCCCAAGCAAACTCCAAACCTAGCAAGACAAATTCCATTAGATTTTGTAGTTTGAAAATAATCCTCTTTGATTAGATGCTCTGCCTTCCAAGTCCACATAGTGGTGGCTCTGCCCTCCTTGACCATGGGTGCAGCCTTGCCCTGAAGTTCTCCAAACTCCAAAAGCTTTCTTTTATATCCCCTTTTTTCTCCTTTAATCCAAACCGACAGTGGTATAACCCCATCTCTATTCCTGGCTTCAGCAGAGGTGGCTGATTAAATCAATGAGTCATCCCTTATGGGGTGATTGGCCAGCCATATCCTTAATGCTCTCTCCAGAATACATGTCCTCATTTTTTGCAGTATGGATAGTCTGAGAACCCTCTACATCTTCATGGCTCCTTTTTGCTTAACAATTCCTTCAGTTTATCTTTTTCTTCTTATATTTTACTATAAGCAATGAGGAGGAGCCAGACATACCTTTAAAACTTTGCTTAGGAATCTCCTCTGCTGAATGTCCAGAGTGACCCTTCACTAAGTCTATCTTCCATAAAATACTGGAACATAATTCAACCAAGTTCTCCACCACTTTATGACAAAACCAGCTTTCTTCAAGTTTCCAGTGACATGTTCTTCATTTCCATCTGAGATCTCACCCAAGAGCATCTTTAACATTCATGTTTTTTGGTGGGTTTTTGTTTGTTTGTTTGTTTGTTTGTTTTTTATCAACAATCTCTTCAAAGTGATCTAGGTTATTTCCAACAAGTAATGTCATCACTTGGTTCCACGACCACTTCTCCGTTTTTATGTATTTGTTACAGCAGTGTCCCACTGCTTGGTACCAAAATCTGTGATAATGAGCTTCGGCTGCTATAACAGAATACCACAGATTGGTTGGCTTAAACAACAGAAATTTATTTTCTCACTGTTCTGGAGGCTGGAGCCTAAGATCAAAAGACCATGAGGTTTGGTTTCTGATGAGATCTTTCCTCCTGGCTTACAGACGATCACTTTCTCTCTGTCCTTAGGTGGCCTTTCCTCTGTGCAGAAATAATTTTGGGGTCTCTTTCTCTTATTGTAAGAACGTCAGTCCTATTGGTTTATGACCCACTTTTATGGACTCATTTAATCTTAATTACCCCCTTAAACACCATAACTCTAAATACAATCACATTGCAGGTTAGAGCTGCAACATATGAATTTGCAGGGGGACATGATTCAGTCCATAACAAGTGTATACTTGTCCGTATCACCTACTAAACTACAGTCTCTGAAAGGACAAAGGATGTGTTTATCCTGTACACAAATCATACTATGGCCCAGTGCAGACAACAATGCAAACCCTCAATTAATACTCAATGTGTCAAATTGCACTGAAGTATGAAACATGAAAAGGGATTTTAGCCATTAACCTGATAAGAATCAGTTTTGAAAAATTTCTTGAAGGGGTTCCCCTAGCTATATTTTAGTAGTCTATCAAGCCATATATTTGGTAGATTTGGGTATGGGCAAATAGTGACAGCAACTGCAAGGAAGGATTGTACTCAGCTGTGATCATTGTTAGAGATTTTAAAAATGTAAAGGCAATAGTGGAGGAAAATGAAACAAGAATTATCAATAACAGAAGCAGAGGCACTAGGGAGGGCCCTTTTCTGCTGTGGTGTTCTTGCAGTCATGCCAGATGGCACCGGAGTAAAAGTACAGAAATGACAGCCCCAACTGAAGTGTAAACACTTGATAGTATTGAAGCAGGAATAAAAGAAGGCAGCAATAGTGGAGCAAGAATATAAATCACTATGTATGCCTATACACGGAGTGGCAGTCCAATGGAGTGGAATCACGCAGAGTGTGGCTGTGGCAATTGATTCATTGGGTAACAAAGGAGACAAAGGAGTCAGAAAAGTACTACTCCACTGTAGCCACCGGAAGTTCTCCTGTATAATCAATGGCTATAATTAAGCAGTATTGGAATATTGGCAAATGGAGCCTATAGCAGTATCTAAAGCAAGGATTAACAGTACGGAACTCAGACGGCAATGGTGAAAAAGTTAAAAGCAGAGTTTCTGTAGTTAGAAAAGTAAGGCTCAGAGAACATCAGGCAGAAGAAGGGCTTAGTGATACTCTTCGGGCACCTCTATGATTGTTGCTGCTGGGGTATTGGGCCAGAGGGTACAGGACATTTTTTTCTGTTCCTGTTGGTTCATTCTTCACCCTTCCTCACTGTACTCTTGATCCTAAAAGCCTTATCCGTATGGACACCATGAAAAGAATCCATCGCCCACCGCTTACTGGTTGAATCCTTAAAATGAGACATCCAGAAGAAAACATCAGGGCAGCAGGAGAGGAAGTTTGAGTTATTTATTTTTCTGGATCCTTCCTTCTGGGGTCCCCTTGGCTGACTGGTACATTTTTACTTGATTTCATAAACTCATAAATTAGAGAAGATTCTGTAATAAATTTCTTTCAAAGAGAAGGCACACATGTCCCTTTACCATATATGTCTGTAAAGAATGCATGGAGTCTACTGATTCAGGTATCTTTTTATCTTCTAATCAGTATTCTAAAAACCAATGCAAACTAGGAGCTCAGTATCAGTGGTGAGCTTATCAAATATTTTCTTATTCATTTACTTATTCATTTATTATTTACTGTTTCTTACTCATATCTTTTACCATTAAATAAGAGCTAATTGTTTTTCCCCCACCAAACAGTTTGAAATGGCTTTTCCCAAATTTTGTATGGTAGGACAAATTTGCAAATTTCAAAACTGACTATATTCTCGCTACATAAGGAAAAACGAGGAGACTACATACACTGGAAACTTACATTATAGATGACAAATTGGTTGATGAATGTTAGAACATACTGCATTCTTACAACAAATAGATGCAAATGAAATCAACAGCATCTTACGACAACATCTATGGTATCTGTGGGCCTCTGAGAAAGGTCTATTATCTATTTAAAATGATAGATAAGAACAATGCTATGGAGATGAAATGATCAGCAGCTATGAATATGCTGTAGGTTGGGGCACCTGGGTGGCTCAGTCATTAAGCATCTGCCTACGGCTCAGGGTGTGATCCCAGCGTTCTGGGATAGAGCCCCCCATCAAGCTCCTCCACTGGGAGCCTGCTTCTCCCTCTCCCACTCCCCCTGCTTGTGTTCCCTCTCTTGCTGGCTCTCTCTCTGTCAAATAAATAAATGAAATCTTAAAAAAAAAAAAAGATGCTATAGGTTGAAGGGTGCTGACACAGACAACCCCATGTGAATGTTCTTCATAGAAATTGACATTCCCATTATTAGTTTCTCTTTGGGCTCAACACATTACTTATAAAGGACACCAATATATATAATCTAGGACAATTAATGTAATTGCACATTAGCACTAATAAACTAGAAACCGCAGGTGGGAGTTGTGGTTGAGAATCATTAAAACAACAACAAAGACAAGATGAGACAAGAAAGAGGAAAAGTAAACCTAAAGGGGCTATCCAAGGAAATACAGGCAAACACTGCCAAATTTAGTATTATTTAATGCCGGTTTTGATAGTGCTGAGAAATTCAGGTCCCATACCATTCATTTCGATCAAAGGCCAATGCTATGTAGGAAGAGTGCAATACTGTATAATTATGCTCATCTGATCATTTCATCCATATTATTTTCAAAATTGTATTGTCCTCCACACCCTTTCACCTTTGCTTTCTTGTGTTGATCTCCATAATCATACAGGAAAAAAAAAAAGTCTATGGAATAGTCTCTAGAATTTTAAACTGCAGTGTGATAATAAATCCTCTTTTGTTTATAGAAAACTTACTGAGTTATTTTTGAGGAGGTTTTTAGATAATGTTACATTAAATGAGGTTCTTAGGATAATGACTGACCTAGCAACGTATATATTTCAATTTTTTTTCATTAACTACCACAAGCAATATGTCATCATTCAATTAAAGGCTCAAATTAAGTGTTAATGACAGGAAGAATCTAGTTGAGATCCTCGAAAAGCGATTCATTATCTTCATTTGAGAAACTTTCCATAAGAGGTTAACCTGTAAGCATCTAAGTGTCCATTTTGTTGCTCTTGAACGTAATCTAAGAATCACAGACTTTAAGGCCAAGGTTAAACCATTCAGTATAGAGGACAGATTTTCGTTTAGTTTTCTAGCCCAAAGCTCTTCTTATTTCCTCATGAAGAATGCTAAATATGTGAAAAGATAAGTAGAAATATCATCAATTATTTTACTTAAGAAGGATTATAATTGAAAAGTCATCTCTTTTATCCAAGTTCCACAAAGAGATGTCCTATTAAAAGCAAATGAGAAAGCTAATGATGATGATGATGATGATAGTTAACTTAAAATAATATGGCAACAAATTTACACATATTACTTTATTTAAATCTCACAACAACCCCTGAGGCATGACATGGGAGTTAATTAGATTACCCAGGAGGCAGCATTCAAACTCAGGCTGCTTTACTTCAGAGACCACTGGTTGTCTTTGTTGCTGGTTTTTTGTTTTTTAGTTTCAAGTTTTTATTTAAATTTTAGTTAGTTAACATATAGTGTAATTTTGGTTTCGGGAGTAGAATTCAGTGATTCATCACTTACATACAACACCCAGTGCTCATCACAAGTACCCTACTTAATCCCCATCACCCATTGAGACCATTATTTTAATCACTAGGCTGTACTTCAGATAGAGAACCTCTTGGCCATTTCCTCAAAAAGGAAATCTTACACCATGTTTCTGAAGTAACTGACTTTTCTTCATGTAACTGTCCTTCTGGGTTTGTATTTTTATTTTCTTTTGTCTTTATCTTATTAGCTAACACACCTCTATGTCTCAGAGTCTCATTTAGTACCCATTTTATGTGCTCACAATTCTGACTCCTAGACACTCTTGTCTCTTACAGCTGCAAATCTTTCACTGAAACCTTGTTTTCTCCAGGTTGTATGACACTCTACACACCTTTTCAGCTGAAAATTTAGCTCAGTGAATTCATCTGAAGGAGCTTCGACTCCAACAGAGCTGTAAATGTCCTCGTGCCAACAAGCAAGCTGTGTGTCAACAGTCCACCAGACAGTATGGTGGTTTCTACCGATGCAACCATTTCCATACTGAAAGCTTCAAAAATAGATTTTATTTCTACATTTCTCCTCACAGTGCAAGATTATGATACTCATTTGTACCTAGATAAATAGAAAGACTGATACACATATATGCATCCACATACATTTCTCAAGTATGCATACTTTTCAAGAGATACATTATTTAAAATGTATCCATCATAGAGTGCAACCTAAAGCTATAAACATTGTTTTCAGTGACTGACATTTGTCATTCTAAAACTAATAAATGGATTTTTTTAATGATGATAAAAAATATGATAAATGAATTTCCAGAATCCTTTCAAGGAATATGCTAAGGAGACAAAAAGGCTTAGGATCCGATACTGTTAAAACATAATAGGCAATCTGCTTATTCATTGTAAAACAAACTCTTAATAAATTCTACTTCTCTTCTATATAAATTTTTACATACTTTATTTCCATCCTGCTTATTGAAGTAACAATATCCCTGTGAAAAGGAATGATATAATATATAAATTTTATTATCAATATTGATTCTATATTTTATGGATATTCTTGTTCAATGAATAACAATTATTCCAATTAGGTTAGGATTCCCAAGGAGAGACCAAATCTGGAAGAATTGTTTGAATTTTCACATACTGGTAGTAATCTAAGTAGCTCCAGTCTAGTTACTTATTGTTAGCCCTTTCCTAAATTCACCTGTGTAAAATGATTTATAATATTTTTTTTGGCCATTTTACATTATAAGTTTGTAGCTTTGTCATCCATGCAATGTGTGATATTGGGGAAGTCTCTTCATATCTTATTCTTAGACAGCTTCAAATATAAATGATTATTAAATATAGTTCTTTTGATTGCAAGAGACAAACACACTGTATTGCCATAAACTTTTTCAGTGCTGTATACTACTGAATTTTTGTGTTCCATCATTAAAGACTTAACTTCTCAAGAGGTTGTCCCTGCCCCTCTAAAACAGAGATCCCTAGCCCTAGATCAATCAGTTATGCTCACTTGGACAAAAAATTTCCACAGCTTGACCTCTGGGAAAATCTTATGAGCAGAAGAACATTCCCATTTGTATGTATGGCAGATGAAGTGATATTCAAGGTCATTTTCAACTCTGATAAAATATTCTATTCACCAAAATAGGTTAAAGGATAAAATGACTGTTGTATAACTTCTATGACTTGATAAGTGATGTGCTACCATTAATGTCTTGGCCTCTTACTTTAACCTCGACTCTAGATTCTTTCCAGTTTAGGTCAATTACAGTGGAACAACCCATGAGACCTAATATTCATCTGAATTTGTTATACATCCAACATTTCAAATCAGGATATTACCTCTGTTTCCAAATGTTTTCACAAAGTACTCCTGCCTCTTAACTCTTCCTTTTTCTCTTGGTCTTTCATTTACTTTGTTGTCATATGATTACTTAACCATTCATCTCAATAAGGCATACCTAAAGCTATTTAAAAGGCATATAAAATATCCTTTCATTTAAAATAAAGAAAAAATTCTTGTATTTTTACTCATCTTTTTACCTCTGCAACTGATCCCATCTCCTCTAGGACATTGTTATTTCATCTGTCCACCTTCTTCTTTATTTTCATCCTTAGTCTCCTCATGAACTATAACTTCTTTCATACATCTAGCCATCCATTTTTATAACTCTGGGGATAAACATAAAGAATTTCCCCTTCTGAGAGTACTCCTTTTCTTGCTAGAAAATACAATTACATGATGTTTAAGTTTTTCAACCTAACACAAATAAATAAAAACCTTATCTTCACTGCCAACTAATCAAGAGTATGGATGATTATCTTTATTTATTACTGAAGAAAGCACTTTTTGAATTTTCCGATGTTTTCATAATTCTTATGTATAAGTAAAATACTGAAATGTGATTCTAATATTAGGTTTAAAATATTTTTAATCCTTCAAGATCCCCTCCATGAAACATTTCTTTAAGTCTGATAATTGATTGGGATTTTTCTTCTTTTATTCTTTAAAAGTTGGAAGACTTTTGTTTCAAGTGATCTTATGGTACATATTTTTTGGACCCCAAAATTTAAGAAAGACGTCATAATGTAATTTTATAGCTATGACTGAATGCTATCATTCAGATCATACTTTTAAGATAAGAGATTTCAAACAAATCAAACAATTTTCAGTTAAAAATTTTTTTGTTTCTGTGACTGACTTAGCTTTTTAAAATATTTATATTTTATGTAAAATTTACAAATGTATATTTTTCTAGATATAAATATGTATATGGAATAAACAACATCCAAGTTGCTGACATCATTCATCTACCATTTCCTTATACCTGATACTTACAGTGGCTTCTAAATTTTCTTCAGTGCCTAGGTTATCCCTCACTATTAAACTAGATGTATTTTGCCACACTAGATTTTTTCTATAATACCATTTTTAAATAATACCATTTTCAACCTATTTCTTCCCCCTTAGTAGTTTCTTATTGCATGAGTTAAAGTTAAAATTCTCCAGTCTTGCTTTCAAAGCTCTTCCCATTTCCATTTACCTCAGCCCATCATTCCAAGTATATTTCCCACTCTTCTCTCAATGAAGAATTTCTAATACAGTATGATGGTTTTTGCCTATAATATCATTTTTATGTCATTCTTGTAACTACTTCTGCAGTGTTTTATATGCTATGGTCCTCAAATGAATCTATTTTTCCCAAGTCATTCTTTGCAGGTCTATATTTATATAATTTCATTGTCTTTTCACAGACATATGCTTTGTATCACACGCTGGATTTACTATATTTCAAATATTCATAAATTAATAAAATTACTTCTTCAAAGATCTCATAGTCTTACTAGGGAAACCATAAACAAATAATCGTCATGTAAACAAATAACTGCAATGCAATTGATAATGCAAACACAAAGGGCAGTGCAAACTCAAGGAAAAGAGAGTTTAAATCTCCATCAGAATGTAGAAAAGTCAGGGAAATTTTTTTTGAAACTGAAGACTCTTGGGACTGTCCTAAGGCATCCTAATGTAATAGTTCTAGATAGGGATGTAAAATTCTTGCAAGACACCTCGAGAAACATGCCTGTTTTCTCAAGTTCATCCTGTAATGTGAATCATATGAAGAGTCTATACAAAACAGATGAGACCTGTCTTAGCAATATATAATGATATTTTTGCTAGGAATAAGATGATAAACTAGGGATGAATTTTATTGAAAAAAGGACTAAAAATTAGTGTCCTTGTGCCAGGATATTAATTATTCAGAGAAATTTTTAAAGTTCTTAAAAATCTAAAAAGCGTGATTGAAATTTTTGCTTCTCACTTCAATATGCTAGATTTAGAATGTCACTCTGCATCTTACGGGGGATCATAGCACTACATTTTAGGATGGCTTCCAAGCAGGGATAAAACTTAATGACTAACTGGCAAAACTCCAATAGATTTTAGATAAAAATCTCTAATTAAATCTCTCTAGTATAAGCATAATTTATTGCAGATTTTCCTAAAATTCCCTACAGATTTCTACAGTCCTTGGAAATACTGTCTGAATTGAAAATTGATTCAATAATTTTCAAGTCAGGTAATAACAATGTATCCATTGCTATAAATAATCAAGGTTTTCTACTTTTTGTTCATCTGTTGAAATTACATTTTTAATCAATGATCTATCTATTTGTTTCACTCTTTCTCCCTTAAAATACATTATTTATATGTGGCAAAAGGATATCTGGAAATATTTTAGAGACTTAACCATGCTGGTGCATTCAAAGAAATCATTTAACTCTACACTGTACACTACTATCTCTACTACGGCAATAAAATGGCTAGCATTCCATAATGAGAAAAAGTGGCAGGAATATTATTTTTAATTTCTCCATAATCTCAAAAACATATAATGCCTTTATTTCTCTATTTAAGGGACAGTTAAATAATTTTGTGATAGGAATAATGACTTGGTTGTATGGATGGTGCTAACTGGTATCATGATTCAAAGCATTTAAAATCTTTTACAAATATCTTACTGTAGTTGCACATCAATCTTGCCAAAAATGCTTTCTTTTTGTAAGATCCATTTTTTAAATTAATGGTGCAGCCACTCTGGACAACAGTCCTCAAAAATTTGAAAATAGAGCTACCCTATGACTCAGAAATTGCACTATTAGGTATTTAACCCAAACATACAAATGTAGTGATCCAAAGGGGCACCTGCACCCCAGTGTTTATGGCAACAAAGTCCACAATAGCCAAACTATGGAAAGAGCCTAGATGTCCATCAACACATAAATGGATAAAGAAGATGTGGTATATTTCATATCCACTGTTCACTATGGAAATCGAATCAATTTACATACATAATTGTAACCCACTTATGTTCTTTCATTTTATTATTTTATTGCCTCTGTGATATACATTCTTAAATAGATATCCTCTTCTAATTTTTCCTGATATAAATAATTATAGTATAAAATCTTTCTTCCATAAAAGATTGTAATATTTTCATAGTCACTGTTTCAAATACCTGGAGACTTATTGAAGTTTGATTTTGTAGAAGATAGATTACAATTATTCTTACTGCTAATTACCTAAAGATGAGTTTTGAGAGATAAACAGAGGATAGAATGTAAATCTTTGTCTGGCTTGATAGGAGGATTGAACTTCACTTATAAATACTAGAGATCATTGACTAGTTTTGATGAAAAAAGCAGAATATGACATAATCAGATTAATATTTATCCAATTCATCCATATGTCTATGACACAATTTAGACGATAACAAACACTGATTTGGAGAGGGCTTGAGTGGAAAGCGGAAAAAAAAATATGGATTCTAGCTCTTATTGAGGTCAAGGAATTGTTATTTCCTGACAGAGCAAATCTGAGCAATCAGAATTCTAAGTATATTATAAGTATACCTACAACTAATCATTTTTTGAGACAATTCAATTACTATTAAAACTATATAAACTATTTAGTCTCATAACTGTAAACCCAAATTATGAAAACAAAAGCATCTATTTATTAATAAAACTTAGCTAACCAAATTATCCGTTTAATTGACAATTTTGTTTGACAAAGTAGGTTTGTTTGGTGCTCCTAGAGTTGCGTGGATATTTCACGGTGCTGTATTTATAGATCCATGCATTTGCTTCATTCATTTATTATTGTAACTGTAAGTCACTTTTGAAGAACCTGGACACGGTTATAATTTTTTTTTCAGGTTTGAATGGTGTAGATAAAAATTTAATCACTTTGTAAATCTAAACTCAAACTTATCCTTTCTTTTCAATAATAATTATTTCTCCTTGACCAAGGTTATGCTCTTCACCATTCTCTTAGACTAGAATGAGTTTCCTTCATTACCATTATTCAGTCACTGCTACTTAATAGGGCACACGCAGACTTTCCCTAGCAATTCTTAATGCTTTCCCAAGTGGACAAGAGGCAGCTAGCTCTCTATCAATGATTTATTTGTTTCTCCCGTGGAGCAGAATTGTTGCTTGGCCATGGATTCCCAGGCTGTGACTACATTTCCCATCCTCCTTTGTTTCTGGGTGGAGCCAGTGGTTATGATTATCACTTCCAAGCTTAATAAGGCTTCAGATCTGTCATTCACTCACTTTATCTTTCCCATCTGTTGGCTAGATATTGATCCCGAGGGTGAGCTTAGAAGCCTCCATTAGCCTGAGTCATGAATATGGCAGAGCCTCCATTAGCCTGAGTCATGAATGGATGCACAGAGCAGAGCCTCCCCATTATTCCTGTTGACTTCACCTGGGTGAGAAATAAATTTCCATTTTCTTTAACTACTGAGAGTTCATTGTTGATTGGTTACAGAAGCTAGCTAGTGTTACCTTAAGTTAAATAATACAACAGGGAATTCTGAACCACAGGCCATAGATAACTTAGGCTCTTTGGTTATGGCTCCTGTTAAAAATATCCTCAGAGCCACCCATTGATAAAACTCCATTCAAACTTTGTTTGCAAATCAGATTTCTTCAGCATTAGAGTCCACAGGCTCCTTTAAAGAAATATGGAGAGAAAAGGAGAGTAGCATTGTTGGAAGCACGCTATGTAGTTAGTTCTTAAAAGGTCACCTCACTTATTTCTCGTAGAAACTCTGAACTATTCCTATGTGAATAAAATCAACTAAGTCATTTTAAAGTTTAAAAAAAACCCTGAAGATCAGAGAGATTAAGTGACTTGCTGAAGGTCACAGAGCTATTGTTGGAATTGGAGTTTATACCCAGAATTATATAACCCACGCATGTTCTTTCAACGACATTACACTGTTTTTCAACAGATATATCTCTGAAGATTTCTGTTTCTCTGAAAAACTCTACTACTTCTTAAAGAGACGAATAAAACTAATTTTAAAAATTCATTCCTCACCAAATATAAGCTCCAAGCAAACATTTCAATGTAGAAATAATAACTATTCAGGGGGACTATAACCCACAACAACCACCATATAAAACAGTGTCATTTATTTGAAAGATGTATGTTTCTTTTTTTTTTTATTGAAAGATGAAAGATGTGTGTTTCAGCAAGGTGCAGCCATGCCTGCAATTTTGTTATTATGTATATTCATTGGCTACAACTTTCAAAGGATTAGGAAAGAGCAATCCCATTTGTAATACTATACACGCACATATCAATAAAAAGACTCCCTGAAGGTAATATAAAAGCCAGTGAAGATTGAAAAACCCTCTCAGAAATACAGATAAAGTCATATGGGGTCACCTGCATTGTCAGAGAGAATATAAATTTATTTGAATGCACTGAATCTGAGAACACTTATAAAATAAAAGGTAGGAATATAAATTCAGGACCAAATAGCTGTTGTACCGGTGAAATAGATAATCTAGACTTCTTTCTGTTGTAACCCTTTTGAGGCTTTGTATTGGATGAGGATAAGGAAAGTGGGCTTACTTGGTATTGAGGATAGTTAATGAAGCACACTTTCCTTCACAACCAAAGTAGACATGGAGCCTAAAAAAATCACATATCCGCGACTCATCGTTCAACAACCATACTGGTACAAGGAGAAAAAAAGGATGAGGATAAGTAGGAGGATGAAGAGGATAAGGAAAAACACAGAACCAAGGCATATAATTTTTTAATAAGTCTAAGATAGCCACCCTCAACCCCTCCAAAATCACACCTTTTTATCATCAAATTTCTTGTAGTTTATCAGTAATAAACAGAATCCCTCAAGTCTACCTTCCATAAGAATACTCATAGTTTTATTTTCTGGGTCTCCAAATCTACAGAGAAGTAAATTAGAGAACTGAATGAAATGGCAATGATGTCCAAGAGGCAGGCCAGCATGACAGCAAAGGTAAAAGAGAGGGGAAAAAAAAAAAAAACTATGAAAACAACACTTGCATGCCCCAAATTGGAGATATCTGGTACCATTAAAGAAAGACATAAGCAGATTTTATATGCCTGAGAGCATCATTATATTAGGAAATATATTATTTCCACTGATGCAACTTAGTCTTCAAGAAAAGTTAAAATGTTTAAGTGTTCTTTTGAGGGGAGATACGGTTATATACCATAATATACTTGAAAATATCTACATCCCTTCATTTATTCAACCAATATATATTTAGCATCTTCTCTTTTTTTTAAAAAAAAAGATTTTATTTATTTATTTGACAGAGATAGAGACAGCCAGCGAGAGAGGGAACACAAGCAGGGGGAGTGGGAGAGGAAGAAGCAGGCTCATAGCGGAGGAGCCTGATGTGGGGCTCGATCCCACAATGCCGCGATCACGCCCTGAGCCGAAGGCAGACGCCTAACCGCTGTGCCACCCAGGCGCCCCATTTAGCATCTTCTCTTACAGGCAATGTCCTAAATGTTGGGACTCTAATATCAAAAAGAAAGAGAGAGACAACCAAGAAACTTAACTATAGAGGAAAACCTGATGGTTCCCCGAGGGGAGGTGGGCAGAGACCTGGGTGAATTAGGTGATGGGGATGAAGGAGGGCACTTGTTGTAAAGAGCACCAGGAGCTGTATGCAAGTGTTGAACCACTGCATTGTACACCTGAAACTAATATTACCTGGATGGTAACTAACTGGAATTTGAATAAAAACTTAAAAAAAAAAGACACATAGACACTGATCTCTAATCTATTAGGGTTTGGATAATGGGAGGCAGAGAATTATAATTCTGTTTTAAAAATATTACCGCCATGATGCACATAATGCAGAACAGGAAAATTAGTATTCCATGACACCTCCATGCAAATCAGAAAAAGACATCTCTTCTTCCTTAAACACGGGATATCATGGAGCAGGGCTTGGTGAGTGGATTACAGGCTGCATTTCAATCCTTCTTTACTGGGTTCCCTCATGTGGGAATGACCTGCCCTAGCATGTGTGATTACAGGGTACTGGGCCTGATGAGAGCATTTAATTCAGTCTGGAAGTTGTAGATGATAGTTTGACAATTGATAACATCAGAGGGAAAGAAGAATCAAGAATGAGATTTATTATAATACAGAGAATGAAGCATTATGATGAAAACAAAGCATATGATGAAAGCATAAATGATGTATGTACAGGGGGTATGTACATCGGAAAACATCTACCACTTATTGGGGAAACTTCACTTTGAGATACCTGGGATGAGCCTGGAAGGACCATTAACATATAGCCAAGTAAATAAGGAATAAAATACATCCTGAACAGAAAAAGCATTTTCTCTTTCATGTCTTGTGCTTTAAAGAGTAAGATAATCAGGGGCACCTGGGTGGCTCAGTCGTTAAGCATCTGCCTTTGGCTCAGGGCGTGCGTGATCTCAGAGTCCTGGGATCTAGCCCCACATCAGGCTCCTCCACTGGGAGCCTGCTTCTTCCTCTCTCACTCCCCCTGCCTGTGTTCCCTATCTTGCTGGCTGTCTCTCTCTCTGTCAAATAAATAAATAAAATCTTAAAAAAAAAAAAAGGGGGTAAGATAATCAGTCTTAAAATAGTACAGTTTCCCATAATCCTTGTGGTCCTTAGAAATATTGCAATTACTACTTACTTTACCAAAATATACCAAAATCAATGGCAAAGGCTGGGTATAATCAATATGGTAATTTTTAACTTTGAATGCAATTGGAAATGGAAATAAGGAAATCTAGTTTTACGTTTAGGTGGTTTGACTTATCAGTGAGAGCCAAGAGAAGTACTGATTCTGCATGGTTATCTGCTTCAATGCCTGTTTTTATTTTAAAATATGTAGGAAATTTTTGCAAAAGCAGCAATTGTACTTGGTACAGTCAAACAAACAAGGGAGAGTTTATTCAAGGTTATTGCAATAGGGAAGAGAGACCAGAATACATTCTAAAGTCAACCCTATTGAAATTAAAGGTGTGATGGTTTTTCAGTGGTAGGGTGAGCTAGTGTAAAAGTACTGGGGTCCAGTGTGGGGGGAGAATGATCAATGGCATGTGTGGGTTATTTCTGAAATCGTGAATGTTTTTCTCTGTGGTTAAACCATCTCTGTATCCTAACTGGTGTCTATGGGAGTTAGGCTCTTACTCTCCCACAGAGACTAGAAGATAAAGGAGTTCTCTTCCTTGATGTTTACATCTCAAAAAAATGGCTCCTAGGTCCTTGGGGAAGACATTCCTTAGTTTCAATACTGGCAAGAGCTTTTAAAAAAATTTACATATGTATCAAAGGGTCAGAGAAAGAATTCAGGACCACATGTTTTCTTAAGAAAATGCTCTGAGAAAAGGGAGGTCAGGGTCTAGAGTCAGGAAGAAGCTGGGGCACCTGGGTGGCTCAGTCAGTTGAGTGTCTGCCTTTGGCTCAGGTCATGATCCGGGGGTCCTGGGCTCGAGCCCCACATCGGGCTCCCTGCTCAATGGGGAGTCTGCTTCTCCCTCTCCCTCTGCTGCTCTCTCTCTCTGTGTCAAGTGAATAAATGAGATCTTGAAGAAGAAGCAGCAGCGGGGGCAGGCTGTCTAAAGTTCAGTAAAGCTGAGGGATAGATTAAGGCTATCTTGGTGAACCCAATTCTACCCTTGGTTCTAAATTTAGACCAAGTCACCTTGTTCAAGAAGGGTTGCTGAAGGTAGGCTATCCTAAAAAATATATTTGTGATTATCTTTTTGAAATGTCAAAGGTATATCCATAACTTTAGCTATTAAGTATAAAGTTCATTTGGTTTGAATATCCAGTGAAACAGAGAAAAGATACTATATTTTTTAAGTAAAAAACAAATCTGGATTTAGGTAAGAAGAGATTTTATTCTAAAAGATGACGGCTATATGGGGAGATGAACTATTGCAATAGAGAGAATATTTCCCTGTTAAGATCTGTAAGCATCTCAAAGGTCAGCCAGAAAAGACAGAGTAAGTAAAGGTATAAAGAAGGGTGTGGGGGAATGGGATGAGCAGATGGTGTGATGGAACAATTGAACAGAAAATAGGAGTTGTTCTAGGATCCAACATTTGGCTAAGTTCCCAATACTTGCTTAAAATCAAGAGTGGGTCAAATTCAGGGACCTGGGGAGAAGAAGAGACACCTAATTAGAGTTTGGCCATTCACATTTAGAGGATGTTTTATTCATTTGGGTTGGTAGGGAAAAACAATTGTCTAGCTTTGTTATAGGTAAATCACAAGTCATTTGTGAGTCTTAGCTAACTCAAATAGGGAAGGATGGTTCTTTGCAATATACCATCTCCTAGGACGCAAAATTGTGGCAGGATTTTTCAACCATCAATACTCCCAGGAGCACAGGCTCTGATAAATTTCAACATTCTCATATTAAAACCTAGGCATATGACTATATTTTTATCATTTGCTATTTGAATCCATAAATTTGAACTGTAAATAAAATAAATTGAGCCAATAATGAATTAACCTCACTTCCATACGTTTAAAAGTAAATAAACCAAAAAATTTAATTCTTACTTCTGACATTACAACTTTAGAGAAGTTAGAGCAATTCAAATTAAGACTCCTTCAATGACCAGGACCTGTATGGGGTATTTAATAATGTATGAGCCCTCGTTGTAGCTCAGAATATTTGGAAGTAGAATTGCATCAATCCAGTTTCACTGAGGGCCTGAGATCCAAACTTCATTTTCAAATTTTCCTCTACCTAAGCAGCAGTTACTGGGGGCCAAGGGGGCCAACAAAGTAAATCATGATGCTGGTGGAGTCATTAAGACCACCTCCAACAATACTTATATTAAAATTTTTAAATTTCGATACAGCATTCTTTCTGTTCATGTCCCTCACACCATCTAGCACTCTACTGAATTTTCCTCTTTCTCTTAGCCAAGGGTAAACTGTCTTTATTAAAAATCATAGCACCAATGAAATTCTGGCTCACTATTTACATAATGACTCTTTGTCACTTGTATTATTGTTCTTAAATATATTTAATTGCTTTTATATATTTGTGTAATAATTTGCCTATTAGACTAGGAATTCCTTGAATAGGAGACTTAACTTCTGAAAAATTTTTCAAAGTCCAATACAGTGATTTATAAATAATAAATTAAGATGTCATTTATTGTCTAGTTTTCACATATGTTTCATAAAGTTGCCTCATTAGTATAATATGTTTAGATATTTTCTGATATTTGATCAGTTAATATGTTATGTTTCTTACAAAATAGGTTATTAGAAAGCATCAGGCACTGAAGTTTGTTTAATTCAAGTCACTTATTTTATTGAGAAGGAATTTGAGATCCAGAGAGATTAAGTTTTTACCTCAGTAACTAGTTGGGTGGCATGTAATAAACAATTTTGATGGCTATTTAATCTAAGTAATAATATTCATCATTTCTTCATTTACTCAAAAGGACTCCTGACCACCCCCATCCCCAAATGGTTAAGAAGTACTGACCTAGATGATTTCAAAGGGCCTTCACTTCTCACATGATTTACGTACCATTTTGCTCTGTATACATACTCATGCAAGTAAGAAGTTGAGATAACTATTTAAGTAATACAAATTGTAATTGTTCAGATAACTTAGTTCGAAGTGCCAAATTATCTGGAAAAATTGCATCAGTTCTTTAATTTATAATGAAATCTACCTTTGATGAAGCATTGTTGCATAATAAATGCTTCTACCCAGACCAAAATGCTTTATAATTAGAGGCCATGAATGATTGTTGGCAAGATTAAGCCCTTCAGGCCATAGATAACCCACTGCAATCTCAGTCACAGGAGATGCCAGACAAATGCTTCCACATCAGTAGGAGTCAGGAATAATTTGAGGACTCATGCAAGCAGAGAAAGGCATATTTCCTTCCAGAGGAACACAGAGACATAATTAGATATGTGCATGTGTCATTTAACCCTTAAGTGTGCTTTTTAGCTAGTTATTTAAAATTATTGAACTGCTATCTCATCATGGACTAAAAATAAGTACAGGTGTACAATGTTCATACATTAAAGAAATAGTTATTTGGAATAAACAGTTAGGAAAATGTTATAGAAATGCAAAATTCATAGACATGAAAATTGCACAAAATTAAATGATAGCTTGCAAGATTTGACATCATGTTGCCTCTATCCATAGGCCTTCCTTGCTTGTCAACATGAAATCATTTGAGAAACAAAATAAAACAAAAAAACAACAAAAAATGTCTGGTTTATCTATTATCTATTGATGATAAAATGTTTGGGATAATATGAATCAATGATTTTTTAAGTGTTTTGAGGTCTTAGATCGTGAGTGTGTGTGGGTAAATCTTCTCCATCAAAAAAAAATATATATTCATAAAACAAGATTTTGCACACATTTTGTGCAAATATATATATACATACATAGATTTTGCACACATTTTGTGCAATATATATATTCATAAGACAAGATTTATACATAAAGCACATTTTGTGCAAAATATATATATATACATATACATATACATATTTATATAAAACAAGATTTTGCACACATTTTGCAGTATTCTTTATTAATTCCAATTAGGAATTAATCCAGAGTTAATAACCATTGAATTGACCTGGATAAAGCACTTAAATTCTTCGAGGATTAGTTCCATTTTCTATAAAAGTTATGGTAGATTAAAGAAGACTAATTTGGAATGCAGGGGAAAAAATCTACTTTCTTTGGTGCTTTAATAATGAATTTCCTTGTGATCTTCACTCTTGAAGAAAAACATTCTAATAAAGCTTTAGTACAGGGTTAAAAGAAGATTGTTTTAATTTCACCCTTTGAAATTGAGTCATAATTATGACATTTCAGCTGTCTGTGAAATATAAAGTTGAAAATGTTCACTCTTTGTCTTCAAAGAGCTTACAATTGAATATTAGAATCGACCAGGTGAATAATTATATTACTAGATAAAATGAAATTAAGTAAGAAATATAGGCATATGGAATCATAAAAGAAAAAGTGAATTAACTCTGCCAGAGAACATGGAATAATTACTAACAAAGGTGGTAAGAACTCTAGCTACTAAAATATATTTACAATATATAGTAGAGTGAAAGGGCTACTTAGGGAACGCTATGGAACACAGGACACAAAGTTTATAAAGAATTAGTGTATGTCTGAGAACTTTCAAAAAACAAACCTGTTAGAGTCCAAAGCAAAATGCTCAGAATGTTTACCTCTGCATGATGTTAAAAAAAAAAAATTATTCTGACCCTTGTTAAAATGGTGAAGAAGACTTTATTCAAGACTGTTGTAATGGGTGAGAGTGTCAAGAGTATTGCATTTGGAGAAAGATCAAGCTTGACTCTACATACGAGGAAAACAAGGAGAATTTATCTCCAGGGAGAAGGTTGGGGGAGGAGATCAGTGGGTGGAAAATGACTAAGAGGAGACATCAGGGGAAGAGGAATTCTTGCTAAAAACTGACCTAACAGGTTCTTGTTGAAGGCAGGCCAGGATGATTGGATATCACAGGTGGGAAGATTTTCTCTACACTGACTTAGCAGGATACTTGCTAAAACTAGGCTCTGAAAGGAGGAACATGGAAACCTAAGGTCAAGGCCTAGTCAAGAAAAGGGTTCAGAGGAGCTTGACTAAAGTCTGGTCAAGGAGAGAGTCTTTGTCACTGTCAAGTACTAAGGGTGGCAAGAGCGGTTGAGTACAAAGGAGCAGGAGGGAATATCTGGGGGTGATAGAACTGTTCTGTATCTGGATTGTGACAGTGCTTACACAACTCTATGTATTTATTAATATTTGTAGAACTGCACATTAAAATGGGTTTATTGTCATGTAATTTATATATCTCAATAAAAAATATAAAACCAAAAAATCAAATGTATAAAATGTAGGCTGAATAAATGTGTGCCTCAAAAGTATCACATACACACACCGAGGACTGCTTTGCTGCTGAGCAAGCAGATGACCTATTCGTAATTCTGGATGGCAGACATATATAGGAAAGTCTAAAAGGAAAACAAAGGCAGATTTTGGCTCAATTAAAGAAATGCTGATAATTAAAGTATTACAATAGAGTATAACTAGTGGTTCAATGACACTCTATCATAAAAATTGTAGGAGGGGATTTAAACATACAATTAGGAATTGTACTGGATAACCCAAGTCCCTTCTACATCCAAGTTCCTATAATTCTATGATTTTAAAGTCTTTCCATCAAAGTAGAGAAAAGGGTAAGCGATGCTGGTTTGTCAAGCCCTCTCCAGTGGGAATCAGAGAGGCACTCGTAGAACATAAACAGAGAACACAGAATAAAAATAAGCTTGGAGCACTCCAAAAGACCTTTCCAGTTCTATTGGTTGGAAAACACTATGCAAACTTGGAGGTAAATAAGAGAAAGCATGAGTCATGCCTCTCAGTGTTCTAGCTCCTAGGAGGGTGTAAAACCCACTTTTTTATTTGAAAGAGGATGCAAGAGTAACACCCTTCTTTTACACCAGGTATTTTTGGCTCTTGTTTGTTTTCTGTTCCGTATTTTACTGCTTTATTTTTATGTTATAATGGACAAAGAAGCTAGGTATACATGGTAATTACATCATTTAAATGATTATAGTAACCAAGATAGATTTGACATTTTTATGCTCAATGACTTAACCCATTATCTGAGTAATAAATATTCATAAATGTATGTGGTTATAAATTATGAGCTTAAAATATTTACCAATCGATTACAAACAATATAATTCAGCAGATCATTATCAGAAGCTTTATTCTTATGATTCCTAAACACAAAGATGAATTACTGTTTATCATCTAACATTTGATATTTTTTGTATCTTACCAACACTCTTTAATACAAACAGAGATTGATATAATCTTCCTTCTTAATTACTTTCCATTACTAGAGGCATGACACAATTCCTGACAATTAAGCTTTCTTATCTGTTTTTCATGTAATTGTTGGCATAATTGGAAATTTTTCCTTCTGAAAATCTGTGATTTCCCCCCATCTTTTCATTACAGTTTCCGGAATTGTATTCTCTGTGTATTTCTCTTTTCAATTTTCAATATTACATACACACATAAACACACATGCATTTTAAGGGAAGAATGTGGTTGAGTTCTTTATGGTCAATCAGAATGCATTTAATATATCTAGAATAATACATAGCATACAAGAAAATGTAATTTAATAATTATATTTTTATCTTCATACACACATATACGTATACATATATATGCATATGTAATCATAGTTCATAGAAAGAAGTATTATTGTCAAAGAGAACCACAGGAGCTTTTTTTATTCTTAAAATGTTAGAAACCTAATTCAATCCATACTTCCTCAGAATCATGTTATATCTCCCCATAACTTAGTGGCCTAAAAAAGGAAAACAATCATAAATAAGTGAAATGTGTTTTCTTTTTGTATTGAAAAACCAGTGGGGATATAGTAGAAGCTCATTTTTAAATAGCTTATTTAATATGGATTTAACATCACATTATATTCACTATTCTTTAATGTAGGTAGATTCCTCACAGATAGTAAAGTTCAGCAATTGGATTTAAAACTTATGTCATCGTCCTTAATACATAAAAATAAAGTCATATAATTGTCAAAAATTATTAGTTAAAATCTAAGAAAGTTTTAAAAAAATTTTTATTTAGATTTGATCTAATTAACATATACTGTATTGTTAGATTCAGAGGTAGAATTCAGTGATTCCTCATTTGCATACAATACCCAGTGCTCATTGCTTTAAGTGCTCTCATTAATGCCCATCCCCAGTTACCCTCTCCACTTATCCACCTCCCCTCCAGAAACACCCAGTTTGTTCCCTAGAGTTGAGTCTCTTATGGTTTGCCTCCCTCTCTGTTTTTGTCTTATTTTATTTTTCCTTTCCTTCCCCTATGTTCATCTGTTTTGTTCCTTAAATTCCACATATGAGTGAAACCATACAGTATTTGTCTTCCTCTGACTGGTTTATTTCGCTTTGCATAATACCCTCTAGTTCCATCCATGTCATGCAAATCACATTCTTTTTGATGGCAGACTAATAATCCATTGTACAGATTTAAATGATTCCATCCAACTGAGCCTCTGATAAAGGACACTATCAGGGCACTGGGGTGGTTCAGTCTGTTAAACATCCAACTCTTGATTTCAGCTTAGGTCATGGTGTCAGGTTTGCGAGCTAGAGCTCCACGTTGGGTTCCCCTCTCAGTGGTGAGTCTGCTTCTTTCCCTCTCCCTGTGCCCCTCCCCCTGCTCACATGCTGTCCTTCTCTCTCAAACTCTCTCAAATAAAGAAAGAAATCTTAAAAAAACAAAAACAAAAACAAAACACTATCAATCCAAAAAGGGTGACTACTTAGGTCCAGTTAGTTAAAGAGCTAGGACTAGATCACAATATTCTGATTCTTTTTTTTTTTTTTAAGATTTTATTTATTTATTCGACAGAGATAGAGGCAGCCAGCGAGAGAGGGAACACAAGCAGGGGGAGTGGGAGAGGAAGAAGCAGGCTCATAGCAGAGGAGCCTGATGTGGGGCTCGAACCCATAACGTCGGGATCACGCCCTGAGCCGAAGGCAGACACTTAACCTCTGTGCCACCCAGGCGCCCCACAAAATTCTGATTCTTAACCTCATTTTCTTCATTCTTTATTCATCAAGTGCTGTCGTACATATTTTCAGAATAATTATCTGAGGGTACCAGGGATGTTATTATTAACTATTTTTACAGGTAAGAAATATGACACTTAGAACAATTCTGTGATCTTGTTGGAGTTACACAGAAGGCCTTACCTCAGAAAACCTTCTGAGACATTCTTTAACTTAAATATATATATATATTCATTATTTTGTGAAGCTTCTTTTTTTCTTTTCTTTTTTTTAATAATATTTTTTATTATATTATGTTAGTCACCATACAGTACATTCTTAGCTTTGATGTAAAGTTCCATGATTCATTACTTGCATATAACACTCAGTGAAGCCTCTTAAATAGCCTTCCTTCACCTTCACCCCTCTAACAGTTTGGATTCAGTCCAACTTTATGAATTCAGTTGAATTCAGTCCTCCTCACCAGGAGGAGAAACTTTTCCCTACCACCTTAGATTTAGCAACTGGGGCTTGTGAATTAAACTAAAAAAAGACAAATTAACAGAAGAAAAGGCACATATTCTTTATTGATATTTATGTGCATGGGAGTTCACAGAAAAGAAATGATACTCAAAGAAGCCGTTAGACTTGGGGGCTTATATAGCTTTTTAACAAAGGGGGGGTTGGTTTTCAAGGTGGTAATTTGTGGGGAATTAACTAGAAAATATATGAAGGAGGGGCGCCTGGGTGGCTCAGTCATTAAGTGTCTGCCTTCCGCTCAGGGCGTGATCCCGGGGTCCTGGGATAAAGCCCCACATTGGTCTCCTCCGCTTGGAGCCTGCTTCTTCCTCTCCCACTCCCCCTGCTTGTGTTCCCTCTCTCACTGGCTGTCTCTGTCTCTGTCTCTGTCTCTGTCATATAAATAAATAAAATCTTTTTTTAAAAAAAATGAAGGAACTAATGGAAAATAGGAACTATTTTAGTAAGGGCTTCTTACGCAGATTAATCTTGGTATTAGCTCCTCATCTGAGATGATAAGAGTCTCTTTCTCTCTCTGATAGAGGCTTTCCTCAAAGGGAAATTTATGCCCAGCTTTTGGGCAGATAAGAGAAGTCAGAAAACTCTTCCTACATCTGTGAATTCTCAGTTGTATTCAGATCAAAATAATACTCATGCCAAAGTGGCATGTTCAAGGATTTGGAGGTGCTTCACAGTTATCAGAGACCCAAATCCCTTCCATATGTCTGCTCTGAATTTCCACTGCAAGGTCATGCCATGGTCCAAAATGGCTGTCAGAGCATCAGTCAGATCCGTTATAGGCTTCAGGAAGAAGGGAGAGGGGGCAAATGGCACATTCCAGCTAGCTATATCTCTTTGTAAGGAGCATGACTTGAAGTTCCACCCAACAGTTTCTATTCATATCTAAAAAGAAGTGAATCATGTGGCTAGGTGCAGAAAGATGCGAAGGACATCAGAAAAGCAGTCTTTTCGCTGTTTCCCTACTCTGCATAAGTACGAAGATCATTTACTAAAAAGGGAGGAAGAAAGATAAGCAGTTCTGCTGCGTAATTTCTATTTGTTCTTCCAATCTACTTCACATCATCATCTCCTCTGTTTTTTTCCCCTAGGAGGCTAACTTACACTAGCTGCATCATCAGAACACCCCTACCCTCTGGCTGCCAATTGGAGTTAGCCAATAGAACAAACAAGAAAACTGAAGGACCGAAGTTGTAAGTGTTGTGGATATTTATTCTCCATGCTTCTTTCCCGCCAGCCTACAATTCTTTGGCGGCTGCATTCAACTTCTTGAGACCATAGCTTCTACAAAGGATCTTCTTCTACAGTTACAGCTGCGTTAGGACCTAGAAGTGGGGAGAGTTCTTTGATTTGTTAGTCTGGAAGTACTCTACTGTTCTTATCTCTGTCCACATTCATGAATAGACCTGTATTGTTTTGCTCAGGCCGCCCTAACAAGTACCAGAAACTGAATGGCTTGAACCGCAGAAATCTATTTCCCTCACAATTCCAAAGGCTAGAACCGTGAGATCAAGGTGTTGGCAGGATTTGTGTATTCTCACGTGTCTGTCTTTGGTTTGTAGACGGACATCTTCTCCCTGTATCTTCACATGGTCTTCCCTCTCTATCCATCAGTGGCCATATTTCCTCTTCTTATAAGCACACCAGTCATATTGGATTAGGGCCCAATCTTACGACTTCGTGTTAACTTTATTACCTCTCTAAAGACCCAATTTCCAAATACAGACATATTCTGAAGTACTCGGGCTTTAACATAGAAATTTCTGGGCAGGGAGAGTTATACAATAACAGCCCATAACAGGTCACATCAATAACCTTTCTTCAATTACCCCTTGAGAGTCCATTTGTGCTTGATAGGAGGCTAACAATCTCTGTCTTAGTCTCCATAGCACTTACGGCAGTGTCTCTCAAACTTCAATGTATATGCATATCACATTACTTGAACGTCATGATAAAAATACATTTCGATTCAGTAAGGAGGAGGAGTATTGCTATCCTGCGTGCTTCCAAGTGATGTCATTATAATACACCACGTCTTCAGTTGCAGAGCTCTCTCTATTTTAAAATTTTTTTAAATTGAAATTTTTTAAAAAATTCTTTAAATTTCCCAGTTGCTAGGATTTTTTTAAATTTTTTTTTAATTTCTGAGTTGCTGGCATGACTAATCACTCTACTCAGCTGGTCCTGTCTCACCTTGGACATACTGAGGCTAATTAATGTTCTGTTTTGTTTTGTTTTGTTTTTTTCTGGATTCCCACTAAACATCTTGACATAAGGATTCATACATCTTCACTTAATAGAACAGTGTGGCCTCACTTACTGGAAGTGTGAATTCTGGTTTTCAGTTCAATAGAACATAGATAATGTTTATTGTAACTTGTTTATAAATGTCTCCCCAGAGTAACATGTTAATGAACTTTCACTTTAATTCCTCAAAGTTGTTTGAGTTAAATGCATTCTAAGTGGCATTATAAAATAAAGATTAAACATAAAATAAAACATTATAAAATCTTTATAAATTAAATGCATTGACATTTCCTGGGCTCTTCTTCTTTTATAATAGCTCATTGGCACAAAAATAAAATTATTTTAATTTGGACTTAGGAATTACTATCAGTCACTCCTCTGGGAGTTAGGCATTACTGGTTTTCTCGGGACGTTCATGTTTTTAACCCTACATAATATTGTAAAAGGGGGGTGCTGCTGCCAGGGTTACATTATACACATAATGGCAGGTTTGTTATAACCATTACCTTAAAACTAATAAATATTAACATGTTAATTGAATAAACAGATGGATAAATAAGGGACTGATGGAGTAAATGAACATGATATATTTGCAAGGTATCTAAAAGTAAAGGTGAAGAAGTATTGGTGAAACACCTAGCTGCATTGTCAAAGGTATTAAGAGTCTTTCTGGGGCATTTATACTGGATGGGGTAGGAAATGAGGTCATTCAAGTTTTTGGTTTTGGACACATACTTCTTGATTTCTTGACTGGGGCTTCTTTCCTCAAGTCACATGAGCTTGTACTGAAACTACGGAGAGCAAAACAGTAAAAATGTAGTAAATGGATCTTCAGCTACACCAGCGGGATGCATGGACGGCGGCCCCTGAACTTCCTTGAGGAAGCTCACGTACGCAGGGAAGCAGCAGAGCGTCTGCCAAGCCCCTCCGTCATCTGTTTTCTTTAGACTCTTCAGAGCAACTCCTGCTACTTGTCACAAGCTTGATGCGTTCCATATTGACATCACCTCAAATTTTTACTGTCACCGTTTTGAAGTGAAGCAACCGCACTATTACCAGACAAGTCTGAGCTGCCTCAGGCGCCCAGTGAACACAGGTGCTTATGATGTAAGAAAAGCAAGAGGAAAAAAGATGAAGCCAGGGAGTGAGATCACAATACAAATGTACACTGTCCCATTCTTCACACTAGCCAGAGGCAAGCCACAAATTACATTATCCGAAAAAATGAAACCAAATCAGCTATATTAATCAGATGATATTCAGCCCTAAAACTTGCCATTTATTCTATATGGGAATATTTTTCAGGGCCCTGAAAACTGAGCAAAATCGCCCCCTGAGGAGTTTCCCTGAATGTGGCGCCATGGAATGTGGTGAATAGCATTATTGTCTGTCCTGTGGACATTATTCAATGAATATGTATTGATTTATATAATTGATTTGCTAAAACACTTAGAATAACTATAACATATTTGTTACAGTTCCTCAGTGTAGGCTAAATAGATACTGTCATCGTTGTAGAAAACTAATTTAACAAAGGAATAATACACCTAGATTTTAAATCTTTAGTGATCTGAACTGTCTGAAGTTTAAAATTTAGAAGATCTAGAGGAATAAATGTGTTGCATTTCTTTAATAAAATGTGTTTACTATCTCATTACTATGGGCTGAGGATATGGTTTCACGAGTGCTTATAATTTCCCCAAATCACTGGTGTTAGGTGACAGAGTGTACTTCAAAAACAAAGTAGTAAAGCTCTCCAATTGTGGGAAGACCATTCCTGTCAATTTTGGTTTATTTTATGATTATATTACTTGCGTACTGCCTTAATGCAGGGTTCACGTACTGTGAAAGACAACGTCTTAAGTAGTGAGGGCGAACACAAATATGTATTTGTATCTACAGCTACGGCTCACAAAATAAGGTAAAAATTTAATACACACGATGAATGATTTGTTTGTCTAAACCCAAAGGTGTATTTCAAATTAGGTTGCATGAAGCCTATAAAATTATTATATACATATTAAGAATTATACTCACTCCTCCAAGTAGGTTATATTCAAAGAGAGAAAGTGAGCCCCACCTCTCCAGGAAACAGTTTTCTAATAATTTCAATGACCCTAAAGGAAGCGGTTCATTCCACAAACAATAGATGGTCAATTGCTCTACAGAATTAAGTTTAGACAGCCCGTGGAAAACACTTGAATTCTTGCACATTTCAATAATACAATTAGGAAGGGATACATTCTTCAGTTCACTTTTACTTGTAATGTCCTGATATTTGCCCATATGTTCAGTAACTTTAAAAAAAAATTGAATGTTTCTGTTCCACTAGAAAGTTCAGAGAGCCCTAGGCCATCTATTGAGTGAAAACATTTGAAGTTATAGCACTGAAATAGCTTTAAGAAGATGTAAACATTACTTACTAACAATTTCTCTTAAGAAATGTAGACCTTTACAAACTAACATTGATTAGAAAAATGGACAATGTCTAATGTGGGACACATGCTCTAAAGCAATCCTACTGATGTCCATTTAATTAATTTGGGTATTCCAATGTAAAGCTGATTTCTTTATTTATCCCTAGTGAATTACGATGGAAGGTTTTGCTAAAGGTTAGAGCACTAAAAACAAAGTTATTCCCAGTACTTAATAGAAAAGGGACAAATCATAGTGAAACAATTATAACAGGTGGTACGCAAGTAATGTAATCATAAAATAAATCCAAAGAAAAATCTGTTTATAAATGAATATGAAATTACTGAAATCAGTGATATTCTGAGAAATTAAAAAGAAAAATTGAGCCATTCTTAAAAAAAAGACTATATTGAAATAAAATTATGTGAAAAATAATTGAAATACAGTTAAGAACTCTCCATTTTAAATGTTTGCTTTCATGGGGCGAGACCAGGCCCTCTCAATAGAAAATAAGAAGATAAGTATATTCCTAGAAACCAGTCATACAATTTTAATGAATTAAGTACAAAGAATTTTGGAATCTATCATTTGTTTGAAAAAAAAAAAAGGATCAATATTCTTTATGAAAAAAATAAAAGTTGTTTCTAAGAGGCATTTTTATTTCAGGTATTTTTTATTTCTTCAAATTTATTTAACAGGAGCGACTGAAATAAAAAATTTAATTGAGCCCCATCATCACGGAAATGACTTTAAGAGAAAACTGATCAGATGAGTATTATTGCTTCCCATCCTGAACCAGTAAATAGTCGCCACTGATAAATAGAAACTAGTCTCTGAAAAATGCTCTAGGTATGTTCTAAAATACATGCCTGTTCACAGGGGGGGAAAACTAGGAAATAACTCACCTGAACTAGTTGATTTCATCACAAGACAAATACAAAAGCACGCCCCATGCCTTTGAGAACATTGCACCATGTGCTCTTGAAAAAAGCTTCGGCTCTTTCATCGCAAGCAGTCTTCCTCCAGCAGTCAAGCATGCCTGTGTACATGATGTCAGTTCCTTTGCGTTCCGCGTCATCATACCCACGCGGACAGTGTCAAATGAATAGGAAGTCAACCCAGCAACTGCTGTGATGGATTGTGCAATCATCCAACTGATGAAGGTGTGAGTGTTCTTGGGATCTGGAAGCATTCCCTTTGCAGTGTCATAGATACCAAAGTAGGCAGTGCGGTTGGTGATAATACCTTGCACAGACACACTAAAGCCGGGTACAGGCCCTTCATCTTATCAGATTTGTACATCTTAGCCAGGCAGTCACCAAGACCTCTGACTTTCCTTTCAGCTGCAGATCTGTCCACATCAGCTTCTAGATGGGTATGGGCAGAACCAAGAGGATACACAAAACACAAGGATGCAGCCCCAGTGGCGCCACCTAATGCCAGATGCCTATAAAGTAGTGTCAAAACTGGATTCTCTTGTCCACACAAGCCAGGAAGAGCTTGTATTTATTCTTGAAGGCAAAGTTGAGAGCCTGGGTGGGGAAGTATCTGATGACATTGGCCACAAGGACAGGACTTCCTGCTCCTTGGGGATATGAACCACACAGTCTAATATTTAAGAGGTATATTTTAATATTTAGGGAGTCATTGTCAACTCCATAGAGCAAATAATATGCTTCGTTAGCTTGCAATTTTTTAAAGCTTTTAAAAGCGTTATTGACAAAAAATACTGACATAAAATGAATTGCACATATTTAAAGCTCTAGGAGCCTTTTTTTTAGATTCCTTGTGATTATCTGTATAGACAATCATATCTTTTGTTTTATTTCTCCTTTTTTTCTAATCTATTATTTTCCTTTTCCCTTTTGCCTTATTGCAAATCTTTCTCGCTAGCACATCAACATAACATTGAATATGAGTAGGGAAAGGAGACATCCTTGCCTTATTCCTGATCTTAGGCAGAAAGTAGTGTCTCATCAAATATGAAGTCAGCTGTAGGATTTGTCAATGTTCTTTATTGGATTAAGGAAGTATCCTGCTTCTAGTTTGTGGAATGTTTTCATCAGGGACAAATATCTGATTTTGCCAAATACTTTTATCCTTCATCTGTTGACAAAATGTTTTCTATTCTTATGTAGTCAGTCTGTTAATATGATAAAATACATTTTTTTCAATATTGAACAAACCTAGCGTTCCTGGGGTGAGCCTCACTTGGCTGTGAAGTAGGGCTGGATTGCTGTTGCTTGGGCTGTGCTCAGTGCAACACATGCTACAGATTCCTCTGGTAATATCGTTTGTTTGTCTCTCCGCTTAGCTTTGAGTTTTCCTTTGCAGTTCCCCCTAGAGAAAGCCCGTGTCTTACAGTTCTCCCAGATGTCTTCCACTATTAGTTTTACTAGACGCATGTTAGCTTGTTGGTAGGCAGTTGGGGTGGGGTGTTCGATGCTCTGATAAGCCTCAGTCTTAAGGAGACACTGTGAGCCTTGATCTCAGCCATGTGCCCTTTGTAAGTATACTGTCTCTTCTCCAGGTGCAAAGCTAGGGCTAGCGCATTCCCTAGCGCTCCTTCTCCAAGAAGAAACTTTTTTTTTTTTTTAATTCCTTGGTTCCCTCCTTAACTGCAGTGCTTTTCCACTAGTACTGTTAGTTTACAGTTTTGAGGCCCTCACTCCTACAGATTAAGGATTTTGTTCCTTAGATGAGATGGGGGGGATGCATCTGGGATGGGAACAGGTGGCAGCCACCAATTTTCACCTTGAACTGCAATGAATTTCCATCTCTGCACCTGATCTACAAATTTGTCTGTCTTCCTACCCAGGAAATCCCATGCAGAAAAAAAACTTTTATTTCGTGAGGGTGACAGGTCCGGGTGGAGTTTCGGCAGTGGTTATCATTCTGCAACCCCAGGAAGAACCATGAGGGAAGTTTTTATCTTTTTTTGTTTTTTTGCATTATTCAGATTTCTCCCTGACACTCCTGACACTCCCAGCACCTTGTGGGGTTCCTAGAGAAGACACTCTGCAGAAGGGACACCACTATGCTCTGTCTGTGGTCCTCAGGGGCTTTATAGTCTCACACTAACCCTACTCAGCCTTTAGCAATTAATTAAAACTTAATATTTTCACTGACTTATATGGCATTTGATGGCATCTAACCCAGGTAAACAAATGGCTGTGTCCTGTTTCTCCCTGCTTATGCTTCTTTTTCTCCAGATATTCGGTGAGTTCTTTTCCTTGCCACTCCAGTTCTCTCTAGAGTTCAAGAAAAATCTAATTTGCAGTCTGTTCAACTTTTTTCTCTTGTTGTAGGGGTGACAATGACACGCTAGCTCTCTATATGTCTGAGCTAAACCCAGAAGTCTGTGTAATGAAATTTGTTCCTAAATTTAAAAATGATGCTGTTCTGAGATATCCAATTTACTTTCCGCATTCATATATTGTCCAAAGAGGTTGAAGTAATGGAGAATAAAATTTCTGTGTTTTTTTTCATTGTATTCCTAGTGCCTAGAACTTAAAGTGGCTAGGAAAATCTAACAAACATTTACTGAATAAATATCTTGTGAATAAATTAAAATAAATATATCTTGAATTCATTATTAAGAAAGTTATTTCTCACTTGCCTACATATCAAATTTACCTAAAAAGGCAAATATATTGTTAATATTGTTGATAGTATATTGTTATTCCCTAACAAACCATGATCAATTACCTTCCTTTTTCATTCTGAAAAAGCACCCTTAAGCTAACAATGCAGTAGTGATATGAGTGTTAAAATTATGTTATTTTCTTAACTATAACACTTGAGTTACATATTTAACCCAATTTAATTTAAAATAAATCACATCAGCAGGCAACAGAAAACACCACAGCATTATTTTTTTCTACTCTGATATCTTGATCTTATTTTGGACCTGGAGTCTTATGGAAATTGCTTGAGAACATATTCCATACACAATTTTTGTAATTTGAAAGTCTTGCTAAAGTGCACAACTTTGGAAATTAACAGAAAATTTGATAAGCCAGTAGAATAGTCCTTAACTATCCCTCTGAAGTTGAAAGTTGACTAAAAATAATCTTTTTCCAGATCACACGAATGCTTCCTTCAGATTTACCCCTGTTATTTGAAAAGTAAGCTCGATTGCATTAAATAATTTCTGAGATGAATATATAGAAAATAGTAAAAAATAAGCTGCTTTTTCTAATAAAGATGACTAACAATAAAGTAAAATGTAAAATCTAGTATCACATTAAAACTTTTGAACAATCATATTAGACCAATTATCAAATTACCCCTATTATATTTTCTATTATGTATAGCATGTATGCACTAGAAAAGATTCACTCATCAACATCAGCATAGAATTTCTTTTGCCTGAATGGAAGACACTTAAACATGACCACATCAGCATAGAAAAAAGATTTAGAAGATAAAATTTGAAAATATTCGTGAGAGAATAGATCATTACTGGAGCAAGTGCCCCAAGGCAACAATAAAAGGTATGATGCAAATTTCAGGCATTGGAATTAGCCTTAGATGGGAAGGAGACCACCACTTTTTCACTAAATTAGGATTAAGAGAGAAGGAGGAAAGAAAAGTGAAGGATGGAAGATAGAAGGAAGACTGGTTAGCTATAGATGACAATCACTTTTCAGGAGATGGCAGAGAGAAAGACAGGGTCCCTACCATGATTTTCCCGTGAAATAGGAGCCAAGGTCATCTAAGGTCAGAAGGTATAGAGTAATAGGAAGTTGGCAGATGAATTTGGTCTAGGAGAATAGCAAGAGGGAGAAAAAGACATAAGAAGAAATGGTTGTCTTACCTCATGTAGGAAGGAATATAAGTAGCACTGAAGGAGTTGTGGAAAGCTTGGCAACTATCAAATTGTAATCATTTTATAACTTTTTAAATTAAAACGTTCAGTAATCAGAGTGCAAAAAACAAGACCTCAGGTTATTGGTTCGAATTGCGTTGGATTCAACTGGCTTGAGTTAGAAGGGAACCATCGGGAGAACAGTGGTAATAAAGGTAATAAAGGCAAAATAATATTCCCAACTGCAAGGCAAAACCTGTGTTGATAATTCTAATATATGCTACAAAAATAAATAGGTTAATATTCTGGTTGTCTTTTGCTGTGTAACGAACTATCTAAAATCGAGTGGTAGAAAACAATAATTTTATTATGCTTGCAAGTTCTGTGAGTCAGGAATTTAGATAGGGCAGGGGAGGGTGGATCATCTTTGGTTCATGCCTGGGGCTTCCTTGGGAAGACTTGAACACCAGGGGGTGCACTGAACACCACTCTCTTGCTCTGTAGTGTCGGGGCATGTTTTCCTGGTCTTTCGGCGGGACTTCTTCAGTATGGCATTCTCAATCTAGAGAGACTTTTCTCATGGATCTCCAGGAGTGAGTGTTCCCATAAAGAAAACAGAGGCTGCATGGTCACTTTCCATCTCATTAGGACATCACATAGTGTCATTTCAGAAATATTCCACTTTCCATCTCATTTAGGACATCACATAGTGTCATTTCAGAAATATTCTATTGACTGAAGCAGTCACAAGCCCACCTAGATACGAGGGGAATGGAGCTTAGGCACCCCACTCAGTGAGGGGCATCGAATAATAGTCATATTTTAAAACTGTCACAGCTGGACAACTATTGCTACTACTTAATAGAATGCTCAGTATGTGCCAGGCCTTGTTCTAGGCATTTTTCATATATTAACTTATCTAATCCTTCCAACACTTTATGAGGATGATATTATCATGACCCCCAATTTGCGATATGGAGTTTAAGTGATTTGTCCATAGCCACTGCTGGGGAAGCAGCCATTGCATGACCTGTTGCCTTTCTGTGGGTTTGCCCAATCCATGCGCTGGGCCTGGAACATTCCCCAATATGAAAGCCAGGTCCTGAGCTATTGTTGGCCCAGATTCTTATTCCTTATTAGGAGAAAACGTTCTCTGTTCTGGACACCCAGTGATCTTCCTTGTATTACTTGAGTGTCATATGTCACCTGGGCAGTGCCACCAGCATATCTGTCCCTAGATGGAAGGGAACAGAGTCTTCCCCTGCAGCATGAGAGGGGCGCATGCATTGGGAGAGACCTAGTAGCCATGGCAGATCACTGCACACTAATAAACACTGATCTCAATCTGTGCTGTGTCTCTTCTCCTTTCTGTGAGTAAAATGTTTCAACCAGTGTTTTGTGTGTTGAGTCCTTCTCAGCGCTTCAAACAAATATTAGATGCAGTGGGTGAGTCTGCAAGCTCCTACGTGTGGTGGGCTGGCTGTGTTAGGATCCTTGTTGTCTCCATGAGGTGGGAATCCTCACCTGAGATTGGTAGCTGGATATTCATGCTTGGCAATCATAATCAGTGACTCTCCAGGATGAACCTAGCCAGGCAGGCTGGTCTCAAGAGTTTTTGGCCTGAATCATTATAATGTTTCTTTTAAAGCAGTGGAAAATGATAATAATAATTTGAAAATAAGTCCTCACACACTCATATATCTCAGTAGAACAGGTAGTCTTTTCTTGCTCTAAACATCTCTTAAAGTGATTTTCTCAGAAGCCCTTATAATTTCTCTATGAACAATTCTTATTCCCTAAATTGCTAGACAGAAACTATACTCCATGATCCATATCATGTTATAGATAAATAATAAGACAATAGCATTTCTAAATGAAATAAAATATTGTTGTAAGCCAATCTGTATGTTAGTCTAGCTAAAACTTTTACATCAATTCATACTTGAAATTAAATGTGAAAGTTATGGGCCAGTGATCTGATTGAGAAAGAGAGTCGACTAAGAAATGTGGTTAGAAATTAGAGCACCAAGGGGTGCCTGGGTGGCTCATTTGGTTAAGCATCTGACTCTTGGATTTTGGCTCAGGTCATGAACTCAGGGTCATGAGATCGAGTCCCAGGGGTCAAGATCCATGCTCAGTGGGGAGTCTGCTTGAAATTCTCTCTCGCCCTCTGCCCCTCCCCCCACTCACTCTTACAATAAATAAATAAATAAATAAATAAATAAATAAAATCTTTAAAAAAAGAAATTAGAGTACCAAGAGGAAACCTGGTGAGGCCAGGGCAATAGGACATAAACTTTGGTTGATGAGAACATAAACATTTTTGTCTGAGTTTGAATTCTGACTCAGACATTTAATGAACTGGGTGATTTGGAGTTAATTACTTAACATTTAAAGCCAAGTTTCCTCATCTACAAAACGAAAGCATATTTATCCAACTGGGTATTTTGAAGGATTAATATAGAGTAGATAGGTAAATACCAGCAATCAACACTTTACTTCATGGATTAGACATCGAATAAGTTATAGGGACAAGACTTTCAAAGATTGACAGGTAGGTCATCCAGAGAGATATGGACATTATGATACAAATCAGTAGAAAATATCAGATCAATAAAATGGGACAAAGCACAGTGATTCAAACTGAGTTTACAGAATACTGCAATGTCTTATTACAGGCCAGGGGAAAAAGGCCTGGGACATTCTGAACAGTAAAACCTTGTAAATTCTTGGGAGTAAGGGATTGGCAATTGACACCATGACTGCATGTGTATAGATATAACTGTAGATAAACTAGGAATGTATGTAGATTTGCATATTTATTTAGTAATAATAGTTAATATCTACGTATTATGTGTCCCACGTGCTTTTTAAGGAATTTAATTACACTAAGTCATTTAAACTCTTCTCTCCTAAATACAAACCAGCGAGGTAAAGATAAACGCAATACCCACTTCATGGCCAAACAACATGAGGCACAGAACAGAACCTTGCTCAAGGTCAAATAATAATAAATGATTGGGGATGCCTGGTGGCTCAGTTGGTTGAGCCACCAACTCTTGATTTTGGCTCAGGTCATGATCGTAGGGTCCTGAGATCCAACACTTTATCAGGCTCCAAACCAGCAGGGAGTCTGCTTAAGATTCTCTCTCTTCCTCACACTCTGCCCTCCTCCCTCCCTTTCTAAAAATAACAATAATAATAATAAATGATTGACTCAGCATTTGAAACCCCTATAACTTTTTGCCCACTTTCTTAATCACATCATCATTTCACTTCCTAAAAAAATTTTAGTCGTGGGTATCTCTAAACTTGGTTCTATTCTCATTTAATTGCAATGATTACCATTAAAGTCCTCCTTCCTTAACACTGGAGGAAACACCCTATTAAATAATTATATCCATACTTTCTTTTTCAATCATTCTTAGCAGTGAGCAAAAACCTTTGTCATTACATCAACCATCATTGATTCCCTTTAAAATATCTACTCTTCCTGACATGCATTAGCTAAATTTTAAAACACCTTAGTTAAATTTTAAAATGTAGTCTTTCTAATGATTGTTCAAGTAGCATCATACAGTTCCATTTTAATGATAGAATAACTATGATAAAATCCTAAAAAAAGGATTAATTTCATTTATTTGTATGAATTTTTGTTTTTTTAAATGAGTGACACTTTCTATGCTTTTGTCCAAATTCAAAGACAATCCCTTTCATGATTAAATAATTCTATCCAGTTAATGAATTGAATAATATTTATTTGAATTTTGATTTTATGGTACATTTTGACTTTTCTAGCACTGCTATCTTATAAATTTATGTACTTATTTAAAATTTTCATGTTTTCTTACAAATACGCTATACTCTTTAAGGGAAAAGATTGCGTTTTATCTAATTTTATCTACCACCATGCTATTCATGAAGTAGGCAATCAAAATGGTTTTAAATTAAGCAGCTAACATAGTTTGAAAATACTCATAAGGACAAGCACAGATTCCCATATTACATTACCTGAATCCTCAATGTACTTACCTCTCATGATATTTTCCTTAAATGTTCTCACTTCCTATTCATCCTGCAATCTCCTTCCTTTCTCTGTGGTTTTGTGTTAATAATGGGAGCAGGACAGTGAGCTCCCATTAAAATCGTCCTTATGTAGAACTACTTAAGGAAAGTTGAATGTCCAGCCAGAGTTGAAGTATTTCTATATAGGTGTGTGAGAACAGCTAAAATTCGTATTTTATTTATCCATTAATGCCTTAGGATATGCTAAATACTAGGTTAAAAAGCCAATTCATTAATTAGAAAAGTAGCACACATTAAATTATTTTCAATTATTACTGTTTTATTATGAATTGGGATGTGTAATTAGCAGGCCAGTAACCTAATGAGGATTTGAAAATATAAAACAAATTAGTAGTGACATTTAGCAGTGAGAAATCAGCAGGGCAAGGTGCAGAGTATTAGCTTCATTTGAAATGTAGGGGGTTCAGGCTTCAGTAACAGACTGGTGGAAAACAGGGATTATGGGGTTTCTGGTTGTCTTTGATTAGAGGTTCTCTAACTGGTCCACACTAGAACAACCTGGGGAACTTTTAAACAACATAAAGGTGTGCCCTTCTTCCAGACCAGATATTGATTGAATCCATCTCAGTTGGGCAAGTAGACTTATGTGTTCATGTCTTTCTCAGTAGGCTGTAATGTGCAGCCAGAGCTGGGAACCCCTCCCTTGGCTGGAGATTCGCTATAAGGGGTCAAAAAAGTTTAAATAAGACACCTTTACTTTATAATTTTCACATAGGATCTGCCCTAGATGGGGCAGATCACTATAATATCTTTCCCTTGAAATGTCTTGTGATATTTCTTTTTGCATCTGCTTGGCTGGGACAAAACAGTATGATATGCTCCAGTAGTTAAAACTGGTTAATTTGGTAAGTTCTATTTAGGCCAAATATTTTTTTAAACTCGTAATTCATAACTTGTAGGTAGTCATTCTGCTAATAACAATCATACCCTTAATAATTAATAGTAATGAATATTTTCCCAGTTTACAATCTTTAATAGGTATTTAAACACATTTTGTTAGATTAGATATGGTATTGTATTCAGGCAGATAAAATATGATAAATGCTTTAAAAAGTATTTTTAGAATTCTGTATTATGTAGAATTTTATTATTTATTTTTGATTTTTTAAGTGAGAAACCAAAATATGACAAAGATGACATATAAAAAATGCCATCTAGAATCATCACAATAAATTAATATGACTAATACCATTCTGCCACAAATAACAAAGAATGCAATATGTACTATATGTCTTAAATCTGGATATGAAAATATATGGTGTATATATATGGCTTGAAAATTAGAAACAGAAAACTTCATATGTCATAAATTCTCATTACAACCACATATATAAACAGATAAGGGAAAACAGGCTGGAAATAAGGAATGTGTGAAAAATAAAGATAACAGAGCTTGCTATTCATCTGTTCCTCATCGATATTTTATTTCCTGGCATCCTTTAAAGGTAGAATATTAATGAATTCTAGACTCAATTTATCAAGATCATTTGGCCATAAAGAGTGCTTATTTATCTAGAAGCTCAGTTTTCCAAATAAGTTTTGGACTCAAGTAAACATAAGCAGCATTTCAGCACAGGGGAGAATTCCACAGCCTGGAAATGTGGTTTTATTTGAACTCCAGAAGTGATGGGCACATTTCCCCAGTACACAGGGGAAATGTGCCCGTCACTTTTATTTTATCACAAATAACAGTATCAGAACAGCTCCCTTAAGCCTAATCTTAAGGTAGTTTTCACACAGTGGATGTTATTTAGAAGATAACAAAATTAATTTAATATATCTTTTACCAAATCTCCTCCATTTTTCTTTGAAACTTACCTGACCCTAGCTACATGAATTTCAAACATTCTATCCCAGTGCTGTTCAATATAAATGTAATGTGAACTATAGGAAGACTCCTAAATTTTCTAGTGGTCAAAATAAGTAAAAAGAAACAAATAAAATTACTTCTAATAATTATCTATTTTAACCATTTAGCAAAAATATTATCTTTTCAAAATGTAATTAATATAAAAAAGATTCATGGCAAGTATTATATTCTATTTTTCATACTAAATCTATAAAATCCAGTGTACATTTTACACTGATAGCCTGTTATAAATCATACTAGCCAATATCAAGTGCTCAATAGCCGCATGTGACTAGTAGCTTCCCTATTGTTCAGTGCTGCTCTAATCTTCTTTGTAGTCCATAATGTAAACTGAACACAGACTATCATAAAAGTGAGTTTGCAAACCTCATCACTAATACAGTAATAATTTCAGCCTATGTTCTTCAGAGCACTCAGTTAAAAATTTTATGTGTGAATCTCTTTAGATTTATACAATTCTTGCTATCTTGAAATACCTGGGCATAGATAGCTTCAACAAAAAATAAAAATATAGAGAGGTGGATATATAGATAAATAAATAGCCACCGGATATCTATCAACCAACAGATGATTTAAAATATACATGCACAAACAACATGTAAGTTGACTTTTAACCTAATTTGTATAATGCCCAGAACAGCAACATGGAATATATGTGCTCTAATGATGATGAAGATGATGATTATGGTGACTGGTTATAATTTTGTAAACAGTGAATTAATGTGTCCTCAATGAAAAATACGGCATCCTCATAGAACACAGAGAGGATATCCTAACACTTTTCCCCCACTCTTCAGTCACATATAAGTAACTCCTGTTGACCTAAATACATTGCAGAGTGAATGAACTGAAATCATGGAATTAAAACTATTTCCAGGAGCCATTACATTCTGATTCTCTGTATTTCATAATAAGTAGTTCTCCTCAACACACGTCAACATCTAGCCAAATACTACTGTGTGTTGGAACCAGTTTAAGATTTAATGGTTACACAATTAATAACATTTCTCATTTTCACACGTATTCCCTCACCCATGGAATGCTATTCACACCTGAAGGACTGGGATAATGGCTTTCACAGTGCTGTATCTGTAGAATATTGAACTACGGACCTATAGTAACCTATAATTTTTCCCTAAGGGTATTTCATTATATCCTATTTCCCTCTTAGTCTGCACGCAGAACTGAATTGTTGACAGAATGGTGAGATCCTCTCGCAGGAGAACAAAAATAATTTACGGCTCAGCCACAGGCCTACAGAATAAAATCAGATATCCTAGATAAAAGACGTAACCAAGGGCAATGCTGTAAAAACCATTTAAATATGTTTTGTTCTAATACTTCTGTAGAAGCTATAAGCATATTTTGTTGAAAGCAGAATTGTTGAGATCTCAAAAGTAATATAATTTTTGCAGACATATCTGGGAGGAAAATGACTAATTGTTAAAAGATAATTCATTGTATTTAATTCAGAGATGGGAAATTATTCTTTTACTTTGTGTGTGAACTCTTGCACTCTAAAATGTTTTATTAATATCCCTCCATATAGATTAAAAAAATCCATACGTTCAGTCACGACTTAAAGCTTTCAGAATTATATGTCTCCTATTTAATAGTAATAATATTATTAAAACACATCAACCAACACTTTCTAATTACTATGAGAAAGTATGTCTTACTGGTAATAATTGTGACTAGCACTTTTAACTCTAACTTACAGCCCTGGTCAGGGTAATACTCATTGAATGTAGATGCACAATGTCTCCCACTAAATGCCAAGTGGTGGGCTTGGAGTTGTAATAAAATAAATAGCCGAATAAAGTTTATGCCCTCAGGAGATTAAGAGACAAATATCTGCAAAGATCATTTTATTAAAATTCATAAAACAACTACCATTTTTGAGCCCTTACTACCTAACAGACACTCAGTATTATACAGATGATATATGTTAAATTCTCTAAGAACACCATGGCGTAGGTGATTAATTTAGCCCCCTTTTAGGAAATGCTGTACTGATATGAAAAATGAAAAATGAGTTGAATCTTTTTTTTTTTTTTTTGAAAAATGAGTTGAATCTTAAATGGTGATATTTCCTGGAAGGCAGGAGGGATTGGTCACTCAAAATCTTTGCTTAAAGACACAGAAGCTTGGTTAGGATTGAGAATGTGTCTAATGTGGCTAATGGATGCAGGGGACAAGAGCACAATTTTGATGGCGATAATGGATGGACCAGAGCAGTGGGATAGAAAGTTGTTGCTATCACTCAGATGGGAAGAAATTACCATACAGTAGACCATCAGTGTTGATGGGAACAGAGAGAAAGAGAACATGTGAGAGAAGAGCAAGAGGTATGTGGATGATAAAATGAGTTTAATATCGGTTTTGTTACATGTGAGGTTGCTTCAAGATATCTTGAAGAAGATATATAGAAGTCAGCTGGTAATAGAGGTTTGCATATTATGGGGCGATGGAATTTGGAGATCTGACCTGGGGGTCGTCAGCAGGTAGGGCTGATTGAAATGGCTCAGAGATATAATAGGGAGTGCTACAAGATGCCCAAATTATTATTCACAAGTTTATAACTAGGTTACGGAAAAAGTCCGCATACTTTGTGTCTGACTTCAAGAGCTGAAGGCACATTGAGAAATGAGCTATAAAAAATGGGATGGAAATTCAATGTAAGATAAGTGTATAAATATTACCAATTTATAAAGTAAGGTTTATGTAAATAGTATCTTTTTATGTAAATATAAAAGTTTTACATAAACTTTTTATGTAAAAGTTTATGTAAATATCTTCTGGAATACCCGAAATAAGTTTTAAGTGACAAAATGCTCAATTGTTTCATATGCAAATTTTAAGAAATACGCTTATTACATAAATAAGGCACACCCAAAATCTAAGAAATATGTCTTTGTAAAGTATATAATCTTCCAATTATTTCTAAACAAAACAAAACAATAACAATGTGGCCTTCCAAATACTTTTTCTGTAATGACAGAAAAGTAGACCTCTCCCAACCTGCTTCCCCACTAATAAATTACAATTGGCTATTTCCTGAAAATGCAGTTGTGCAATATAGTCTTAATGCTTGCCATAAGTCTAATAATATACTGTAGGGGAGGAAAACTTTTTTCCTTCTTCCCTCCTATGTTCCTTGGCTGGTCTATTAATTAAATTGACATAAGACATTAACAGGAGAAAAAAAAATTTAATTTCCTATGTACAGGAGCCCATAAAAATATGAGACTGGAAAAAATGACCAAAGCAGGCAGCTTTTATACCTTTTGGACAAAGAAACGATAAATTTGTGAAGAATTAACAAGATAAAGAAGTGTGGGTTTGGGGTAGTAAATTAGTGAGAAAGTAACAAGCTTTGTGTATACAATCTTCCAGGCCCTAAATTTCCTCTCTCTGGTGATAAGTATGCCTTCTACCTTTCTGGTACAGGGAGGGTACCTTTCACATGAGAGATTTATTTCCTGCTTTCAGAGGGACATACTGGGGTCAGAGTGACCTCCTTGCACTGGCTGTTTCTTAAGTAACTTTAATCCAAAATAATCAGTATGTCAAAGTGGTATACTTTGCTCCCGTTCAATACGTAATCCCAACAGTCGCTAGTTTCTATAAAGTTATGAAGTTATATTTTTTTTTTATGTTTTGTTTTATTTTGTTTTTTCCCTAAGCTAAACTCTCCATTCTGGAGTTTGTGTAGGAACATGGTTTATCATAAAGTCAGGAGGAAGTTTAAAATTAATTATCGTATCTACTCACCTCCCAAACTATTGTAAATATAGGCATTTTACTAATGGTCTATTGCTGCTTTCTTTTGACTCAATGGAAGTATGATTTAGCACCCAGAATACCATGCATAATTATAATAAAAAGTTGTGGTATTGTGATTTATAATAAGAAATATATATTCAGTCTTCCACTGTTCCTGGCACAGAGCTCCTAAAGCCCTTGGAATTTCCTGTGATAAGAGAATAAGAGTCCTTTTTTATGTTAATGAGGTGACTTTTGGGAAGCCCTTAGGTAACCTAAGGATGGGGGGCTGCTTGCCTTTGGAACCAATCCTGTGATTAGAGGGTTGGAACCTTCAGTACCCCCTTAACCTCCAGGTAGGGGAGAAAGGCTGGAGGTTGACTCAGTCACCAATGGTCAATAATTTAATTAGTCATGCCTATGAATTGAAGCTTCCATAAAAACCCAAAGGACAAGGTTTGGAGAGCCTCCAGGTTGGTGAACACACGTAGATTTGGGTAGATCAGTGCACGTGAAGAGGGAACGGGAGCTCTGCACCCTTTCCCCGTGCCTTGCCCTACATATCTCTAACATCCGGCTTTCTCTGAGTTATAGTAATCTATTTACCAGTAATCTAGTAAGTAAAACAGTTCTCTTAGTTCTATGAACTGCTCTAGCAAATTAATGCAACTGGAGGAGAGTGTCTTGGTAACCTCTGATTCACAGCCAGTTTGTCAGAAGTACAGGAAAAAACCTGGACTTGTGACCGCTGTCTAAAGTTGGGGCGGCGGTGGGGGGGGGGGTTTATAGGACAAAACGTTTAACCTGTGGAATCTGATGCTCTCGCACGGTAGATAGTGTCAGAATTGAGTTCAATTGTAGGACACCCCACTGGTGTCTGAGAATTGTTTGTCAGTGTGGGAAACCACCTCCTCCCCACCGCACACGCAATGCAATTGGTACCAAAACCTATCTAAAAGGTCCTCCGCATTTAATTCCTTTTGCAGAATTGTTCTTAAATGTAATAATTATGTAGCTGAATGTGTATCTAATGGAAACTGGCCAACCAGAAATCACAATTACATAAACTACTTATACATTGAAAATTTAAAGGAGTCTAAAGATATGAGAAGGTTTGGGTGTTCACTTTTAATGAACACTTCTATGATTTACTCCTTTTGTACTTAATTATTTAGACTTTGGCTCATTACAACTGACATTCTAAACATTGTCGTACGTGTGGAAATTCTGATGTTCATGACTTTTCCCAGATTTTTCTTGACTTATTGCAAAATTTTATGTCTGGAAAAAAATGTAAAAAATAAATCTGTATAAGCCATAGCAATATGCTTATGAAAATTTTTCCTATTATACTTTCAACATGGAGAAACAAATACTTCAATCTTGAAAATATCAATTAAAAACCAAATTTTGATATTAATTTTATGCTAAAATGAATATGACAAACACTACTGAATATCTTCTATATGGAAGTTAAAATCAAACGATAAATATTAATTTTCTTGTTGAAAATCACAGGCAAATATAATACAAAATTAAAAATAGCAAGCTATACTTTTAGATACTTATTTCTTACTACTTGTGTCGTGACTTTATTTTTGGCACAACCGGCATGATTTAACGCAAATTGCCTTATTATTGTAGAGAAACGCAGAAACACATCATAAAATGTGGAAAATATTCCACTATATAAAAGATAAAATATGCTTTGCTTTATTTTTCTTCCTCTGTGAAGGTGGGACTAGTTCGGAGATATCATTTCCTATGAGGCAGATACTGCAGAAAAGTCTCTTAAGCCTTTCCTTACCTACCACGATCAACAATATTCAGGAATCTTCCCAGATACATATATAGCATTCTTTAAACAACACACATAAAAAACAGATCAATAGAATCCTTTTAGGCATTACAGCTCTAGTGTTAAACTTTTTCAGAAGTTTGAAAACTACTTTCCAAACTTAATTTATACAGAAACATTTTAAAATCCTATTTAACCCTAACCTAATGTTAATTCATTCCCTCAAGAATAAACTTGGTGCAGCCCAAAATAATTGTCATGAAAAGCCACTTACTCTGATTAAACTAAGTGTTTTCATAGAAATCTACTTTATTGGAAAACAATATTCCAAGAAATGGCCTAAATGTTCCTTTTGCTAATGCCACTCGAATGCTGTTGGTCCTGAAGGAAAAACTTAAAGAGATATAAAAAGTTAATTAGATATGCCACATGCAAACGATTATGATTACTTAATTAGCAGTATCCCTGAAATTGGCACAATATGTAACCTAATATGTAGCTTAATGGCTTTGTTATTAATCAATTCTTAATGTAAACAGTTTGAAGCTCTTGTTGTTTTGTAATGTTCATTATAAATAGTCCCTGTGGGAATCACAACTTTATTTCATTAAAACTCCTGCCTGCTGCTAATTGCTGCTAGGAAAACATGCACGAATTAATTGTGTTTTAGAAGCCAATGATGTAAATTTATAAGCTTCTGCATTGATTGCTGGGGACTGCTGGGTTGTAGATCATTCTTTCCCACTGTGATAGATAGCATGCTATAGCTGGCAACACTGACCTGTTCTAAATCAATAACACTTGGTTAGTAAGTCTTACTACTAGAGAGGTTAAAAAAAATTGTTTGAAAATTCTGTTTATCATGCCAGCTGGGACATCATATGAATTTAGGTTATGGGCAATTAATTTGTAAGTTTTAATGACTTCTTGTGCAAAACAAACATTAGTCTTTAGCAAAGATGACTGACGAACATTAAATCGGTTAGTATTTTTAAAGAAATACTGAATTTGTCCAAAAATATTGCTCAAATATAAATATAGTCCTGCTTGTTGACAATTCCCCCCTAATCTTTTATTGTTACAAATGGCCTGTCCAGCATCGACCACATGAGATGAATTTAAAACCCCAAGTATTAAAATGTGGGACTGAAGGGGAACAAACTACACTGGCTTTCAAGTGCAGATTGAGACCAATGAGAAGAAACCTGTTTATATTCTCAGCTGATTGCTAATGTCTTAGCTTGTTGTTTCCACAATATTTCAGAATAATAAGACCATCTGTCAACAGCGAAAAAGAATAGTAACAATACAGGCAGAACTGTCTTCATACATTATGAAATAATATTTGCCTAATGGTTTTTCTGGTCTTGGATGATACTGTATACATAACTTTTTCTTTTTTGCTTTTTTTCTCAATGATTCAAGAATTAAATAAAATTATACCTTTTTCACCAATTGTTTTCCTGTACTAATCTTTACAATATTTTTTGTGAAATTGGCCATATGCATTACGTCATCTCTGCTAAAAACACTCTTGCAATCTATGAAAAACCAAAACACACATGTAAATTGGATTCATAGCACCCATAGCTTAGTTAAATGGGGGAAGTGAGAAAATCTTTAAGAATCATCAAACACATTATATAAATATTTTACTGAAATAGGATGTGAGATGAATACAACTGACTTTGTCCACCTGTAAAAGTACTTAATTTGGATAGTTGAAAATAGTGATTTTGACAATTAGTTCACAATTTTAAATTACTATACTTAATTTTTAAAAAGGTCAACATCTATGCAGCTCAAGAAATGAAAAGCATAAGAAAATTCTACTGTGAAAGTATTCTTCTATCTTTCACCTCCCAGTATTTTCTTTTCATCCAAGACAGAATACTATACACATTGTAATATGTTTTCTCTTATTCATGTTAATGTATATTGTAGAGAGCTTTCCAATTCAGCATGAGGGTTTTCTGATTTTCTTTGAATATTTCATAGATGTACCAAAACTTAAATAACCAGTGCTCTATTAATGAGTTCTAATTTCCTATATTATGTTATCATTTTGGTAATGACAGTAATAAGAATAATAACTAATGTTTAAAAATAATCTTACACATATTATTTTGCACATACGTGAGTATATCTCCAAGAAAAAGCCCCTGAAGTAGAATTTCTAGTTCAAAAGGTGTCTACAGTTCTATTCTTGATAGATATTTTCAAAGTGCTAGAAAATCCACATACCAATTACACTCCCACTAACAATGCATGAGATTATCTACCCACAGTCTTCTGAGACCAAATGTTTTCTAACTTGGATTTTTGACAATTTGATAAATTAAACAGTGTCATCTCCAGATACTTTAAACATACATTTTCTAATTATCAGTGAGGATGAATAATTTGTAAATGTTTAAAAGCCAATTCTAATCCCACCCCACTGCCAACCNCCCCCCCTTTTTTTTTTTTTTTTTTTTTGGTGAATCATTCCTTCATTTTCTTTGTGCGTTTTTTGTTTGCCTTGTTAGACTTTTTCTTTACAACTTCTAGTGGGATTTTATACATTAGAAAGATTAGTACTTTTGATATGAGTTGCAAACGTTTTTCCCATTTGTATATCTACATTTCGATCACTCCAGAATGTTTTTTTGCCCTTTTCAAGATATGCCTATCTCTTACTCTGGACAACCATTTTTCTGTCATTATAGACTAGTTTTGCCCATCCTAGAATATCATATAAATGGAATCATTCTGTATATATTTCTTTTATATTTGGCTTCCTTTGACCTACATAATACTTCTAAGATTCATTCATCCTGTTGTTTGTATCAATAGGCTTTTGTTTTATGTTTTGCTTTTGTTGTCACTTATTGCTCAGTTGTATTCCATTGTATGGATAGACCAAAATTTGTTTATCCATTCACTTATTGATAGACATTTAGTTTCTTTCCAGATTATAATTATTATGAATAAAGGTTCTATGAACATTGATGTTGAAATTCTGTGTATGTATCTTTTTATTTATTTTAGGTAAATATCTAGGAGTGTAATTCTTGTGTCCTATCATAAGTGTATTTTAACTAAGACAATATCAAGTAGTTGAAACGTATTACATTCCCAGCAGCAATGTATGAGGGTCTCATACATTGGTATTTCAGGTTTTTTAATGTAGCCATTCCAGTGAGTGTGCAATGATAGCTGATATTTTTTAAAATTTGCATTCACCTGATGACTTTGATGTTGACCGTCTATCATGTACTTACTGGCTATTCATATATCTTCTTTTTTTTTTTTTTTTGAAAAAAGATTTTATTTATTTACTTGAGTGAGAGAAAGAGAGAGAGATCACAAGCAGGGGGGAAGGGTAGAGGGAGAAGCAGACTCCCCACTGAGCCAAGAGCCCGATGTGGGACTCCATCCCAGGACCCCGGGATCATGACCGGAGCCAAAGGCAGACTACTACTGAGTCACCCAGGCGCCCCTATATATCTTCTTTTGTGACATCTCTGTTCAAGTCTTTTGTCATTTTTTAAATTACTTGTTTTTCATTGAGATATAATAGCTCATTATTTAGTCTATATGTAAGTCCTATATCACATGTATGTATTTCCAATAAATTGGCTTATCTTTTTGTTTTCTTATCAGTTTTTTTGAAAAGTAGAAATTTCAATTTTGATGAAGCCTAATGTATTATTTTATTTTATATTTCTCATGTCATTGCTAAGATTTCTTTGCTTATCTCAAAGTCATGAACAAATTTTTCCTATGTTTACTTCTTTACATTGTTGCTTTGTAGGTATATGTTTTCATGTTACATGAATAGTATTATTTAATAATTTATTCTATTCCTACTATTTTCTCTAAAAAATTTTAGTAGCTATTCATAATACCATGCATATGTCTAATCTGTTGCTTCTGTTTAATATTTTATGAGGTGTCTCCACCGTATATTACTATTGATGACAGGGTGGCCCTGTATATGGATTAGACTATCTCTTTCTAAACCTCAAACCTCTAACTCTAATAGACTAACTGGAGCCCTACATATTCTGTTCACAGTTTTTTATTCTTACATTGGAAGTGAACTTCCCAGGCACCTATCTATCTGTCTCTACCTCTAACACTCTGATCTTTGCCAATACCATCTACCTTGAAATTGGCATAAATGATTTTACTATCTCTTTCGTTCCTAATTCTGCCACGAACCAGAAGAGGCACACATTTCTAGGATGCTCTCTCTTATCCTGCATTCTAATCTCCTCCTTATTCTTTTCATCTTTTATTCTGTCCTCATCTTCCATAACGTTTCTAGAAGCCCCTCGTGCCTTTTCAAGCAGTTAAAACAACAGTAGAAAGACCTATATCCTTGTCCTCTTCTCTGTAAGTTTTCCTTACTTTCCTCAACAAGACCAAATCTGATCTCTCCTTGACAACATTAATTCCCCTGTAACCTTTTCTTTTTTTTTCCCCTGTAATCTTTTTAAATCGTGGTCAATTTTTTTCTCCTTCAACATGAGCCTTGAGATGAGGTATGAGTTTTTCTTGTTTCACATTTCCACTTCCGAACTGTCCCTTTCTCTTCTACAAATACTCCCTGTGCTGAGTCTTTGCTGATTTGACTACACAGCTGCTGCCTATCTTTTTAGTTGTCTACAAAGACCTCACATCATCTCTTTCATTTATTCAAGGTTTTAACTCCTGTCTTATTAACAAATTCTTCACCATTACTCATGCTTTAATGCCTAATGATTCCTGTATCCACAGTCAGCATAACACAAACACCCTGGTGTCATGTTTCCGTGAACTTCTTTTTTCTAATGTTCTTTTCCTGTTTCTCATCTTCACACCTACCTCGGCCAGTCACTCACTGAACGTACTCCTAGAACTTGCCATTATCAAATCTATAATCCTTCCATGCACTCAAATTGATTATCCCCTTCTCTGACTGTGATATCCTTTCTTATAAGCTAACCGCTTCTGGCACAAGATTCTGATAATCCTTCAACCCCACAGGGACTGCCAATCCATGAAGCCCACCAACATTTTCTGTGCTTTCAGCCTCTGCATCTATTTAAGCCCCTTTTACCAAGGTAAATTCCAGAGGAAATCACAAATATATTCATCACTCCCTTGCCCTTGTCTTCAAATCTTCTGCACTTTCCTTGCTTTCTTGTAACTCCAACCTGGTTAAATTCTATTGTCCCCTTACTCTGTTCCTACATGGTCTGCCTGAGATCCTTTCAATTGCATGCACTTTCCCCAGATATCTCTAACGGTTACTCCTTTCCTTCTACAAGACTTGACAAAAATATTATTTCCTTTAGGCCTGCCCTTTCCCCTTTTTAAATATTGCACTACTCCTCCCTCACGCTTTGCTTTCTTATTCTCCTTGTCTCCATGCTCTTCTGGATTTTCCTCCATAACAGCTGTTACTTTCTAATATTCCAGGACTTTATTTTATTTATCTACTGCTTTCTCTTCCCTACCCTCTCACACACAGGATAGAACGGGAGCTCCGGGTACCATTGTCCGTAATTTTTTCTCACTGAGGTATTCTCAGTTCCAAGGACAATGCTTGGTCCATAGAAGTAACTTAATAAATATTAAAAAATACGTTCTAGAAATGAGTGAGCGGGGGCACTGGGTGGCTCAGTTGGTTAAGCATCCAACTCTTGATTTCAGCTCCGGTCATGATCTCATGGTTGTGAGATCCAGCCTGCATTGGACTCCGCATGCTGGGCATGGAGGCTGCTTGGGATTTCTCATTCTCTGCCCCTCCCCATCAATCTCTCTAAAAAATAATAATAAATAAATAAAGGAAGAAAAGAAAAGAAAGAAATGAATAAGCAAATGCAAATTGCTTCTAATAACTGGTGCTTGCAGCACAGACAGTCTTGACATGAGCATAAGTGTGCCTTTGCCCTTCTAGATATTTTTGAGGATTTTCAAGTGTTTTCCCAAATTTGAAACAACTCGTAAATTAACAGGTCAGTACTAAAACCTCAAATCTATAACTCTTTCCACTGCACTGTCTAGCCTCAGGGCAAATTTAATTTCATTAGATGCTTAAGTGTGAAAATATCTGTCCTTCATTATTTGTGGCATGTCGTACTTTTATTAAATATTATTACCACCTATTCATATATTATAAATATGGTAGGGAGGCTGAACAAAAAAAAACTTGTGACTCCAGATATCAAATTTTCTATAATAGAGAACGGATAATGAGACAAAATGATTCAATTCATTCTCAGGCTACTTTCAAAGAGGAGAGATAATATTGTGAAGTAAAATGTATGTATATTCTTACTAGGTAAGATGATTTGCTATAATTGCCCTATTGGGAATTTAATAAGCTCTTGGAGGCAAAGGAAGTTTGTTTTTTAAATTAAAAAGAGGATATTGTTTGTCTATCTTCCATAGCAAACCACAGCAATTTACTTTGTTACACAATGTTCAACACAATACAAACCATTATTACAGATATAATATCTAGACTGTATAAGGCTCAGTATTTCAGGAAGCTTAACTTTCTTGAGCCTATGCATGTAGATTTCTCCTTTACGTAGCCACATACTGTGGGGGATTAAATAGCTAATAGAAGTTAGATGTACATTTAACATAACTCCATACTCATTTTGTAAATTTCTTTCCGGATTACTAATTAAAACATCAATGGCTACGTTCAAAAGTATTAAATCAGCATGAAGTGCTCAAATATCTTTGTACAAATTGAAAATATTCAATTGTGCTAACCTAGGTGATTCAGCCAATACCGTATTTATTTTTTTATCAGTCTTAAACATCTTGATGCAATGTGCAGAAAAACACATATATTTCCTAAAACCTTTGCAGATGTGCATCTTTTTAGCAGCACTTCTTCCTGCACAAATTGAAAATGGTATTTAATTTTAAAAGGCAAAACAAGAAGACCCCAAATAATATACCCTCTTAATGAGAAAGGAAAGAAAGCTGGTAATATTTTCTCCAGTATATTTCACCACTTGGTTAATGAAAATAACTATGATGCCCAATTGCTTTCTAGAATGTAGAAAAATTATTAATAAGCTTTTTTTTTTTCTTTCCTAAAGATGGATCAGTTCAAGTCACCAGCACTTTAAGACATTAACTTCAGGATAAGTAAGTAAGTGGTAGTTGAAATAAATGGACCTTTTAAAAAAATACATAAATCAGATTTAGGATCATCATTGAGTTTCAAGAAAAATGTTAATTTTGATCATCTCAGACTGATTAGATTGCCACTGCTAAAAGAATCAAAGGACTGACTCAAACTTAATATACTATTGGGTTGATCCTTGGCTAATAATTCTTAATCTAAACTTTCTTGAACAGTATGAAGGTTGGACGATGTCCCCAAACGTATGGAGAGCCTAGTCCCTGCAACCCAGAATGTTACCTTACACGACAAAAGGAGAGGGCAGATGCGATTAAGTTAAGGATCTCCAGAATGCCAGGTTATCCTGCACTATCTGGCTGAACACTAAATGCAATCATAAGTGTCCTTATGAGAGGGAACAGAGAGATTTGGTACAGAAAAGACCATGTGAGCAAAGTAAATGGCAGAAGTGGGTGGCAGAAGGAAGCAGAGGCAGAGAGAGATGGTACTTGGCTTGCCTTGGTGTTGGAAGAAGGGACCTGAGCCAAGGAATCCAAGTGATACAGCTTCAAAAGCCTGAAGAGACAAGTGAAAGTGTCCCCTGGAGCCTCTGGAGGGGGTGTGGCCCTGCTGGCATCTTGATTTTGACCCAGTAAAACTGAGCTTAGACCTTCCACCTGCAGTTAGTAAGAGGATGCATTTGCGCTGTTTTAAGTCATTTGTTACAGAAGCCATGGGTAAGTCATACAATGAAACAATGACATACACTAATGAAAAACACTAATACACTAATAAAAATTGTCTACAACACTGCGAATATTGGTGTGTTATCAACTGGAAGACCATAAGACTCAACAGCATTCTGCAACTCATAAATAACACATACAAAAGAATATATATACAGGAGTGCCTGGGTGGCTCAGTCGTTAAGCGTCTGCCTTTGGCTCAGGCGTGAGCTCAGAGTCCTGGGATCGAGCCCCACATCAGGCTCCTCCACTGGGAGCCTGCTTCCTCCTCTCCCACTCCCCCTGCCTGTGTTCCCTCTCTCACTGGCTGTCTCTCTCTCTGTTGAATGAATAAATAAAATCTTAAAAAATATATATATATGTATATATATATATATATACACACACACACACTCTGGGGATAGACATATGATATGATTTTGATGAAAAGTGTCTTGTTAGGTTGTCATGAAATAAAATATAAATATATAATTTTATACTTTAAATTTTATGATAATTGTTTATGTACCTGTAAACTGATTTCTAAGAAGGAAGAAAAATAAAGGTAGGTACTTTGTTTCATGCAATTCTGTTTCAACTCTACATTCTTCTTGCCTGTTAAGAATTAAGAACACCTTAATTTTCCTTGTAGTTTTTTTCCCCAAAGTAGATAAATACGATCACATAAGAGTAGATAGGATTTTAGGGATGCCAGCAGACAAAGAAATTTACTCTTATCGTGTTACTGTACAATCAGGGTACTTTCTGTTAAGGTATACTTTCATTTGTAATACCTCTGGGAAAACCAGGAGTGAGGCATTACCTCAATGTCCGTTTTAAGCCCTGGTGTCCTTTTCCCACGCTATTCCTTTCCTATCATCTACCATTTTACATACCTTGGGCACCAGCTCATGATTGGCCTTTCTAAAATTTGCAGTTTTCTTCTTTCATCTGGGTGGACTTGCAAAGACAGTTACCATATTATTATGACACAAATACCAAATGTACTTTTGAAAATTTCTTATGCAGTTGACTTCCTATGATTTATGTTCCTCTATTCCTTGCCTGCCTGTGTCACAACATCAAGCTGCTGTCATCCATGAAGTGGTGCTTATGTTTTCTATTCTGGTAAGGAGAGCCATCGAAGACTATACTCACTTATCTAAAGCCTGATTTTACTATAGAAACCATTTATAATGATTGTAATTCTGGTTTGAAGCCTTCTCTGAGAATTAGTTTGTATAGTTCTGGATATCTGAGTGTGATGGGGTTCTAGACAATGTATCCCAAAATATGTACGGCACCTTAGTGTATTGCATATTTTAATCTAAAGAGTTTGAGAAAAGGTCCCTGACCTCCCTCCAACCCTACTTTTCTTTCCTGAAACACGTCATAAAATCTTCCTGTGAGAGATGCCATGCCCCCCATGCCCAGAGAAAAGGAGCATCCCTTTCTCTGAAGATAAAAGGATCCCAAGAAGAATCCTAACAAACTAGGCCTTTTTAAGTGTGCCCCAGTTTATTACAATTACTTCATACTCCTTAACCTATCACATTCCTCCACATTTATCCTTCGTCAAACTTAGAGTAAAAACACACAGGTCCAACTGTTCCTTTAGTCTTCATTTCCTTATGAAGGCTCCCATGTCATGTAAAATTTACTTTAAATCAATCTGTATGCTTTTCTCCTGTTAACCCATCTCTGTCAGTTAAATTTTCAGACCTAGCCAGGGACCCTAAGAAAGTCAAGAAGTTTTTTCCTCCCCTGCAAGAGTAAATCGCAGGGAGGACATGTAGATTCCTCCCACTGGATAAAGAGCTATGAGTCTAGTTATACATACGCATTAATAGAAATAAAAATGACAGAATACACCTAAAGTGCCTCGGAATTAAGAATAATTTCATTTCCATCTTCTGTTTCCCAAGAAGCTTTTAGAGTTTTAATGTTCCTAATTATTTGCACCACCATTCAATATCTCCATAATTTAACTGTGAAAGCGTCAGTATCTAAGCCTATTTAAGTAGCTCAATGTGTAAATGGTAAGGGTTTTGTGATCCCTTCTCAGCAAAAGGGAAGAATACCCGAAGTACCTGTACTCCTGATACGCGACAGATCAGAAACAAATAGTTGCATAGTGTGGAAGGAGCTAGTAAATGCCGTGACAAAAAATAAGGCATAGCTTCACAGAGACACCTAATTTTTCACCAAAATTCACACCAATACTCCTTTAGCTGAGTAAGTAGCTAGCTGTATCAACCAGCCTCCAGTTGAGGCAAAGTATAGTCATGTGATGGAGTTTCTTTCACAGAAATGTAAGGAGAAATTATGCGTATAGCTTTTAGGTTTGGCCCATACAAAGCAACAAAACAAAACAAGAACGTGCTTTGCTCTCATTGTTTTCTTGCTCATAAAAGAGGCCATAAAAACATAAGAGTTCTCACTGGCAGGGATGGCGATGACTCTAGCAAGTTCGCAAGCTGCATGTTGAAAATGGTACCCTAGTTCCACTCAGTCTGAGACTCTGAGTGAAGTTGTGGAGGAAAGTCATACCATGGACATATTTACATGCTCACTGTTACGTGAGCAAATTATAAACTCTTGTGTTTGGGTCTATGGGACATACCATTGCAGTGACCCAAATTAGGGGAGTGGCATTTCACACAGCCTGGTTAGAGACGCTTCTCTAATAAAGTAGGGCTAAGAGCCTGAATGAACGGGAGACTAAGTCATGTGTCCATCAAAAGCAGAGTATTAGATGCCAGAGCGAGAGATAATTGCAAAGAACTGGAGGCAGGAGTATTTTTGTCAGTTTTGAGGAAGAATAAAGCAGCCAGTGTTGCTGAAGCTCGGGCCTCAAGTGGGAGGAAATGACTACAGAGAGGTATCATGGTGCCATGTCATACAGAGCCTTGAAGACCATGATGAACTTTTTGGATTTCATTCTGTGTGAGATGGAGAGCCTGAGATATAACATAATCTAATTACATGAAGAAAATATTCTTTTGGGTTGATAATTTAATATAGGAGGCAGGTGAATAATTAGAAGGATATTCTACTATAGTAATTAACGTTATAATTTTCCTTGTAAACACTGCTTGTAAACATAAATTTTGATATGTCTTTTTCTTTTTAATTCAGTACAAATGTTTTTAAAATTTCTCTTGGGACGGGGTGTCTGGGTGGCTCAGTCAGTTAAGCATCAGCTTTTGTCTGCCTTCAGCTTAGGTCATGATCCCAGGGTCTTGGGATCCAGCCACCTTGGGCTCCTTGCTCAGTGGGGAGCCTGCTTGTTCCTCTTCTGACCCTCTCCCACTTGCTCTCTCTCACTCTCCCTCTCACCATAAATAAATAAATAATCTTTTAAAAAATTTCTCTTGGGACTACTTTTCTGGGCCATGCATTACACAGAAGTGTGTTGATCTATTGCTAAATATTTAAGGGGGTTTCCAGGTTTCTTTCTGTTAAGTTCAGTTTAATCCATTATTATCTGAGAAAGTTGTCTCTGTGATTTCTTCTTTAAATTTGTTAAGATTTGTTTTGTGGCCCAGAATATGGTCTACCTCGGTGCATATTTCATGTACACTTGATAAGAACTCTTATTTTATTGTTGTTAGGTGGAATATTGTATAATTTTGGTCAGATTTGTAGATAGGCTTTCCGGTCTGCTATATCTGACTGATTTTCTGTCTACCCTTATGATCAGTTATTGAAAGAGGGATACTGAAGTTTTCAGCTATGATGGTGAATATTTCTTTGATTTTTCCTTTTTATTCTATCAGATTTGCTTCATGTATTTTGAAGCTCAGCTTTTGTGTGCCAATGCATTCAGGATTTTTAAATCACCTTAGAGAATTGACTACTTTTTCATAATGCAATGTCCCTCTTAATCCTTGATAATATTCCTTGTTCTGAAGTCTGCTTAATCTTATATTAATAAAGGTTTTTTTCATTCTTTTAATTAGTATGCACATGACATATTTATGGGGCCTTTGAGGGACTGGGGGCTGATCAAGGAAAAAGCTATGACCATGAGGTGGCAACTTTATTGGGGGACACTCTGGCAGGTTTGTATTGTGGGGGGGGGTAGAGAGCCTTCACAACAGGCTCATGTGGGGTTGCTACTCAGGAGAGGAGGAGGGCAGCGGAACTCTCAGGAGAGAGGGGGCTAGCACGTCAGAGCCCAGCAGTGGCTTGGGGTCTTTGCAGCCCAGGGCTTATCCTATCTCTTGCTAGCAGATGTCGGTGAGGTTTCATGAGTACGCAAAGAAGGCAGGCTCCAAATGGCTAAAAATCTGCTTGTTTGGGTTATTTCAAAAGCAACTGGATATGTAAATATTTTAGTTTGGCACCCCATGGCTTTTGAGCTAATGGGTTGCAGCCTGCAGTAAAGAAATAAACAACCTAGGGGCCAATATATGGAAAACATCTTTTTGCCTTATTTATGTAACAATCCATTCCTGGTCCCACGTTGTCTTATGATCTAAAGCGTATGCTGCTTTGTAGTGCCTGAATGCGAAGCCAGTGATAATGCACTTCCAATACCCCAAATCCTAGAGGAGCACAAAGGAGGATTTCAAAACTCAGCCACAGACAGTCTGCCCTTTTGGTGGGGAAAACCAGGAGAATAGGTAAGAAAAGGAAAGGATTTGGATCAGTTCCATCGGTTTAGTTAGCAGAGTGTTATGGTGGCCCCTTTGGTGCGTGGCCCTGGCTACCCGTGTAACTTGGTGATCTTACCTACCCACATGGAGCAAGAAGTGTCAAAGGGACACACACTCCTTGCTCATGTGGCTCTTGGGCTTGATCCTTAAAGACAGATTGGACCTCAGGGTGAGAGAGAAGACACGTGTTTTCTCTTCCACGGGAGAAACGGCCTCTCCTTCTTGGCTTTTTTTTTTTTTTTTTTTTTTGGCTTTTCTGTTTTTATTACTTTGTGTGGGGTCACCAGCAGAAAAGGTAAATGAGCCCAGTCCTCAGTGACACCGCCCTCTCTCGAAGGTCCTCCCTCTCGTCTCCTCTCACTGGTTCCCTCCTTCTATCTCGTCTGCCCTAGGAGTTTGGATCCATTCTCCTCTCTGGGAGGTGCCCTCGCTGCTGTGAGCAGGGTCCAGCACAGGTCCGCGGGTGTGGAGCACTCCTTCAGCAGGGCGGCCGCCTCCTTAGGAGTCCGAGAAGAGGCAGGAATACAAACATCTCTGCATTTAGTCACTTTAAATAATGCTTTCCCTGCCCAGCCCAAGGGGTGGGGCCCTAACAGCGCATCCAAGGACGACAGAAGCAAAGCCATGTTGGCTGTTTACAATGGTGCCTCGCCCAACGGTGCTTAGGCGGCCAGTCTTGACCGGCTGCCTCTGCTCCTGGGCTCCTTCACCAGCTATGGGGGTCCCTAGGGACAGGATGTCCTCATCTCAGAGAACCTCAAATTCCCAGCCCGACTACAAGGTGCTCCTCTTGCTGTAGCCTGTTACAAGGTCAGGGGCAACCCACCCTTGGTCCAGATGCATGTACCCCTCTCCTTTCTCAAGTCAGCCCATAAGTCTTAGAATTTCCAGTGGCTGCCTGGTGCGGGTGGGGGCATGCAACACAGTACGCCGTGCAGTTTGAATCACAAAAGGCAGAGCTAGGAATACTCGGGAAAAGTTAAATGTCAATGCAATTTGGATCAATGTATGAAATAAATTCTAGTAACAGTAGTGATTAAAATATGTGATAAGCTCTCTTTGAAGGAACTTTGTCAGGAAGCTGTAGATAGGTTCATTATATTGCTAGTAGCTTAATCAGAGTTACCTGAAAAAAATTCTTATAATACTAATGCTAATAATTTGCATATAATTTATATCAGACTTCAAATTATGTCATTTAACAATTGTAAACAGAACAATTGTAAATAACACACTGAAAAAGATCAAAAGATCATGCTGCAACCCTGATTCTTCTTAATGTTGGCTTTATATTATCTTCTTTCTTGCTCTACTTTCTGATACTTATTTTCTTATATTTACTACCTAATCATTTTATTTTATTTATTTATTTTTTTAAATTTATTTACTTGACAGAGATAGAGACAGCCAGTGAGAGAGGGAACACAAGCAGGGGGAGTGGGAGAGGAAGAAGCAGGCTCGTAGCAGAGGAGCCTGACGTGGGGCTCGATCCCACAACGCCGGGATCACGCCCTGAGCCGAAGGCAGACGCTTAACCGCTGTGCCACCCAGGCGCCCCACTACCTAATCATTTTATAATAAACATTTCTTTTATAATGAAACCCGGAAAGATGCCAGCTCAAAGGCCATATATAATGTACTATATATACATGTAATAAATATAAATATAAATAAATATATTTATTCTATTTGAGTATTATGCCAAAAGAATGCACTTATCTGTAAAGGTTCAGTGAAATACATTATATATCTTATAAATTCTCTTGAAATTAATAAATCCTTTGCAAATCTGACTAATACAAATAACTTGCAAAAAATAAATTGCAAATAACTAATACTCATACTAAGTAGCAGGATCCATTCTAAGTATTTAATCTTCCACAGCAACCCTGTGATATAGGCGTTATTTTTTTTCTTGGTATACAGAAGAAGAAACTAAAGCACAGAAAATGAGAATACCTTGCTCAAGGTCACACAGCTACAGAGGAGTGACTGTCTTGGGAGTCAGTTCTGAGAATTTGTGATTTTAATCACTCCTCTGAATTACCTCCCTATAACAAACATAATGATTGCAAAAGTTTGTATCATTATCAACAGATTTATGTATTAATTTCATATAAATGACCTTTTAATTCTTACCATTACATTCCTTACTTTGAAATCAAAATGCAGTTTTAAGTGCCTGTTATTACTACACAAGGCGCTGTTACTTGAGAGATTAAAACCTACTAGTGGTAGCTGCATATTCTTGCAAAGCTTTGAGATATTTAGAATATTGTAAATCATATTCAAAATATTCTGAAGCCAAAAAGCATTTTCCTCACTTTGCAGATGAGAAGCCTGAGTCTCAGAGCACTTAGGAAACTTTTCTAAAAGCATGCAGCTACTGCGTGGCCTTGCTGACACCTGAGCTCCGTGTTTGGAATCTGGTCTTTCTACTACATGCCAAAATGTTCCAGGTTTCTATTTAAAAAAAAAAAAAACCAACACTGTGATTGTCTTTCGACCATCAGTGCTGTCTGAACTTGCTCAGGGGGGAACATAGCTGCTATCATCAGATGTAAATTCCAAGAATAATCATCTCCTTTTTACCATCTTCTCCCTTCCCTCTACTTGAAGTTGTGGTACAGAAAATATGATGTTTATATAATCAAAAACTTTTTTAAATACCTCTGTATTTCCTCCCTCTTATTCCACTTGCCTTGAAGGTAATACTGATGTATTCTCCAGGTGCAGTTATCATATTATGACTTTCTTCTGATATTTGGTAGTAAGCTCTAATCTACCCTTGAAGGCAAATCCTTGGGAAGTTGTCAGTAATTTGTGTTTTTTAATATTATCACATTTATGCTAAGTATTTGGATCTTGAGATTTTAGGATTCACTTTCAACTTCATGGTTTCATTTATGTATTTTTAAAAATTATTTGCCACTCGGAGCATGTGAAAGGATGATTAAACATCAATTTGAGCCAGTCCTCTAGCAAGCGGGTCATTCTCCCAATACAGTGTGCAGCCATGGGTGACTATAACTTCTGGTTTAGAGCTCCTTGAGAACACTGGATGATTGAATTTGTGCTTATCAGATTGAAGTTTGAAAAATTTAGTACCATTAGATAGATTTTTTTTCAAAAAGTACATGTATATATTAAAAGCTAAGTTGAAACCCTTAAAAACTACCTCTAGAATGAAAACTTAACTGTTTTTAGGTATGAAGCTTCTGGTTTAAAAAAATGAATTAAAATCATTGTCTTGATATACATGAAATTTTGGTAAATAGAATATGTATAAAGGTGCTAATTTTTTACAAAAAATATAAAAATTCCTGTGTTGCTTCACCTTGCATATATATATATAATATAATACATATTATAATAATACAGATATACATTATAAAAATTTTATATACAAAATATAAAAATTCCTGTGTTGCTTCACCTTGCATATATATTATATATAATACATATAATAATATGTATTATATATAATATATATGGAATTTATATATAGATAGGATTTATAAATATATAAAAGAAAATCAAGGAAAATCTTCCTAACTTGGATCTTTGAAGGTAAGCAGAAAATAGATTCCTGATTACATTCTAATACAACATAACATAGTTTAAGAATATGAATTCTGGAGATGAACTACCCAACTGCTAAACGCTGCTTAGCCCCTTATTAGCTATGTGATTTGTATAATATTCTCTGTGCCGTGTTTCTTTCTTCTTAAAATGGAGTGGATAAAAGTATCTACCTTGTATGTTTCTTTTTTTTTTAAATAAAGATTAATGAAAATATATGCAAAATGCTTGGAACACTCCTGGCATATAATTAACACTATATAATTATTTGCTTTTTTAACTCTCTTTTGATATGTGGTCTGAAGCCACAATTTCTACCCTAAATTTCGATGATTCATAAGCATATTAGAAACAAAGGAAAACATACGTGATTCTTTAAAATCAAGAACAAGTCAACAATATACACAACCACTGCTTTTCTTTTTTTTTTAAGATTTCATTTATTTACTTGAGAGAGAGACAGCACAAATGGGGTGAGGGGCAGAAGGAGAGGGAGAAGCAGACTCCCCACTGAGCAGGGAACCAGATGCGGGTCTGGATCCCAGGACCCTGAGAACATGACCTGAGCCAAAGGCAGATGCTTAACCGACTGAGCCACCCAGGCGTCCCCCACCACTGCTTCAATTCAACATTGTACAATAGGTATTACCGAGTGGAGTTAGAAAAATTAAAAAAAAATTAAAATGTATAAGGATTGGGAAAAAACAACTGTGTAATTCACAGGTAATATGGACTTAATGTCAGTATTATATATTCAACTTCATTTATATGTACCAGTATAAACAGAAATTTAAATATATTTTAAAACTATCATTTATAATGAATAACAAAAACTAAAGTATCCAGGAATAAAGCTAACTTATTTTCAAGACCTCTATGTACACAATTTAAAAAATTATTGGAAGACTTTTATGAAAGCCTAAATATTCATGGACATGGAGATTAAATATTGGCAAGATGTCAATTCTCTTCAAATGTAGCATAGGATGAAGGCATTTCCAATCGAAATCCAAAAGGATTTTGTGAGGGACCATTCACGTTGATTTTAATGATTATATATTGTAGAAAAGAACTCAAAATAGCCAAAACATCCCTGAAGGAGAATGATTATATACTAGTACCTGCACTACTAAACTCAAATTTTTTAATAGTTTACTAATTGCTAAAGAGGATCAAAAGTAGTTTGTTTTATGTGGGAGGAATAGGAGTATAATTCACTTTTTGGCTCTGGGACTATATTCAGCTGCCACAGGGTTCTGCATCACACTGGTACACTCTAGGAATGGAATTATGTTAATCGAACTTAGTGAACAGAAGGTGGTAGGTAACTTAGATGTCTGTAAGTGTGCCAAAGAGTGGATCGCTTGGAGCTTTAGGGGTCTATGGTCTGGGGCATGTGGTAGAAATAAAGTGGCCATGAATTGTAATCCCTATCATTAAAGAACTTTCTGTTTGTTTCTTTAGATTTTAGAGGCAACATGGGGGATACTGTTCCAACCTACTTATCACGTGACCAAGAGGCTCAAATGGGACACAGAGAAAAAGAAAATGTTGCAGAAGGTTCTGGCTGCAGTGTAAGATGTCTCTATTGGCGCCATATGTCACAGGAAACCAATATGTTAAGAGATGTCACATTTGCATAAGGATGCTATGTAGTCTTTGGTAAACCCAATAGCAGATGTCCAGAAGTTTATACGGAAAGGCAACACCATTTGTGACAAAAAAACAAACAAACAAAAAACCACTACATTCTTTTTTGGTAAAATAACTCCCAGTGTGCTGAATTCCTCTCTATGGGACCTGCATTCTCTATTTTGAGTTGAGTATTATCAGGTCTACTGAATGTATAGCTGCAAAAGCAAAGAAGCAAGCCATTGTACAAAGGAAATAGAATAGTGAGGATTGGGCTTGATCAGATCCAGAAGGCGTGAGTAAAACTACCCGATTACATGGCCCAGCCTTTCATGATACTTAGCCATGTATACTAACATATGTGTGTGTGTGTATCTCCAGAAAGCTAGTGTATCTACACACACACACACACACACACACACACAGGCTTTGTTTTAGCCATTGATTTAGGGGGGAAATTTTGAAAATGAAAGAGGGAGAGTGTCCTTAGAAGCTTATTACAGGTGTGATCCAATATATGAAATTGTAATTCAGGAACAGGAAATGAAGAGTTGTAGACATTTTATTAACTTCTTTTTATACACTGTGTTTAGATTTTTTTTAGGTATAGAGTCCACATGAAGTCTGTAGTCTACTTAATAACTAATTTCAAAGATTATTAGCACATATTTGTGATAAATCTAGTACAAATTTTGTCCAACTTAATATTCATAGCACCGCTTTTTTTTATTCTTTATTATGCTTTGGTTATTTGTTCATTATATTGAGGTACATTTAAGGTCTAGAGATTAATCTTACAAGTGGGTCACCACTAAAAATGATTATTAGCATTTTATAGTTACTATTTTCTTATATTAAAATATTTATTATTAAGCAACTTGAATTTTAGCCTATACATCTTTTTGTATTTTCTAAATGATTTACTCTTTGTGAGGTCATATACCCAGGAAGCTTCCTTTGTCCAAAATGACAAAATAAAACCAACATGTAGAAAGAAACAAAAAGATCTCTTAATAGCTTATATTAATATTATAACATGCAAGTAGAGCTAATATATTTTACTAGATGAGAATTAATCATGTGTCATAAATCTGATGAGTTTGTGTATTTTCTAGCTTTCTTACCCAGAAATTACCCTACTAGAGTAAATCAGGAATAGGTTGAAGGGGAGCACATTGGCAAGAGAGCAAGCACATGGTGAGAAGCAAACACATTGACAAGAAAGAAGAGGGGGCAGACGGCAAAAAGATCAAGGAATTAAAAAGCACGCAAAGCAGACAATAATTATATGGCTCTCAGTATTTCTGCAGTTATGTAATGAAAGGCCAATGGTTATCTAAACCTCAGTCCTCTGAGGACTCCATCACGTGGCAACACGCAGTTTCACAGAATCATAAATTCCTAAACTTCAAATCCTGAACACCTCGGTTCAACAATCAAACTGCATAATGTTCTTTAAAATCAACTTCACAGTGAAATGATTACACATTTATTCTGAGATACTAAGTAAATGTAAAAACAAATTTTTTTCGTAATTTGCACACACAAAAGTACACATGCCCGTAATGCGTAACTTTTTAATGTCCAATTTGACATTGTAAAGCGTGAGAAAGTGGAAAGGAATCTCATTTATTCAGCCTTGTGGTAGAATTATAAATTTTCCACAATTTTCCAAATAACATAATCTATTCAAATGCAAAATAATCTTCATATAACCACTTTTATTTAATTATTTAAATTTTTCTCATATATTTCAATACCTATTTTTAAAACTATACTAAATATAGTTTAGGATTTTCCATTTTTTTCTTTTGAAACATCTTTTTTTTATCACCTTCATTCTCATTGCCATGATTTAATTCAGAACTAAATGATTAACTGCAATGTCATGTGAATTTTCAACATTCTTTTCCCTGTGTCTGCCTTCCTTAATATCTCTCCCAACTCTCACAGGTGTATAGCATATACGGCACATTAAATTTTGTATTTAACTCAATGATATTTTGTATTGCTTATTGTATTTTATGCATATTAATTTTAACTCCCTGACATTTAACTACACCATATACTCCTTAAAGGCAAAGGTAGTAGCTTTCATTATTTAATCAGTACTCTATTTTTTTAAATCCTAGAACAATGCTGAATATACAATGCCTTCTGAATAAATAACTATTTTTATGTTTAAATTCAGTTACAATCATTTGAAAAATGATATCTTACATTAGCGACATATAAGTAGTTTCCAAACTTTCTAAAGCACAAAACTCTTTGATAGAATGAGACTTATCCTTAAACCAGAAAAATATAAGTGTAACAGCTTTCATTGAAATGAGTTGGGAATGGCAGAGGTCACAAATTTTCCTTGCTTTCAACTGATGACCTCTGACTTATGTGAGTTTTAAAATGTCTTTTCTATAATATTTAGTCTTGCTAAATTCTAGTATTGACTGATCAACTATTTCAGAATATAAAAATGTCAAAAGTATAAAAATACTTTCCTATGATTAGTATTTATAATAATTTGCCACTTGTGTAAGCTTTGTGTTCCAACTGTATTCAAAGTGTGTTTTGGGTTTTGGGTAGTTTGGGGGATCAGAAGTAACATAGTCATCCATCCAGCCAACACTTATTAGGCACCTTCTATATGTTCTATAGGCACTGGGGATACATAGCAAAAAGAACAAAATTTGCAGAGGGGTCCCTACTCTCAGGTGTCTTGTATTTTGGTGGGGAAGACAAATATAAAACACACACAATATCAGGTGTACTTAAGGCTTCTGAAGAAAAAATGAAGCAAGGTAAGCTTGAGAGAGCTGGAGAGAAAGCTGCTGCTCTAACATATTGGTTTTGATCAGAAATCTGAAGGTGATGAGGTGAAATGTAGTGCATTCATTTCAGAAGCCGGTTTATCTCTTTGTTGTTGGGTGGCAACATCTGCTATGTTACAGATTTAGTGAAGGCTTTTTTATATATAATCAGAACTTCGATGCTCTGAAGATTCTCAGTTCTAGTCTGATGTCCAAGTTCAAGTGGAAGAATACTCAGCACTCCTGAGGATCCACTTGTCTTGCTTTAGAAAGATATGACAAAGCTCTGTATCTAAAGCACAGAAGGGACTCAACCTTGAAGCTCCAGGATTGAAATTTAGCGTATTTAACCATTTGTTCATAGAATTGCAAAATTGCATAATAAAATAATATTAACTATGTGGGATGAGTATATATCAAGACTTTTTCTTTGTTATTAAGTCAGAGTAAGAACTTAAGTGTTTTTTTATATGTAGTTGATATCTTCCCCTCAGGGGGGCCAAAATGACCCCTCGTCATCATGGGGTGCAGTTTTGAAAAAGTTAAGCCCTATCAGTTTGACATCTGGCTGAAACATAATAACAGTAGATTATATTTATAAATAATTACTCTCTAAGCAACTCAAAGCCTTTCAGAGATCTTTCTCATTAATCTATACAACTTTAAGGAAAATTTAAGAGACTGTTACCACCATTTTTTTTCTCCCAGGGACTAAAAGTAAGGCACAGTCAGATTATCTGCCTTCCCCCAGGTCAGTGAACCTTTTAACAGAACTGAGAATAGAACTGAGACTACTGACTTTTTCAAGGAGCTAGTTTCAAAACCCTGCCTCACTGTTAGAAGAGTGTGCTTTTTGTCATTACCAGAGGCAGAAAGGTAAAAATAAAAAATTGCCTATGTCAAAATCATGCCACTTTTAGAAAGGTTAGCTTTCCCATGGTTCACGAAGTCGGCTTTTTGCCTTTTTTTTTTAATGCAGGAATCCAGAAACTATAATAAAGTTTTGGGAAACCATTGAGCTTGATTCCTTTTTCTATTGCTAATACATCAGTGTCAATATTTTCTACAAAGTATACACATTACACTGGACATTGTTAATAAAGCGAACAAACCAAACTTGCTAGTCCCGTCTGTAGAGCAGCCATTAGTTTACTTTCACAAATGTCATTGAGACCTGCTTAGTGGGAGTGGGATATGTATCAGAAGTGATAATGATATTTATAACAGATTCTGTCCTTTGTTCTACTTGGAAGGAACTTCCACGTGGTCAGGGCAGTAATTGCATCTACAGAGCACGTGAAAATGTCATATTGTATATAAAGTACTCTGCTACCTCACCAGAGTGAACAGCATTCATCAATTGCTTTTCACAAAGGTTGCATGAAATGCCAATGAAGCTTGGATTTTGGTGGCCAGATATTAGGACAATAGGAAGCTGAACCCTAACCATGTGCTCTATGAGCAAGATTTTAGGTGACGACCACTGAGTGGAGGTCTTTCTTCTCTAGCTTTGGCCTTTTAACTAGCTCTGCTCCTCCTAGAAAGCATGCGCTCTACTGCTGTTCTTGTGGCTGGAGTGCTCATCGAGCTAGGTAGCTGCCTGCTGGCAAGCTTGCACTTCCACCTGTACTCCCTTGTGCTGCTTTGTGCTGCATCTCCCAAACCTAGCAAACCTCTGTTACAAATTTAACCGACCAAAGTCGGAAATTTTGATAATTGTTGTATAGGGACAGGGATATGGGCTTGGGGCCCTTAAAGCAGCCATGAGTTGCTTTTCTCTACCCAAGCCTTCGGCTCATATGGAAGTGTGTGCGTCAATTTCAGCAAGAGCAATGACTGCGGCTAGGCTTAGAGGAATGACTCTGATCCTGTGACCGGTGGTTGTACGCCCCAGCTAGGCATTGGCCCATACTGGAGAGCACTTACGAGAAAGAATGGGACACTATGCAATATATGAGCCCATTAGGTGGTCACTTGTATAGAGAAGAGTAGTTACTACGTGCTATGAGAGCCATATCCTCAAAGCAGGTGGCTCACTGGGAGTCTATGAAATATCTTTGCTGCTGCCACTACCTAAGCCTCTGTTGCCAAAAGAAAACACATAATGTACAAAATGCTTGGGATTTTCCAGAAATGCAGATAGCCCAAGGATGACTGAAACATAGGAGTGCATATGAAAATGGAGTGAGCATTAAGAGTAATAATAATGACAGTGACACTAGTAGAAATTACTATCAGTGGTCCACAGTGTGCTAGGTACCAAAACCAAGCCAAAGCAAAACAAAAAACAGTATAAAATCATCAGTGGTTCTGCAAGAATAAACTTAGGGTTCAAGGTACTACTAGGAAACATTGAACTACTGAAGTTTTCGGAGAACTGAGCTTTAGAAGCAATCTGGTTGTGCTGTAATATTACCATAGGCTTTATAATCAGTCAATTATTTTTAATTAGATTTTTCTTCCTAATAAATCAGACACCAACCAAGTTTTAGAGTTATTGTTTTAGGCACTTGCTATAGTAGTTATATAGACATGGGAGTGGTTTTACAAGAACTAAAATTCACGCTCTGCTATTCACTATTGTGTGAGCCTGGGAAAGTTAATTTTCTCTATGCACTCAGGTATTATAATCTTTAATATGAAGATAGTACTCAGATCTATGTCATAGGGCTAAGGCAAGAATTAATTGAGCTAATATATTTAAAATAGTTACAACAGTGTCTTACAGACAGTAAACACTGATATAAAGGTTGTCATATTTATTAAGAGGCACCTGGGTGGCTTCAGTGGGTTAACGAACTCAGAGTTGTGACCTCACCAGCATGAGATTGAGCCCCACCCCGTGTTGGGCTCCATGCTTAGCACACAGTCTGCTTGTCCCTCTCCTTCCCCCTGCTTACATGTGCACTCTTTCTATCTCTCAAATTAAAAAAAAAACAAAAAAAAACGTATTAAGTAATATCCATTCAACAAATATTTGTTGAATGTTTATGTTCCAGGTACTGTATTAATGCCTAGCAATACGGCAGGGAACAAGCAGATGAAACAAACAAATTGTCCTCATGTATTGTAAGAAAATACACAAAATTGTAGTCACATATTGCAAAGCAAAACAAAACTGTCCTATGTCTTTTAACAAAACAGTTGTATCTTAGGTGTTTGGGGGTTTGAGGAAACAGAGGAGGATTTTGAAATAGAGCTCATCACAGACTTTTGCTGATATATTGAACTGTTGAACATCTGACCTCATTCCTGTTTGGGAGGAATGCTCATAGTGTGTGCATGTTGGTAAGAGGCAAGGCCCCAGTTCACACTAGGAAATTTAAAAGTTTCTGTACGTTCTTCTTTCTGCCCTCTGTCAGTTGAAGCCTTGGACTGTGACTGACATTCTCCCAGTCAGATGCTCTCCACAGGGAACAATCAAGCAGTAAGCACTGAGGCTACTTCTCTCGGCGCACAGTGGGGTTAAGAGCCCAGTGGTGCTAGCAGTAGCCGGAGTTCAATGTGGCTGGGCCAGTGGCAGCCATGTGTGAACAACAAGGACACAACACAGGCTGTTTTGTTTGCTAGCCGGAGCTCCCCCTCATGGTCTTTGGACTTCCCGGATACCCTTCTGTATGATTTTCACTCTGGTCAGAGTCAGTTTCTTTGTTTCCAACCAAGCACGTTCACTGGTATACATACCTTTGATGGTAGTCAAATCACTGTCATTATAGCAGAGCTACAAGAGTGAAGTCATGAGAAGACTTGAATTCATTCAACCAAAATACATGAGCAGCTTCTCTGAGTTAATCGCCATAATTGAGCAAAAACAGGTATCAGCTCTGCCCTCTTTAATCAAATATTACACATATAAATTTAAAATTGCAGCTATAATAAATCTTTCGAAGGAGAGGTACATGATAAATGATTATTTAAAGCAGGAGGATTTGACCTGATCAAGGATGTCAAAGCAGACTTTCCTGAGGCTATGACAACTGATTTGAAATTAATGGTTGAATGGTTAACCAAAAAAGGGTGGGGGGGGCAATAGTATGTCATGATCAGGGCACTGCTTATTCACATTTCTTAAAGTGGGAAAAAGGATGGGGAAGGTCATTTAAGAATTGGGGGAAAAAATGTCAAGGCTGTTAGATTATAGTGAATTACAGAGTGAGTCTAGAGAAATAGGGTGCAAAATAACCAGGAGCCATTGCTTTTGGTGCAGAATTTTTCAGCCCAAGTAATTACTTTCATTTAGTGGTAGGTTAGAGCCTAAAAGCAGAAGGAAAACCAATGAAATACTTCAAGTGTGTGTGAGTAGCTTTGGGGTTTTTTAAATTGTATTTTAAAAATCTCACTTTGGGGGCGCCTGGGTGGCACAGCAGTTAAGCGTCTGCCTTCGGCTCAGGGCGTAATCCCGGCGTTATGGGATCGAGCCCCACATCAGGCTCCTCGGCTGTGGGCCTGCTTCTTCCTCTCCCACTCCCCCTGCTTGTGTTCCCTCTCTCGCTGGCTGTCTCTATCTCTGTCAAATAAATAAATAAAATCTTTAAAAAAAAAAGATCTTTAAAAAAAAATCTCACTTTGTATCCAATGTGAATAATTAATTAGATGGGGGAGTAAAAGAGATTTAGATAGAACACCTTAGATACAGTAAAATCTAACAGCAACTTTTTCAGTGATGTAAATGTTATATATCCAGGCTGTTCACTTGAAATGTGACTGAATTTTAAGTTTTATTTAATTTAAATTTAAATTTAAATAGCTATGGGTGGCTAGTGTCTACCATATTGGATAATGCAGGAAAGCTATTGCAACAGTTCAAGCAAGATATGGTAGCAGGTCAGATTATACTTAAGACGATAGGGATGGAAAGAAATAGAAAGATTAGAAAAGTTTATGAGATCATGTTAGATATGAAGATGAAGGAGAGGAAAGAATCAGGATGACTTGGTTTCTGGCTTACAAAGTTGGATTCATATTGATGTCATTCACTGAAGGAGAAACACGGAAAATACCACCTTGTGGTCAAGAGGGTCATGATTTCAATAATGGGCTTTTTATGTTTCAGGTATAAGGTATCAAGTAAGCAGTTGTATTTATTAATCTGGGGTCAGAAGAGAGCTCTAGGTTAAAGACCTAATTTTATGAACATAGTTTTATGAATTGTATGAGGCATGAGTGTGTGTGAGACAGCCGAGGGAAAGAATTTGAATGAAAAAAGAAAGGATAAAATGCACTTGAAGAAGCTCCGATTATTAATGGGCGAGGACAGAAGAATGAATCATCCCATGATGAAGACTAGAAGAACATCATGTGATTATTTTTCTCTCTTTGTGACTCAAATCTGTTTATAAAATAAATGGCTTGAAGATATTTGGTAAAACTCAATCATCATTTAATCACTAAGAAAAAAATGCTATTCTTTTTCATCTCAAAATTGGTGGTTCTATAGATTATTTAATTTTTATGTTTCTGTATGGGTAGGGCTTTGTGAATACATTTTATTGGAACTTGGATTCATAAACAAGGCTTGGAAATTAAAAGATGACTCAATAGGTTTTGAGAACTCTGGAAGATTTGTCTCCATGAGGTATGTGTTTACACTCAAAAGGGGATAAAACCAAGAACCATGAAAATATTACAAGGTGTGTAAATGCAGAGACACTTGTCTTATCTGCCCCTTGTGGACATTTATTTATCCTTCAATGAGTAAGAACCCAGGATTCTTCCCCTTCTTTTTCCAAGGAGAATTCGTTTATAACAGGGAGATATCTCCCTCTCTCAGGAGGGAGGAAGTTCAACATATATAATTTGCCATATTCATATTTTGAGATTCATCTCCTGTTGTACGCAGACCCCATTGTACGCAGACCCCGTTGTACGCAGACCCCGTTGTATGTATGGCTGTCATTGGGTTAGACCCAGAGGAAGGGAAGATTAGCGCAAGGGTGAGCATTGCACTTATTGTTATAGGAAATAATAATTTTCCTTGATAAAGAAATGTCATGTTTACTTTAAGGAAAATATGAGTATTTAATATAATTGATATGAATAGATGTTAAAGGTTAACCATTTCACTAATATTTGTTACTCTTTTAGCAGTTCTTCAATACAGGTAGGTACTTCCAGTTTGGAAATAAGTGGAGATGGAAATGATCTTTATGAAGACAGCATGTAAAAATAAACTCCAAAAGCTGAAAAACAAAAACCTTGAAACTTTCTTTCTATATAATCTTACACGACTTTGAGCTACCACCATACATTCTTCATATTTAATGGTGTTTAACTTATTTTCCTTAACATTATTCTCATTTGCCTATTTGTAGTAGTCCTATTAAAATCATAAGCTAATTGAAGAGGAGGGTTATATCACATTTATTTTTGCTTTTCCTTCTGTGTTGTTTTCCATCAGTGAATGTGTGTATAGTCTAAATTGAATTGGCCAGATTAGATGTTGTTTGAAAATCTATACATGTAGCCCTGAGGTTCATGAAGAAACCCTCCACTTCACTCTTCCTTACCCAATTTTCCCATAGGTCTATATTATCTGTATGAACCTATTCAAACCATTGCTTTCGGAAAAGTTTTTAAAATCTATTTTATTATTATTATTTTTTGAGAGACAGAGAGAGAGAAAGACAACAAGCACAGGGAGAGGGAAGGACAATGAGAATCTTAAACAGACTCCATATGCCAGGCACACAGCCCATCTCAGGGATCGATCTCACGACCCTGAGATCATGACCTGAGCTGAAATCAAGAGTTGGGCGTTTAACTGACTGAGCCACCCAGACGCCTCTACTTTGGGAATATTTAGCAAATAATTCTATTTCATGTGTGATGAATAGGGCTTGGATTGGCTGAATAAATTTACTATTTGGACAAAGATCATCATTAAAAAGAAGACGACTCTAAATTATTACATTAGACGTATGTATCATTCCATGAATATTTAAGAGTTCTGAGAAACAGTTTTATTGTGTCTTTCCCAAAAGATAAGCAAGTTGATCTTATAAAGAAACAGCTTTTTACAGAAAAGAGTAAAGAGTATTCATAGTTTTTTTTTCTTTCCTTCTGAGAATCTTATTTAATGCTTTAATGCTTATTTTAATGCTTATTTAATACTTTAGTTGGAGCGCTATAGGTGTGTTTATTGTAAGAAATTGTTTCTTTTGGTTTATAATTTCCTTGGGTAGATATTTTCACCGATGATTTTTCCAGAGCAATTCTATCTATATAAAATTGAATCTAGAGATTAGTTGCTTCATTGAATTTTTGTGGTACCATCAAGGAAATCTTGTGACCGAGTCTGTCTAAAATTTTCTGGGATAACATCTCATATATTACGTGGCTAAATGATAGTATCAATGAGAAGACACTGTGGCTTTCTTTCTTGCTTTCTTTTTTAAGACATTTATTTTATTTGAGAGAGAGAGAGAGAGAGCACGAGCCAGAGGGGCAGAAAGAGTTTTAGCAGACTCCACACTGAGTGCAGAGTCTGACAAGGGGCTTGATCTCAAGACCCTAAGATCAGGACTTGAGCTGAAACCAAGAATCTGACACTTAACCCCTTGACCCATTGTGCCATTCAGGTGCCCCACTATGGTGTTCTTAAGCCTCGGGTTAAATGACAGGGGCCATGAAAGAGGAGGTGAGCTAATGGCCCCAATATAGATACCAAGAATAGGAAATAAGAGACAGTGTTAGGCTGTTAGGAAGAGAAATACTTGCTCTCTAACTTCTTTTCTATCCTTCAAATTATTTTAGAAATCCTAACTCTTTGTTTCTTTGATTGAAATAGAAGATAATTCCCCAATTTCTTTTAAGCCTCACTTGGGTCACAGGTTACTGATAACACATATTTCCCAATCCAAATTAAGTATTAAATATTTGCATACTGAGAAAAATGGTTTAAACTTGGACACAATGTCAGGATGTTAATGTCTCTTCAGAAAAGAGTAAATAGACATCAAATATTTATCTTCCCTCTTTCTGTATACATTCTGTATCTATAGGACAGTTTAGGACTGTACATGTATTTACTGAATGGTAATTTATACTATAAAATCTTTTGAAAAATCTTTAAACATTGAAGAGAAATAATTCATAAATTAAATAAATATCAATATAGTCTATATGCCAGACACTGAGTTACCTTTTAGTGGTAAGGAAAATATAACAAAGAAATGTATAGTATGCAAGGGTTAAAATAGTATGGAGAAAAACAAAGCAAGGAAGGATGGGGGCTAGGTTGCCTGTGGTAGGGTGTATCATTTTAGATAGTATGGACAGGAAAAGCCTCATTGACAAGGATCCATTTTCGAAGCAACTTAACTGAACAAAGGGAATAAAAAAATTGGGGAAACAATAAGTAAAAAGCCATGCTGATTGAATGTGATTGATTTACTCCAGAAATAGCATGGGAATCAATTATGGTTACATAGGACCAAGAAAGGCATGATCAGGTCAGAGAGATACACACCCCATGCCGAATTACACAGAACATTTGTGGCTATGTTAAACATTTAGGATTCACTCTGTGTGAGATCGGGGTCTACTGGAGGGGTTTTGAAGTGAGGAAAAATACTTTCTCACATTTTAATAAGATTACTCAGCTTGATGGAGAACAAGTATAAGAGAAGGACTTGGAAGAGATGATAATGGTTTGGAGAAGATGGTCACAGCAAGGTGGTGAGAGACAGTTGAAGTTGCGATTTGTTTTAAAAGAAGACAGTTACACCACCACAGGTGAGACATGAGATTTCAAAGGAAGAATGGTGTCTTAAATTACATAGAAAGAGAATAATACAGGACGTGAAGATTCAGTCTGAGGACACGTTAAATTTGAGGGGATCTCGACTTCACAAAGGAGATGTAAAGTGGACAGCTGAATAGCCAAGTACAGACCTCACATAAGAGATCGGAGATGGAGATGAAAATTGGTGGTCATAACCTGCAGTGAATACAGAAATCTCATGGGCTAATGTGATATCATCTGGGGAGTAAAACATAGAGGGAAAAGAGGACTAAAGACAGAGCCCTGGTCTCCCCAATATTTTGAAGGTAGAAAGCTGATAAATAATGAGCAAAAGAAGATGGATAAAGAGTATCTCGTGATGAAAGAATAACTTCCAAGGAGGACGTCATTAACTCTGTCAAGTGATCTGAAATTGAAACAAGAAAAAGAATACATTTGACCGTAAGTTTTAACACTGTGTGGGACATGAAAGGAGGCATTCTTCCATGTGTATAGATACGAAGTTAATTGCATATTTTGTAGCTGTGGTATAATACCATTGTAATATCTGGAGCAGCAGCTCATGGGGAAATTTTAGACTATTAAATCCTGAAGTAAAAACAAATAATTCTAGCTTGCTCATAAGTAGCAACATAACCCAGCAAATAGTGAGTTACACAAAAACTGTACCAAAGCTGAATGTGTGGAGGAAATTGGAAAGAAATGCATTGTTCAACATAAGAAAATAGAGAGTTTGTTTTTAGCAAATATTTATCTCTGTTTTTTGCCTTTTTGTGTTTAATTTATACATACAGAGAAGGGGTGATGGAAGAAAGGAGGGGGAGGAAGATTATAGACATGTGGAGAATGACGGACGGACACAGCAGAGTGACTGAATAAATTCTTTTATATCAAAGATAGTTAACACTGAATTTTATATTTGTAATTTGTAAACCCCTTTACCACACCAATCTTCCTGTAAAATCTGCTCCATCCACAAAGAGCTTGGGTGAGTATTTTGCTTTTCTTTGAATTGAAGGAATGGAGCTGAACTGCAAATTGATAGCAATTTCTGCACGTAGAAAAAGTAGCAAATGGAAGATACAGGGTTCAGAGCAGAGAGTAAAAATTCAGTGGGAAATCGTGTGAGTAACAGCATGAGAATAATAGCAGAGTCACAGGAATAAATAAGGGAACATCACTGGACCGACCATGAATATGACATGGAACTTCAAAGCAAACTTATCTCAGTGTGTTGAAGACCTTGTGACCCAAGCTGTCTCTGGGATAATACAAGATGTTAATGCAAACAGATGCACCTTCCAAAGAGAAAATCAATATGCCACTTTCATCAATAGGTTTTGCTTGGTTAATTATTAAGTTTCTCCAAAGAGTGAATTATTTTTAGAAGTATGAATAATGATATGAAATAAAAGGGGAAAAACCATTCAGGCTCACCTTAAATAGGCCATCGTTATTTAAGGCCGGATTGAGTCAGATAGCCCAGAGACACAGGGTGAAGATTTTTTTTTTTTAACACACATGTCTCTATGTTCATGTGTACCATCCATCTTATTTTATTTATTTTTTAAAATTAGCTGTACACCCAAAGTGGGGCTTGATCTCACAACTCTGAGATCAAGAGTCATATGCTCTCTGGGGAGCCTGAGTGGCTCAATTGGTAAAGCCTCCCGACTCTTCACTTTGGTTCAGGTCATGATCTCAGGGTCATGAGATCCATCCCCATGCTGGGCTCCGCTCTCAGTGGGGAATGTGCTGGAGATTTTCTCTCTCTCCTTCTGCCTCTGCCCCTCCTCCTGCTCTCTCTCTCTCATCTGTCAAATAAATAAATAAATCTTTAAAGAAAAAAAAAGTCACGTGTTTTACTGACTAAGACAGCCAGGTGCCCTTAGGGTCAAGATTTAAAAGCATAAATAAGGAATAAAGTCATCTCTGTTAAATTTAACACTCCCTATCTTTACAATCCAGTATCTTAAGGTTTGCAAGTGCACTGCAAAAAAATTTCTGGATTTTGTCACACAGCACACAGCTTTTGGAAATGCCTTATAAGTGCTACAAATTTCGGCACGATGAGGTTTTGGGAAGGTTTGGTTCTTAGAGGTTTGGAATGAGTTTTTAAGGATTTGCTGTCTATTTAAAACACACATTCCTTCCTATTTCCGAATCCAGTGTTATGGGAATGTGGATTATTGCCCACAACAAAACCCTCAATTAGGTGCTTATTTTAATCTGTTACTACTTCATTTACCTTTACCTAAAGTTTCCAACGATAGTGCTGGTATCTCTAGACTTTAAATGTTTTTATCTCTACCTGGCCATTTTATACAGGGCACGGTGGTTCTTTTTTTTTCCTGACAGGCTTCAGTGGCTCTAACCTTCCCTACAAGATGAAGGCTATGCAGTTCTACAAGCAAAGGGACTCAATAAATATTTGCTTAATGATTGATAATTTGCACACAAACATAAAATTTTTTAAATAAATTTTATTTTGGGGCTCCTTGGTGGCTCAATCGGGTTAAGCACCCGACTCTTGGTTTCAGCTCAGTTCATGATCTCAGGGTCGCGTGATCGAGCACCTCGTCAGGCTCCTCGCTGGCATGGAGCCTGCTTGAGATTCTCTCTCTCCCTTTGCCCCTCCTCCCCTCTCTCCCTCCCTCCCTCAATAAATAAATAAATAAATGAATAAATAATAAATTTTATTTTGAGAATGGTTTTAGAATTACAGGAAAATTACAGGTAGTATAGAAATCCCGTATACTGAGTACTGTTTCCTCTATTAACATCTTACATTAGTATGGTCCATTTGTTACAATTAACAAGTATTGATATATTTTTTAATATATCAATTTGATACCTCAAATATATACCACATATAAATTTCCTTATTTTTTCCCTAATGTCCTTTTCTATTTCAAGATCTCATTCAGGATATTGCATTAATTTTAGTTGTAATGTCACCTCACACTCGCCTTGGCTGAGGCAGTTTCTCAGACTTTTCTTGCAATCGATAACCTTGACCTTTCAAAAGGACTTATCAGGTATTTTTTGGAATGCCCTTCAATTGGGATTTGTCTGATGTTTTCCCTCATAGTAAGGGTAAGTTATGTGTTTTTGGCAGGAGACCCAGAGGTGAAGTGCCATTTTCATCACATCATACCAAAGTTACATACCATCCGCATGATTTAGTGCTGTTGGTTTCGATTTTGATCACCTGGTTGAGGTAGTGTTTGTGAGGTGTCTCCAGTAAAGTTAGTCTTTCTCCCCTTCCCATACTGTACTCTTCAGAGGAGGTTACTATGTGCAGTCCTCACTTAAGGAGTGGAGAGTTATACACCATCTAGCTGAGGAAGATGAGGGAATATTTACATACATCATTTGGAATTCTTCTTCATAGGGCATTTGTTTATTCCACCCTCACTTATTTGTTTATTCAATAATTCATTTCTATCAGTATGGACTTATTGATATTTATTTTATATTTTGAGTTATATAATCCAATATCACCTTCTTTTATTGCTCAAATTGTTGGAATTTAGGCCATTAGGAGCTCTTTGTGTTGGCTCCTGCGTCCCCTTGACATACCCCAATGAATGTGTTGTTTGTTTTGGTTTGGTTTTGAGTAATTCCTTACTTTTTGTTACTAAAAGAAACTCTAGGCATATTTACTGCCCCAGTTCCAGAATCATCCATCTTTCTAGGGAGCCCTGGTTCCTTTTCTTGGAGAATGGTATCAGAAATCAAGAGCTGGGCTAGAGTGTGCTTGTTGCTACTAGAGTGTCATTGCTTGTAGGCCATCTCAGGCTGACAGAATTAGCAGATATATGTGTGTATATTAACCCATATATAGACACACACCTATAAATATTTCTATATGAAAACATCGGTATCTATATTAAGCTAAGTGCAAGTGTATACTAATGTCTCCAACTCTAAAATTCATCACTACGTAGATCATTGCAGACTTCTCCTTTGCTTGTCTGTAACCTTGTATGCCAACTGTGAGAAACCTGGCTCCCACCATCTGCCATCAATTTACTTCATGGGTCAATTTCCTGTCTATAAGTACAATTATATCAAAATGGTTAACCCTGAGCCACTGGTGGAAACTAATTTTATCAACTAGTGCTTATATACAGCTCTTTTTGCCGTGAGTTTTACAGATCCCAGTAATTCCCAAGGTTAATTAGGTCAGTACCCTTTCTCTCACATTCTTCCAGGCAGTTGTTTCCTACATTCATAATAAAGTTAGATCGTGGAGGGCACATATTGCATGGAGCACTGGCTGTTATATGCAAACAATGAATCATGGAACACTACATCAAAAACTAATGATGTATTGTATGGTGACTAACATAACATAATAAAAAAAAATAAAGTTAGATTGTTTTGTCTCATTCTACATCCTGAGATCCACTGACCTCCTGATGTATTTTCAAAATTTGCAAGTTAAGATTTTCTGTTAGTGTTGTACAATTCTGTGAGTTTTGGCAAATGCTTAAGGTCATGTATCAATGACAGTGTAATACAGAATAGCTTTGCCAATCTAAAAAATTCTCTGTGCTTCACCTAATCAACTCTCTGCCCCATCCCTGAATTCCTGGCAACCACTAGTCTTTTCACCATAATTATAGCTTTGGTTTTTTTTCCCAAAATGTCATACAATTGAAATAACACATTATGTAACTCCTTCAGACCGGCTTCTTTCACTTAGCAGTACACGTTTAAGATTCATCCATATCTTTTCATGCCTTGATAGATATTTTCTTTATATTACTGAATAATAGTCCATTTTATGTATGTATCATAATTTGTTTTCCCATTCAGCTGTTGAAGACATCTTGGTTACTTCAGTTTGCAGTGATTATAAATAAATCTACTATAAATATCCAAGTTTTTGTGTAGACATAACTTTTTAGATAAATTGAGTGAATACCTAGGAGCATGAATTTTGTATCCTGTGGTAAGGCTATGCTTAGCTTTCTAAGAAACTAGCAGCTTGTGTTCCAAAGTGTTTGTACATTTTGCATTCCAACCAGCAATGAATGAGCGTTCTAGTTGCTCCCTTACTTTAACTGGTATTGTCAATTAAAAAATAATGATAATGTTAGCCATCCTAATATGTGCATAGCTGTATCCCATTATTGTTTTAGTTTATAAAGAACTTTTGATTGAGCCTATTCACAATCCCTTTTTTTGTTAGCCAGCATTTGATTTAATATTTTATTATCTTTCCTCACTCTAGCCAGTTTAATCATTGTTAAACTTTACTTCTCAAAGACACCAAACTTTTTTACCCCATAATAATGGTGAAAACACAATTAAACTAATTAAAATACATAAAAAGCCAAACCAGCAACATTTACATATATTATAATAAATTATACATGCAAAGGAAGCAGCTGCAGCAGGAACAGTGCACATTATAGATTTATTAAAAATGAAAACACAAACGAAACTATGAGGTATCAATATGCTAAGTGTCCTACTATGGTTGGCTAATACTGATGGAATGCCATCCGAATCATAAATTAAGTCAAATTTTTAATACCACGTTGTGTTCCTGTTTAGTTAATTTATGTCACTGATGCAGTGTCCAGTGGGGAGAAAAAGAATGCAAATTATGTTTGTCAGTTTTGGTGGTGATACTTGGAAAGAAAATACATGGGAAAAGGAACAACTGATGTAAGTGACATTGGCATTGCTTTCAACACAGCTTTCAGAAAGGATGTCTTCAACGGTTGCCAAATCCTATCTGTATGATAGCTCTCAAATGGACAATTTTGCCTGAAGCCCAGGTGACTTAAGAGTTGTGAACCCTTTTATGAAGTCATTTTGCACATCTCTTTGCTTAGTTGATAGAATCATGCCATGCGGGAGGGTTAGAAGTGATCTAATCTCCTTACCTTTCAGGTAAGAAAATTGAAGATCTGAAAGACCTTACTAATTTTAAAAATCACATGAACAGTCTAGCACATATGGGGTGAGAAGTCCAGTCCCTGAATTCCATTCTGTTTTGTTCCCCCAATGGAAGTGCAGAGGAGCTGGCTAAATATGCAATTCATATGCAGAATGTACAATTTAAGGCAGACAGAGGGGTTGACTCTGGAAATGGTCCAGGAAATTGGATGCGCAGGGAGATACTAGACTCAATTATCCCTGACCTTCATTTGTTTAAGTAATGGGCTTTTCTCTTCTTTTTCTTTTTCTTTTTTTTAAAGATTTTATTTATTTATTTGACAGAAAGAGGGACAGGCAGCGAGAGAGGGAACACAAGCAGGGGGAGTGGGAGAGGAAGAAGCAGGCTCCCCGCAGGGCAGGGAGCCCAATGTGGGGCTCGATCCCAAGTCCCTGGGATCATGCCCTGAGCTGAAGGCAGATGCTTAATGACTGAGCCACCCAGGAAGGTAATGGGCTTTTCTGATTAGGTAAATAAGCAAAATTAGTTTTAAACCTTGGCTTCTCATTTCAGTTCTGACAGAAATGCTGACTATTCTGCATCCTGATTATCTATTGAGCACCTGATCACCAGTCCCAGCTGTCAATGGTGCTATATCTTTTTGTTGGTTATTCTATTCCTGCTTTACTTCTTCACTAACCCTCATTTTTGTCCCTGAGAGTGCCTTCACAGATAAGTTACTCACACACAAGCCTTTGTCTCAGGTCTGCTACTAGTGGAAGCAAGAAAAGGCAAACATCAAAATAATAAATATATATATATATAAAAATATATATATATATATATAAATATAAATATATACTATATAAAAATATATATATATTTTTAAATGCACAATTTTCAGTCCTGCTACTCAGTTGCAAAAGTTTGAGCCTTTTTTAACCTCCTTTTTTGATGATTATCTTCATTTCTATAATAATATTCTTATATTTTTTTCTTTAATTGGTCCACTTAACAGGAAATGAAAACTTAGCTCACTTGCATAATCAACTCCATTTCCTCTTCCCCATCTTCTTAAAGTATCAACATCACTATTTTTAATGAAGTTAGAAATCACCATTTTGAGCCTTATGATGTTTTAATACTGTTCACTCCAAAGCTGTATTTTATTTTATATTTCCTTTCTTGAAAAAGTTGTTTTACCCCCTTGAATTAATTTATCTCTTTTTTCACTTGCATAATTTTGTACATACCTATCCATAATTCTTATTACGTATTCTATAACTTCAATTCACATCTTTTCTAATATGTCACATTTTTTTCTGAGGATCAATATAAGATTTTCTGGGTTCCTGCTGCCATTTGGATGATGCTGACATGTTGTAAAGACTCCTCTTTGCCTCTTTCTATTTCTGGAACACTCTTTTCCACACTTCTTGTTTTTGGAAGCATGGCCTTCAGTGTATTCCAAAGGAGGAAGACATGGAAAGTAAAATTCTTGAGTACTCTCCATTCTGAAATGTGTGTTTGAAAATAATTTTATCGTTATTTTCTAGTCATCAGTAGTTTGGCTGGGTATAAAATGCTAGGTTAAAAGTATTTTCCCTTGGAGGGATAATTTATTTTAATACTTTAATAGAGCACTAATAACATACTATTTTTCAATCTATAGTTTATATTCCAATTTTCCCTAATATCCTTCACTACCAGATTTTTTTCTTTCTTCCTCTCTTTCTTATTTCTTTATTTCTTTCTCTTTTTTGGGGGGAGGGAATCCAAAGTCTTTAGTTTATTTTAATCTAGAACACTTTTAATGTTCTTTTCCTTACAAGATTATTTTTAAAGGCCAAATGCCAGTTGTCTTACACACTATCCCTCAGTTTGTATGTGATGATTTCCCCATAATTAAATTGAGACTAAACAGTATTGGCAGATGATATTGAATCTCTTAATGCATCACAAGAGGAAACACAACCTGAGTTTATCTTATTAATGAACTATAAGGTAGAGTTTGATACAAATGTTTACACACTGAACTGTAGGGTCACGGTGTTCATTAAAGAACAGTTCACAGTGTTACTCGTATGTGAAGGAATTGAAAATACGTATTTGGGTACAGAAAATCATATCACATTCAATTAAAAAAATGTGGAATATATCTTCACTAAATTTTCAAGGCTCAAATGGCAAAATGATATCAAATAAAGCAACTATAAATATAGAAAGCAACCAAAAAATTTATCTAAACTGATAAAAATCACATTACATGCACCCATTAAAGGACCTGAAATTGTACATTGATAGATTGTTACGACTTCTCTGCAGAGACATTACATAATGTGAAGGCCCAGAAAGGACTATGAAGAGCTTAGGTTTCCTTCTCTCTGTTCTCTCAAAATCCCATAGGAGGTTATGTGAGGGCAGCCATTCTAAAACTACTAATATTTAGAACAGTCATTCCTTCTCATTAATTCTAATCCTCTCTCATACACTTGATATTTCCATGTTCTCCATCTGGGTAAAATAATAGGCCCCCTCTTTTTATTACGATACATTATGAGACTCAGACCAAATTAGTATCTGTGGAACATTCACTCTTAAATGAGAGTAAAAAGATCTTTCTCTGAAAAAAGACATATGATATATGTGCAGGTGAAATCGAAACTGACCCTTGTTGCCAGAAGGCAAGAAGAGACCAAAGAAAGAGGCAGGCCACTCCAGATTGGTAGGTGGAAGGTTTAAGCAAAGGAATTTACACAAGGTTTGTCTCGAGGGGCTGCAAGCTGAATACATCTCTGGATCCAGAAACTCCATAAACAGTTTATATAGAGACCTTAACTAAATTTAGTCACATGTACAATCCATACAGTCTCAGCAGAGGGATTGAGGAGCTTTTGACTGCTCGGGTCCAGCTCTCCTCAACCAGAGGTCATGTCCTCTTGATGACTTCCTCTAAGACTTTCTGAGTCCAAAATCTGGCTCTACTATTTACTAGTTTTGCTGAATTCAGGCCAATGAGCCAATCCCTCTCCCTCATGTTCCTCATCCAAACTATGGCAATACTAGCATCAACTGGAGAAGATTATTATAAGGATTAAATTAGTTAATATGTATGAAACACTTAGAACATAGTAAGTACTAACTTAAGTGTTTAATGTTATTACCAATCTCATGGTATGGATGCGATTTTCTGTCTTTCTTTTTTGAAAACTGTCAGTCAGGGATGATTTTTCTCAATTTCTCTTGCTCGTTTTCTAGGACCCATCTTAAATGCTAACTTCTCAGAACACACAGTCACAATCAGGTCTACTCCTTGGGTACCTGGAAGAGTTTATTTGCGGTTTCATTTATTCTATTAGCTATTATATTCTATTAGCTATTATATTATTTTTTTTATAATTTTTATTTTGTTACATTAGTCACCATACAGTACATCCCCAGTTTTTGATGCAATGTTCCATGATTCATTATTTGTGTATAACACCCAGTGCGCCATGCAATATGTGCCCTCCTTACTACCCATCACCATAGCTATAATATTCTTTTCTACTTTTAGACTGCTTATTCAGAGGTTCTCCTCCTCCCACTATCCCTTCAGTTTGAGTTGTGTTGCAATACTCCATGCTACCATCATGACTTTTTCTTGTTACTTACTACCTTCTCTATGGCATGACATTGCAGCTCATTTTTTAGTCACTGAGCCAAGACCTCATCAACATGAGGACAATGGCCAGGGAAACTCTTCAAAGAGATCTGTCCGTCTCTTACAGTTTTATGTATACATGCAAGACTATGTATATAGAATCATATGTGTATTTTTTTCTCAGAAAGGGAATGTATCCATCTGAACCTCAAATGTTGTGTGTACCCAGGTACAGAGTCACTAATCTTTACACTGAGTAAAATAAAAATGCCATTATGCTTGGCTTGTTTTCAATATCTTTCTCTCTCACCTCATCAGTATGTATATATGCCATTCTAATTAAACGATTTAATTGAACTGATTATAAAATTAATTCAAAGGAAAAAAGTGGAACCTCACCTCATTATTAATAAATTAAGAACAAAGAGATGAAAGATGGGCATTTCAAAGAAAAGAGAGAAAAAAATACAATACAAAAGGAATAATTATATTGTGATGGAGTGTTCAGCTAAACTTAAGCTGTGTCTATGACTTAAGGAAAGTCTATTGAACTTGTGCATCAAAGAAACAAAGACCTGAGCATTTACAAACAGAGATGAACGGATACTGTCAAATATTCAGAAGAGGATGGAATGCTTTTAAGTGGAAGTTTTCAAGGAAAAACTGAAAGAAATGGATTACAGTAAAGCATCAGATATTGAATTTAAAAGAAATAAATGGTATTGTGTTAGATATACATCTCCTTGGAAAGTACAACACTCAATATCAAAAAAGTTAGTGACAAAGAGTTTTGAGAAGAAAAAAAAGAAGGAAAGAAAATAGATAGAAGTGAAAAGAGGAAGAATAAATGAGGCAAGTAGCATTCAGGCACAAATGGATGTGCTTAGAACGTTGTCCCCGAGCACTAGATCATTCCACACTAACAAACTACATCGGAAATTCCAACTTTTTGTTTTTTGCTACACCTAGGCTTCTTACATAGTAATTTCTTTTGAGATTTCACGGTTCTTTCATGAAAATCTGCCAAGCTCCCAGTGACCTATTTAGATAGAAGGAGCAAGATGAGTCTCAGGGAGTAACAGCTAATTGCTTTTTTAACAGGAAAGTAGACAATGAATATCCCTGACTTGCCAGGGATCAGATATAATTTTTGGACTTTCTTACACATGATCTTAGGTTACCCTCAAAAGAGTTTTCTGAGTCACACGTATCTGAACATTTCAGCAGCTACACACTTTGCCTTGATATATAATTTTGATGTGGCTTTTCTCATGAAATAACTCCAAACACTCCAAGCTCTTAAAGTGTATGCCTGCATATTTTCTCTCCTCTCAGTACCGACGCTTGTATGTGTTTATAGTTAATTAAAAATAGCTTATGGTTAATAATCCAAAGAACTACTGTCACATGTTTTCCATTTTCATATACAAATGACAAAAAACATAAATTTAATAAGAACAAATGTATATTTTCTCAAACATTCAATTTTAAGTAAATTCTCTGGAACTTCATAATCCCAAGGAAAAACCACTAAACATTTTTACATAAATAACTAATTTCAGGCAGTTTGAATAGACTTTTTTTTTCTGATTTTATAGATGAATATTTAATGCTAGGAAAAGTTAAACGGCTTTACCCAGATGGTTCATCCAGGATTTCAATGTATGGGCAAAATCTATGATTATCTTTTTCTGAATATTCTGTTTTCTTAGTTTTTTGTTTTGTTTTTTTTTTTTCCTATTTGGCATGGGGAGAATGTTTGGGATATAATAGAACATTCTTTTTTTTTTAATATAATAGAACATTCACACATAAACATCAATTGTTTAATTGAATGATGCCTTTGGTATTTCTCCCTCATCGTATTATTTTTCTAATAACAGATATGAAAAAATCTATAACATTATTTGGAGAAAATGTATAATAAAGTTTTATTGTAGAACCTGATTATATGACAGGGTTATAAAACAAGCTTTTGATCTCAGATTGTATGTTTGGACTCAGATTACAGAGTAGAAAGTTTTCAAAAAATTAGCTATTGGTTTATTTATATTGCCCAAACAAGAATATATTTTACATATTTTTATCTTTGTCCTAACACAAAGAAAACCAATATTTACAAACTGGAATCTAATTAATGAGAGTAAATCATCCCCTCAGCTCTGAAACTTGTTTTTCTTTTTTCCAGGTAGTACTTTATCCTAACTGTGCAAAAAGTGCATTTGTACTATGATTTTTAATTCTCTTACCATATTCTGTTGATCAAAATAACTATAATTTGTTTAACCAATTTCTTTTTTTTTTTTTTTTTTTTTTAAANTATCAGAGGAGCCTGATGTGGGGCTCGATCCCGTAACGCCGGGATCACGCCCTGAGCCGAAGGCAGACGCTTAACCACTGTGCCACCCAGGCGCCCCTGTTTAACCAATTTCTTATCTACATTCACTTAGATTGTTAAAGTTATTTGCTGCTATAAAAAATCCTGCAGTACACATGAATTATAAATATTCCAGCCCCAAATTAATAACCTAAACTTAATTATGAGGCCACATCAGACAAGCCCAAGCTAAAGAATATTCTATAAAATGACTGAACTTCATTATTCAAAAATGTCAATGTAAGCAAAGGTAAAAACAGGCTTGGGAGGCTCCTAGAGTTTAGGAGATTAAAGAGACATGATGATTACCTCCAAAGCATATCTCAGATTATATCCCGGAAGTGAGAAGAAATAGTTATAAAGGCATTTGGGGGATGTGCATTAGCTTTCCATTGTGACATAACAATTTAGCAGCTCAAAATTTAGCAGCTTAAAAGAGCAAACATTTATTCTCTCACCATTTCTCTGGGTCAGGAATTTGAGAGAAATCTGACTAGGCAGTTCTGTCCCAAGATCTCTTATATCCTTGTAGTTACTACTTCGGGTCATTGTTTCTAGATCCTCTAAGCAAACAAGTAGAATGTACTTATGAATTCCAACCAATATATACACATATACCTATGGTCGTTTCTGAATCTATTCATTACTGTATATATTAAGCTAAACTTGTAAGTTCATACAGATGTCTGACTTGAATTCGGTTCTAATGTTATGAGGTCAATTGACTCTGTTTAATGCAATTATATTATTCATATTTAAGGCTATTGCATTATACAGTTAGTGTTGTGTCTTAGCTTTCCCCAAAATACTGGTTGGACTTTTTAAAAATTGTCATACATTAGAGTTCACTCTGTGTATGTATTTTTCTATGGGTTCTGACCACCCCAGTATCATACAGAACAGTTCTACCACACTAAATTTCCTTGGCAGATCTCCATTTCAGTCAACTACTCTGCCCTCTACCAATTCCTTGCAAGCTCTGATCTGTTTTCTACCACTATAGTTTTGCTTTTTTCCAGAATTCCACATGAATAGAATCATACAATATGTCTCCTTGAGAGTCTTTTTTTTTTCATTTAACAAAGCCTATTTATGATTAATACACAGTGTTTAATGAAGCAATAGGTCGTTCCTTTATATCATCAAATAATATTCCACAGCATGGATGGACCACAGTTTGTTTAGCCAGTTTTTCCCATAGAACAGTATTTTGGTTGCATCCAGCTTTTTGCAATTATGAATAGGTTGCTAAAAACATTCCTATACAGGTTTTTGTGTAAACATAAGTGTTCAATTCACTTGACTAATTTCCTAGGAAGGATATTGCTGGGACATATGTTATGTCTATGTTTAATTTATAACAAACTGCCAAACTGTCTTTCATGGTGGCTGCACCATCGGTATTCCCACCTGTAATGAATTCGTGTTGTTCCACATCATTGCCAGCATTTGTTATTGTCAATTTTTAAAGTTTTTGACATTTGAATAGTCATCCAGTGGATTCTCACTGCAATTTTAATTTGCTTTTCCCTAATGACAAATGATGCTAAGCCTCATTTCATGAGTTTATTTGATATCCATATATCTCCTTTGGTAAATGTCTATTCAGATCTTTATTTTTAAAATTTTTGCCTGTTTTCTTATGTATTATGCATACAAGTCTTTTGTCAAATATGTGATTTGCAAATACTTTCTCTGTTGTTTTTCAAAAAGCAGAATGTTTTAATTTTGATAAAGTTCAATTTACCAGCTTTTTCTTTCATGGTTTATCTTTTGGTTTGTATCTAAAAACTCACCATCAAACCCAATGTCATACATACATTCTGCTGTATTTTCTTCTTAAAGTTTTATGATTTTATGTTTAACTCTATAATTTATGTTTATGATTTAAGTCTATGATCCATTCTGAATTAATTTTGTCTAACATGTGAGATATGCTTCTAGGGTCAATTTTTTAAACATATGGCTGTTGAGTGATCCAGCAGAATTTCTGGAAAAAAAAAAAAAACACCTATCCCTTCTCAGTTGATTTGCTAAAGTTATGTTTTTAGTAAATTATAAGGAAACTTTGGAAGCAGAAAAAAATCTAATGTTTGATGAGATATGTATTACCTTTCCAGGGCTTTCATAGCAAATTACTACAAATTCGGTGTTCAAACAACAGAAATTTATTATCTCATAGCTCAGTAGGCCAGAAGTACAAAATCAAGGTGTAGGCAGGGTTGGTTCCTTCTAGAGCCTGTGAGAGAGAGTCCATTCCATGCCTTTTCCCTAGCTTCTGGTATTTCTTGGCTTATTGATGCATCACTGCAGCTCCTATTTCTGTCTTCATATTGCCTTGTCTTCTGTGTGATCTCTCCTTTTCTTCTCTTATAAGGACACTTGTCTTTGGATTTAAGGGTTCAACTTAATCCAGATGATCGCATTTTGAAATTTTTAACAATTATATCTGTACATGACCCTTTTTCAAAAAATGTCATATGAATAAGTTCCTGGAATACAAACTTTTTTTTTTTCTTTTTTGGTGGGGGAAAGGGGAGATGCTGCTCAACCCACTATAATTTATATCAGGAATATTAATGATGGAATCAAGATTAAGTATTGCATAATTAGAATATTCAGAGAAGAGACTGATTTATTTCATTAGACTGGAAGTAATTTTTTAGTGCTATTTTGAAAATCTGTGATGCTGCTTTGAAATTTTTGTTTTGGAATACTATTACTTGCTTACCTATCTTTCAGCCCTAAACAAATGCATGTCATTCCAATTATTCAAACACAAAAAAAATCCAGTATCTTGAATATAAAATGAAAATATTTTATATTTTGTGACCATAAGTTAAAATGAGTTGGTAAAGATATTTATTTGATGAGAATATGATAAATATTTTGGGAAGATGGCCACAGCAGTGGATAGGTTTTATATCCCAAATTTATGGACAAAAACAACATATTAACATAAAAAATTAAAAATACCCTACAACACAACCAAATAAAATAAATGACAGTCAATTTCATGAACTCCAAAATCTGAGTAAGTGGACAAAACCACCTTATTGTAACAGACCACGAAGAATCAAACCTGTGTGCAGCAAAGACAACAGGGCTTCTGACAGTTTAAAGAATGAGAGAAACCACATCCCCCAGGAGCTCACTGGAAGTATAGGAAGGTTTACCTGATAATAGCAGCTAAAATTAAGACTATTACTCCAATTTACAGAGAACAAAAAGCACCTATAGAGCAAATGGCATTAGAACAAGATGAGCCCAATGAACTGAAATTAGCACATGAAGCTTCTTTCATATTGCTTCAATCTCTGCATTAAAACTGCCTTCTCTTTAGCCACAATCATCACATCTCAAGTGATGTGTAAGGACATCAGAGGCAAACATAACCTCAAGATTCCCTACTCAAAGAATTTTGCATTTCTGCTGGTTCACCAAGAATAATGAACTTTGTTTCAAGCATAATATAGAGCAAGAACTTAGTCTTTCTTAGTTTTTCTTGAAACAGATTCAAGACAAAAAATGGTTGAACAAGTAGGAAAACTCTGTACATGATCACTGGCAAATGTTTTTCTAGTCATATGGCTCAAATTCTTCCTCTTATCTGTTCTTGGAAATCTTAGAATGCGTAAATGACACTTTGTGTTCTCATCCCACCTGTCTTTCCAAAATTAGCTTCTGCTATCCTCCTACAAGCATCTTAGCTTCAAATCTTTTAAACTATCTAACATTCTCTGATGTCACTGTGCTCTTTTTGTAGGCACATAATTAATCTGTAAAATCCTTAAATGGTGCTGAGCATGGCCATAAGGCAAGGAGAAAAGCCAAGTAGAGAAGGCATATTGAATATGAAACAGGAAGAAGAATAATTAATAGGGAATAATCGTAGAAGAGATAGGAGACTTGGACATTAATAATATGCTGAAGGGTTTAGTTTCATGAACATTCTAGATGGCGGTCTCCTTGAAGACTGAGGTTTCTCTCACTCATCTTGTATCCCAAGGGCTTGGCATAGTGCCTGGCTTATCATATGCATTCCAGGATGTTAAGAATGAGAATCTACTTGAACTTAGATAAATTTTGAAAGGAAAAAGAAGGACATTTAAGGATTTCATGCCCTATTTAGTTTCTGACTCTCTAAAAAAAAAAAAGGCAAAAATGAATGGAGTGGTAAGGTGGATGAAAGCAGGGAAGTGTTGAGGAATGAACTACAAAATACTTAAAAGAAATGTGAAACAAAACTGACGGTTCAGTTGAAGCTAATTAATGTGAATGTTTAGGAATAAATAAAAAAATCATAATGTTCAATTAAAAGCAAGATTATTCCTTAGTCATTTTTATAGTTATTTATTACATGGCTTTGTGTTGAGCAAAAGATGATTTTGATCACTTAAATCAAGGGAATTTTGTTTTTTCAAAATAGCCGCTATGAATAAGACTTCCTTACTCTAAGTATCAAATAAATTTCTAGAAAGACTGGAAGAAAAGAAAAGAAGAAAAGAAAAGAAAAGAAGAGAAAAGAAAAGAAGAGGGAGCACCTGGGTGGCTCAGTTGGTTAAGCATCTGACTTCAGCTCAAGTTGTGATCTCAGGGTCCTGGGATAGAGTCTTTGTGGGGGAGTCTGCTTGTCCCTCTCTCCCCCCTTCGCCTCTCTCCCTGCTTGTGCTTTCTCTCTCTCTCTCAAATAAATAAATAAGTAAATCTTAACAAAAGAAAGAAAGAAAGAAAAGAAAAAAGAAAAGAAAAGAAAAGAAAAGAAAAGAAAAGAAAAGAAAAGAAAAGAAAGAAAGAAAAGAAAAAAAAAGAAAGGAAAGGAAAGGAAAGGAAAGGAAAGGAAAGGAAAGGAAAGGAAAGGAAAGGAAAGGAAAGGAAAGGAAAGAGGAAATAACCTCCCTAGACCTCCTATGGTAGACAATTTCAGCAGCAAAGACAAATTTACAAGCAGGTTCTGTCACTAATGTGAGCTATTTCATAATATTTCTGGAAAGTCATGGAAAAAGAAATATTAATAAAGTAATGATGTAATGACACATTTATACAGGAGACTTAAAGGTAAGGCCATAAAGGAGAACAACCAGCAAAAGTATTCCATTGAAATGAAACAAGGAATACAGCATAACTTTCTACTCCTTAAGTGTAGGGTGTGCATAATGACCGCCTTCCAATGAGTAAGATGTGAAGACAGGGACAAAAAAGAGTAATTTTACATTAGAGAAACCTGAAAAACACTACCTTACCCGGATGGTCAAAGTGAACATCAATAGTAATAAGTGGTATTCATAAGTATGTAGCTTTGATGTGATGTGGTGATAATGGCATTTTACCTCTGTAGTCTTCTTCTCATGATCCCAGTGTAATCATGAGAAGAACAGGAAGCAAATCAAAATTAAGGGACAGTCTACAAAATTCTTCTCAAAACTGTCAAGGTCATCAAATGCAAGGGAAGTCACAGTTAAGAGGAGCCTAAGGAGACACTGTGAATCAATGCAACATGGTATCCTGGAGGAGACCCGAGAACAGAAAAAGAACATTAGCTAAAAACTAAGGAAATCTAATGAAGTATGAACTTTAGTTAATACAATGTATCAATATTGGTTCATTAATTGTGACAAATGTGCCATATTATTGCAAGATATTAATAGGGGAATCTGGGTGTGGAGTATGTGAGAACTCTATTTAATTTGTTGAATTTTTCTATAAATCTAAACTTTTTTTTTTTAAGTTTATTTATGGGGCACTCCATAGCTCAGTTGGTTAAGCCTCTGCCTTCAGCTCAGGTCATGATCCCAGGGTTCAAGGGACCAAGCCCCACATCCAGCTCCCTATTCAGTGTGGAGCCTGCTTCTCCCTCTCCCCCTGCTGCTCCCCCTGCTTGTGCTCTCTCTCTCTCTCTGTTGAATAACAAGTAAAATCTTTTAAAAAATAAAATTCAATTTAAAAAATTTTTTAAAAAGTTTATTCTAAAAAAGACAAATGTGAATTGCTTGTGCTTCCTCACTTTAATTCTGATTTTTCAGTTCTCAATTTAAATAAATTCTGGAGGTTTTTTAAGAGCAGTTTTGGAGAAGTTTTATTTTTTTAGAGCAGTTTGAGGTTTACAGCAAAATTGAGCAGAAAGTACAGAAATTTCTCATATATCCTACATTTTATTTTATTGAGAGATTATTTTTTCTTTTTTCCCTCAAGTTTTTATTTAAATTCCAGTTAGTTAATATAGTGTAATAACAGTTTCACATGTAGGATTTAGTGATTCATCACTTACATACAAAACCCAGTGCTCATCACAAGTGCCCTCCTTAATCCCCATCACCCATTTAACCCATCCTCTCTGACAACCCTCAGTTTGTTCTCTATGGTTAAGAGTCAGCTTTATGCTTTGCCAGAGATTTCCCATATATTCCCTTCCCCCACCCATGCATAGTCTCTCCTATTATCTACAGCTTTACCAGAGTGGTACATTTGTTACATTTAATGAACCTACATTGACACATCATTATCATCCAAAGTCTAGAGTTTACATTAGAGTTCACTGGTGGTGTAATTTCTATGAGTCTGAACAAATTTATGATGACACATGGCCACCATTATAATATATACATAATAGTTTTACTACCTTGTATTTCCGTTTTTTTTAATGCAATCATGTTTATGGTAACATTCATTTTTCTCAAAATAATGCATATGTATAATTACAAAATAAATGAAATGCAAGACAAACTCTTTTTTTCTTATAAAGCTTGTTTTTGCACATGGACAAACATATCAAGGAATTTGTCAGTCCCCACCCCCTTGGAGACTTCCCTCATAGTGTCTCTGTTCTTCTCTGATCTGGACATACTGTGCTTTAGGCTGCTATGCCTTTCACTCTGGAATCCTTTTCAATATTATCCTGGGATGCCTTTTGTTTTCTGTCCTCTGTAGGATTATATCTTTGTTTTCCCAATTCTGTGCCCTCGTCTTTGTTGGCTTACTCCATTCTTTTTTCCTGGGATTTCTTTTCCAATAGTTTCTTTTTTTTTTTTTTCTTAAGATTTTATTTATTTATTTGACAGAGACAGACAGCCAGCGAGAGAGAGAACACAAGAAGGGGGAGCGGGAGAGGAAGAAGCAAGCTCCCAGCAGAGGAGCCTGATGTGGGGCTCGATCCCCTAACGCCAGGATCACACCCTAAGCCAAAGGCAGACGCTTAACGACTGTGCCACCCAGGAGCCCCGTTTTTCCAATATATTTCTGAGAAGAATACTTGAGAGGTAAATTTGGAGATATTGCTTCTTTGAAAATGTCTGTTTCATCCTCATACTTGTTTGAAAATTTGGCCGATTAAAGAATAAATTGTTATAAATCATTTTTTTCTCAAGAAATTTTAGACATTGTTTATTTTTTTCAGTTTCTAATGATGTTTTTTCAAAGAAGTCTAGTTCCTTTTTTGTTTCTGATCCCATTATATTGTTTTTCTCCCTTGGAAAGCTTTTAATATCTTTTCTTTACCTCTAATATTTAAAAACTTTCCCGTGGCATGCCTTGATGATTTTTTTTAAACTTTATTGATTTGGGTTGTTTCATGCATTTTAAAAATGGAGTTCCCCTATATTATTATTAATTATCATTATCACCATCATTATTGTTTTACAATTTTTTTCCTCTTTCTTCGTTTTCTCTTTCTTGAATTACCAGTGTAAAACTTTCTTCAAATTTTTGGTTTTTCCTTGAAAAATCCTGAAAAGTCATTGGACTTGGAATGAAAGTGAAGGATAGGGAAAAACCAATGGAAGAATTTGTTAAATGCTTGTAAAAAGAACAGTTAGACCCCTCAGGTTCCCACCTCTTTCTGATTCCCACTCGTAATTACCCCTCCTTTCTCACAATATTAGGAGATGGAAAAAAGGAACAAGAAAGAAAGATTTTTTACATCAGGTCTATTGAAAAGAGGGGACAGTAAGAGAAATTTTACATTCTCAAGAATGGGACTTCAGGTACTTGTCCCTCAACAGCTCCTACAATGCTTAGGCAGGATTCTGCAACCCAGCCTGCTTTCTTTTCAGCATCTTCTTCTGTATGTGGTTAGGTTTTAGCTTCCTTTACACATTTTCTTTTTGTTGTGCTTTGCATCATACAATTTTATACCATTTTTAAAAATTCCTTTAATTTTAATGCGATTTCAGGAGACAGGTTCATAAAGGTTAAATTTATAATAGATGATGGTTATATAATTTAAGCCAACAAAAGTCAAACACAAGGGTTTACATCACCGATGTAACATTTATTTATCTTATATCATAGATACATTTAAAGGAAAGTGAAAAACTAAGGAATAGAGACTTAAAGAAAATTACAGGGAAGATACAGAAAAAGAACAGGAGGTCCTAAATTAAACACCTTTGTCCTACTTTTGGTGCAATCTCTTCTGGAATATTCTTCACTCTTGCTATTTTTTGTTTTATTTTGTTTTCTTTTTTCCCCCTCCACTTCCTTCAGTTCTCTTTTATCATATTTCTCTAATTTTCACAAACTGATGTTTCTGAGCCTACAAGAAGATGTTCCAGGAGTATATTGAGCTCCCTCTGTGATAAACACTAAACATCTTCTAGGAGCATAGTGTTTACTTCAATAGGGTAGGAAAGGAAGAACACCACGTTCTAATAAAATAAACATATACTATATAATAAAATTAAAAATTTATGTACGTTTTCTAAAGAAATACAAACCCTTCAAAGGACGTTTGTGACTGTCCTTGTTCTCAGAATCACCCGACATATGAACTCTTGTTTCTCTGCCCTCGGGCACTTGGAGAGAGAGTTTTGAGAAACTCTTCCAGAAGAACTAAAATGATTGTTAGAACTGGGCCTTCCCAGAGTCACAAAATCTTTCACTGCAAATAATAATCTCAGAGGAAATTCACCTTTCAGAACATTCATTGTTTACATGAGAAAAAGCAGAGTTCAACAACTGGTTTGACTACAATGTTTCTCTGAAATGTATTACAAAGAATCTCTAGGGCTGTCTCTAAGGCAGACAGTTATTCCTCAGAGTTTTAATCAGTCAATCAATTAAATCAGTCTGAGTCTCATGAATGAGAACCATTGTGCTCTGTGAAAATTCTCTAAAACACATGTATTAAATTTTTTGGAGTCCTTGCACAAAATCAATGGTCTACATATTAACAATTGCAAGGCATTTATATGCCAACTTTTCATTTCAATCAAATGTTATTCTTTATTTTCTACAAAGTGTCATAAAATAAGTCTAATACATTAGTTTAGGCTGTGTTATTAGCATGTGTGTTGTCATGTGCAATAAACAACAATGCAATGAAAATCATAAGGTAAATCAAACTGCCTTATTCTCTGCCCCTTGTTTTCTTTGTACTCATTGCCTCTTATTTTTTGTTTAAATTTAAGTGCATGCAGCACAAAGAAATAATAAGATGATTAGAATATAAATAGGAAGCTTTGATGGGAACAACTAACAAGTTGGAGTGGATGGGTATAGGAGACAAAAGATTAAATAAAAATGGGTGCTTTGCTGAAATCTGACAGGGCCCTTAAACTATCATTATGGCTAGACTGAGAATGTAGACTACAGCAGGGCGGCCAAGGAAATCGACACAGTATTTGTGGACAAAGAGTGATGAAACAGGTAATAAATTAGCCATAAACAATTCCGTAAGGCCCTATGGTGATGTCATCTCTGAGCCCCAGGATAAAAAAGTTTGAAAAATCAGTTGACTCTTGCTACTCTTCTTTTAAGACTCCTGACTTCCACAACAGTATATCTTGTGATTTTTTCCCCCACATCTCCAGCATCTCCTTCTTCTCCATTACTTTTGCTAGTAATTCCATATTTTTCTTTTTTTTTTTTTTAAGATTTTATTTATTTGACAGAGAGAGACAGCCAGCGAGAGAGGGAACACAAGCAGGGGAAGTGGGAGAGGAAGAAGCAGGCTCTCAGCAGAGGAGCCTGATGTGGGGCTCGATCCCATAATGCCGGGATCACACCCTGAGCCGAAGGCAGACGCTTAACCGCTGAGCCACCCAGGTGCCCCTAGTAATTCCATATTTTTCTGACATATTGAATTCCTAAGCTTTCATCTCATCTCTCTTTATTGTCTTGGCTTTAGGAATTACCTATATATCACAGACTCACAAATTTTTATCTTCAGTAAAAAACTTACTTCTGAGCTCTAGACTTGACTACCCACCTGTTTTCTTTATACCCTCACTTAGATTCCGCACAGGCATCTGGAATTTAAGATGTCCATAATTAAAATCAATTTTCTATATCAAATGTATACATATCCCAGTCTTCCACATTAATGAATCATAGCATCATCAATCCAGTTTCTCAAGCTAGAAAAATGGGATACCTTCTTGAAGAGAAAACTTTGTCTTCTTTACTCCATATATAATCATTTTTATTATGCCTCCAAAATATTCATTTCTACTTCTCTCCATACATATTTCTTCAATCAAAACCCATAATCTTCACTTGGGCCACTCTACCAATTTCCTAATTTATTTTCCTACTTCATTCATGACCTCCTGTAGTCCATAGATACATGGTAGCCATAAAAACGTGTTTCTAAAACTTAAAGTGTATTATATCACTTTCCTGCTTAAAACTTTTGAATGGATTTGAAATACTTCTTTAAAATGTTCACTTTGGCTGGCCGAGGTTTGTCTTTATTTACTTCAGAGCCAATATTGATTCAACAAATGTTTTTGGAGAATCTTCTACAAAGCATGTCAAGTTCTAAGCATTGCTGAGTGAAACAAACATTTTTTAAAAAGCTACTATGTTCAAATGTTCATTTTACTGAAAATAGCTACCCTATTTTGAGTGATTGTTAAGACTTTACACATACTCTGTTATTTAAGCCATTCAGTAACCCAATGTGATAGTTAAAACTTTTCACACGTATCTTCAACATGAATGCCTTTATATCTGCAAGCTCTATTTTAAGTGCCTAATACAGTTTTGTAGAATAATTCATTTATTAGGTAAATATCCACGAGAAACTACCCTACAGCAAACATCTGAACAAAACAGAAACAAGAATTCCCTTGTCTTCAAACTGATTACACTTTACGTGTGGAAACTGACAAGTTACAAGACAAATAGATGCAATATATGTGAGATAGTTACAATTGTTTCGGAAAAGATTAGAAGGGAGATGAGGATCTGAGAAAGGGCGGTTGTATTTAGGTGGTAGTTGTAACAAAGTGAATGAGGTAGAGGCTAGTATACAAGAAAGACAGAACTACGGTGTCTTAAGTTTCCCAGGGCTTCTGTAAAAAGTATCACAAACTTGGTGGCTTAAAACTACAAAAAGTTATCATCCCATAGTTCAAGAAATGTGAAATCAAGGTATTATCAGGGCCATGCTCTCTCCAATCTTCCCCCGCAGGTTTCCTTGCCTCTTGCTATCTTCTGGTTTTTACCAGCAATCTTTGGCATCCCTTGCTTCGTGACAGCAATATTCACAATTTTCGCCTCTACTTTCACATGGCTTTCCTTTCTCTGTGTATTTCACTGCATCTCTGTTGGGGTTTTTTTTTTTTCTCATAAGGATTCCAGTCATGGATCCGAGCCCACCATAATCCAGTATGAACTTTTCTTAACTATTTTTATTGGCAAAGATGTAATCTCCCAATAAATTCACATTCACAGGTACCAGGGGTAATTTTAACATATACGTTTTTGGAGGGGGGTTGCCATTCAATGTGTAATAGTCACATTCCAATAGTTCCAGGAGGGCATGAAAGTTAGGAATACAATATTCAACTCACAACAGTCTTCTATCTGACCTCCAGTAATTCACATTTATAATATATGAAACACGCACCCACCCTATCTCAATTCTTCCATATACCTTGGCTCATTCCAGCTTCAAAAATTTCATTTGGAACTCATTCAAGGTACTACATAATTGGAAGCTATCAGTAAGACCTGAAGACATATTTATCCCAAACACTGAATGGAACCCATGTATAGTAGCATAGCAATAGTCCAATGCAGTCAATAAAATTTTCTTTTATGTGGCTTGAAAATACCAAAGCTTAAGCTTCTGATATGAGACATTAAAAATTGATGCTGGAAAAACAATACAATGATATGACCAGCTTTTTTTGTTTATATTTTATGTTGGGTCCATATAATTTGCAGACGCAAAAATAACAGTTAAATATGCATCCTAGAAAACAAATGTTCTATTATTCAAATAAAAAAAAACCTATAGGCTTAGACTCTAATGATAGAAACATTTCTTAAGTGTCTCAACTTACAGCTATAGCACAACAAGAAAAATAGTTTTATCTATCTTAATAATGGAATAAAATGATCTATTAATAAAATTCTCTAATTGTTATGAGCTGAATTGTGTTGCCCCCAAAGTTACATGTCAAAGTCCAAACCCACAGGACCTTAGAATGTGACTAAATTTGAAGACGGGGTCTTTATAGGGGAAATTAAGTTAAAAATTAGGCCTTTACCATAGGACCTAATCCAATAGGACTGGTATCCTTATAAAGAGAGGAGATTAGTACATAGGAAAAGACCTGGGGTCTGCGTGCACAGAATAAACATGTAAGGGCATAGAGAGAAGGCAGCCATCCACAAGGCAAGGACAGGGTCCTCAGAATGAAATCTTAGACTGTGACAAACAGATTCTGTTTTCTAAGCCACCCAGTCTGTGGTATTTTGTTATAGCCCCTCTGGCAAACTAATACACTCATAAAGATTTTCCATATATGTGATCGGAAGTTTTCAGGAACTACAAAGTAACAAAATGTGCTTAATGCTAAAACAATAGCAAACATAACTCAATTTGTGATCATTTAGAGAAAAATTTTAGACATTGCAAACCTGAAATTATTATTAGGAGAAATTATTACTGTATTTCAGAAGTACAAAGATGTTCTCCAAAAGCATTCCCACCTGACAGAATATGATATACAACAGATTTTAGACTATGTACTTTATTCTTAAATACTGAGTCTGAAAAACAGCAATTAAAATGGTCACCTCGACATGAGTAGTTTAGCATTTAAATTTGATGATAAATTTTATTTACTATTAAGTAAGAAAAATGTGGTATAAACTGCTGAAAAATTTAGTAAACTATATGAATTGAAATAATTTATTTCTATGAAATTATCTTAGAGATAAATTTACATTATTTGATAGCATCACAATAGGGTCCATATATAATTTTTATTTTCTTGAATTTTATCTGTGGATAATAGTAGAAGCTATATAAATGCAATTATTAATTTTATATTCCCATTAACTTTATGTAAAACATTGTGCACAATTGTTGGTATATTAGAAACTATTATACCTTGCCCCTTTCTCTCTTTCTCTCTCTTTTAAGGTACTTCCTTGGGAAGTAGCTTAAGGAACTCCTTGGATGGTTTTAAGAGTCAATTTAATGTGTTACTTTTTTTTTTTTTTTAAAGATTATTTTATTTTAGAGAGAGAGAGACAGTGAGCACGAGTGGGAGGGACAGAGAGAGAGGAAGAGAGACTCTCAAGCAGACTCCATGCTGAGCGTGGAGCAGGAGGCAGGCTTGACCTCACAACCCAGAGATCATGACCTGAGCCAAAACCAAGAGTGGAAAGCTTAACTGACCGCACCACCCAGGTACCCTTACCGTGTAACATTTTTTAAACAAATTTTCAAAGTAAAACAATTTTTTTCATATAATTTCCTTTGAGTTTTTTATATTTGCCCAGAATTTGTTATTTTATCTTTTCTGTAAATACCTTTTATCATAATTTTTATAGCACTTATTACATTCTGAAAATAGGTCTTTACATTGTTGGCTTTCCTTTTCAATCTAATTGTCTCAGTTCTTAGCTCTGCACATGGTCACTACAGTAAGACTGTTTTGCATTAAAGATGTTCAAGGAGAAGAGAAAGGATGAATTTTAATAAGATAAATACAAATGTTTTTGGGGACCTAGGTGGCTCAGTCAGGCTAAGGCTCCCCACTCAGCAGAGAGTTTGCTTCTCTCTCTTTCTCTCTCTCTCAAATAAATAAATCTTTAAAAAAAAAAAAACCAAACAAATGTTTTTGATACTGTGCCATGTCTTGACTAACTTCTACTAAATATTCATTAAACACAGAGAGAAAAACACAGGCTCCAGATATGATCGTGTAAACCTATGGAGGGGAGACAAACTAGGATAGGGCAGAAGGGACTGGGACAAGAGCTCTGAAGGCTGTCTTGTGTGATCAGACAATAGACAAAAGTACTATAAAAATGAAATAAAAACGAGTTATTTTTACAGTTTAATCACAAGCCAACCTCATTTATCATACATATGTATGTAAAATACATCCATACATATGTGTATAAACATTTAGGCATACATACAGATATGTGTATATACAAATTACATCTATGCAATTTCTAGATAAATGCCTAGGTTTCAAATAAAAGTTGAAGCTAGAGAAGAATAGGGAAAATGGGTTCTATTGCAGAAAAAAAAAATTGTTGTAAAGTCCCCAAAGTTGCCTGTGGATCATACTATGGCTGTTCCTTTCTTTAGCTTCAGAGAGAAAGGTAATGTCAGAGAGAGTTGGCAAAGCCTTCATTTGCAGTGATTATCAAGATAACAGAGACAAGGAGTCGACTTAATAAACCTTTAAGGATTATTCATGTGTGAATTTGAGAATGTAAAGGCTAATTTGCTGAAAAGATAATGTAATAGTTAAACAAATGAAGAAATTGCACAATGATTGGGTGTACGGTGAATCACAGCTGAACATATTATACTGTTAACCTGAGGAGCCTTTTGTTTTTAAATTTTAAATCAAGCAGAAGGTGGTAAGATCTGCCAAAGAAAGTCTATTCTAGTTGGATGTGAAGATAAAATTCTTTCTCTATCTAGTTGATTTCAATTCACTGGGATAAACCCTGGGGCAGAAAAATATTTATGACATGCTGGCATCATAGTTAAGGGTGGGAACAACGGGGCTAAAAAGTACAGAAGGAATTCAGGTCTCCCCTTTTTCTTTTGTTGCATCTAGACTTTCACATGTGAGAACACCTCTCTCGTATATTGGTTTCTGTGTGAGTTGCAAGTGGATTGAATGGGAAATATGCAAAAGGGATCATTCTGCTCATTGCGTCCTGTTTGTATTGCTATGATTTATTTTCTTCTGAATAAATCTCTTCATTATCTCAGATGCAACCCAGTCTAGCCAAAAAATTATATTTGACTTAGTAATATAGCTCTGAAAGAGGGTAGTAAAGTTCATTCAAGTCTAAGCTTATTATTCCCTCAGTGGAGTCAGAGGTACTAATTGACCAGGTAGAGTCATTCAGAAAGGACACATTTTCTGACTTCTAATCCAGTACTTTTCCCACCACGATATGCTAGTCTTTGCAAGACATTATATTCTTCATTATATCAAGAAAGAAATTTTTGGACATAATCATGCTTAAATAAGACTAATAAACAGGGGCACCTGGGTGGCGCAGTCAGTTGAGTCTCTGACTCTTGATTTTTGGCTCAGGTCATGATCTCAGCGTTGAGGGATCAAGCCCACAACAGGCTCCAGGCTCACCATGGAGTCTGCTTGAGATACTTTCTCCCTCTCCATCTGCCCCTCCTACTCTGCTCTTTCTCTCTCTCTAAAATAAATAAATCAATCTTAAAAAAAAAAAGACTAATAAGCAAATTTATTCCAAAAATGAAAACCAGGTTTCAAACTCATAGCAATATTTTACAAAAATATAGTATAGCTCCTCTTCCAATTTTTTAAAACTATGGTAAAATGCATATAACATAAAGTTTACTGTCAAAACCATTTTTAAATATATGGTTCAATGATATTAAGTACATCCATGATGCTGTGCAATCTTCACCACATTTCAACTCTAGAAATCGTCTTATCTTGCAGAACTGAAACTCTATACCCATGAAACAGTAACTCCTCATTGCATTCTTCCCAAGACCCTAGCAAAAATTCTTTTATATTCTATCTCTATGAAATTGACTATTCTATTTTCCTCATACAAATAGAAACATAGAGTATTTGTCTTTTCATGTTAGGCTTATTTCACTTAGCATAATGTACTCAAGGTTCATCCCATGTTGTAGCATCTGTTCAAATTTCCTTCCTTTCTAAGGTTGAGTAATAATTTGTCTGTTGTATGTATATATTGTATTTTGCTTATCTAGTCAGCTGTCAATGGACAATTGCATTGCTTCTGCCTTTTAGCTATTATGAATAATGCTGCTATCAACATGTGGGTACAAATATCTCTTCAAGACTGTTTTCGATACTGTTGGGTATGTACCCAGACATGGAATTCCTGGATTATATGGTAATTCTATTTTTAATTTTTTGAGGAAGTGCCATGCTGCTTTCAACAGTGGCTGCATCATTTTACTTTTCCACCAGCAGTGCGTAAGTGTTCCAATTTCTCCACATCTTGTCAATATTTGTTATTTAGTTTTATTTTTAATAGTAGCCATCTTAATGGGTGTTAGGTGATATATCATTGTGATTTGGATTTGCATTTAGTTGATATCTCATTGTGATTTTGATTTGCATTTCCCTAATAATTAGTCATATTGAACATGTTTTCATGAGCTATTTGTATATCTTTGTATATCTTCTTTGGAGAAATGTCTATTCAAGACCATTGCCCATTTTTGAATCAGGAATTTTTGTTGTTGAGTTTTAGGAGTGCTCTATATATTTTGGATATTAATCACTTTTCAGATATATAATTTACAAATATTCTCCCCCATTCTGTGGGTCATAATTTATTATGTTGATAGTATTTTGAATCACAGAAGTTTTTAAATCTCATGAAGTCCAATTTGTTTATTTTTTCTTTTGTTGCTTCTGTTTTTGGTGTCACATCCAAGAAATAATTGCCCGTTTCAATGTTGTGAAACTGTTGCCTTATGTTGTCTTCCAAGAGTTTTATAGATGTTAGCTCTTAGGTTTACATCTTTGATCCATTTTTGTATAAGGTGTTAGGTAAGGGATCAAATTCCCAAATTCATTTTTTTATATGGATATCCATTTTTTTCCAACATAATTTATTGAAAAGACTGTTCTTTACCTATTGAATGGTCTTGGAACACTTACTGAAAATCATTTGACTATATAGTCTCTTTATGTAGCTTAAACTTCATTATAGAATAAGATGGTCTATAATGGGTCAGCTTTAATATAAAGAGCTTTTCTTTCTTGATAACCCTTAATGGATTTTTAAAAACTTGGCAAGACACTATGTCGAGAGTATCTTAGATGCAGAAGCATCAATGACTAAAAATATAATTAAATAATACAGTTTAGTCTCTGATTATAGCCATTTTATAAACCAATGTAAGCTATTTTTATACATAATAAGTTCATTTCTCTTCATTTTCACATATTTGTATATATTTAAGTTTAAGAGGTACAAGAATCTATTTCATTAGACACACACCTACTCAAAAGATTTAAGACTATTCAAACTCCTGGGTTTATCCATTCATTCATTTTTTATTATTATGTATGTTAGTCACCATACAGTACATCAATTAGTTTTTGATGTAGTGTTCCATGATTCATTATTTGCGTATAACATCCACTGCTCATTACAACACGTGCCCTCCTTAATACCCATCACCGGGCTACCCCATCCCCCTACCCCTTCCCCTCTGAAACCCTCAAATTGTTTCCTGGAGTGCATAGTCTCTCATGGTTCATCTCTGCCTCTGATTTCCCCCCCTTCAGTTTTCCCTTCCTTCTCCTAATGTCCTCTGTGCTATTCCTTATGTCCCACATATGAGTGAAACCATATGATAATTGTCTTTCTCTGCTTAATTTATTTCACTTAGCATAATCCCCTCCAATTCCATCCATGTCAATGCAAATGTGGGCATAATCCCCTCCAATTCCATCCATGTCAATGCAAATGGTGGGAATGTTCAACATCATTAGCCATCAGGGAAATTCAAATCAAAACCACATTGAGATACCACCTTACACCAGTTAGAATGGCAAAAATTAACAAGGCACGAAACAACAAACGTTGGCAAGGATGTGAAGAAAGGGGAACCCTCTTACACTGTCGGTGGGAATGCAAGCTGGTAAAACCACTTTGGAAAACGGTACAGAGGTTCCTTAAAAAGTTAAAAATAGAGCTACCCTATGACTGAGTAATTGCACTCCTAGATATTCACCCCAAAGACAAAGATGTAGTGAAAAGAAGGGGCACATGCACCTCAATGTTCATAGAAGCAATGTCTACAATAGCCAAACTGTGGAAGGAACTGAGATGCCCTTCAACAGATAAATGGATAAAGAAGATGTGGTTCAGATATACAATGGAATATTACTCAACCACTCACTCATTTTCTTAAGTTGAAGTATAACTGACATACGATATCAGATGTACATCATAATGATTCGATATTTTTATACATTATGAAATGATCTCCACAAGTCTAGCTACCATCTGTCACTATACAACGTTATTATAATATTATTGACTACATTCCCTATGCTATATATTGCCTCCCCATGCTTACTTATTTTATAACTGGAAGTTTGTACATTCATTCATTCTTTATGTATTCATATACTCAAGTAGCTATTATTGAGGACCTGGTAAATGACAAAGCATTGTGAGGGGTTCTGGGTCCACAAAGGTAAAGGAAAGCAGACATTGGCTCTTAAATTCACTCTACATAAAAATAAGTAAAAATCCTACAAAGTCATAGGAGCTAGTCATTAAAAAATACAAAGAGAGTGTGGAGAAGATACCCGTAGCTCAGAGAAAGAATATCAGGGAAGTGTTAGAGAAATATGGCCTTAGCTATATACAGTATGCTGTACTATACATACATACGTGCATATTCCACATTTTATATATGGCAATGTATTATACCTATGCACTAATGTACTATACATAAATCTATATCTCTGTATAAATATTCAAATGTAAAATAATTACTTTTCTGTATTGAAAACACTTCCAATATTTATGTGAGGATAGGCAAGGCACATCTCAACCGTCCCACTACAATGAACATCCGGTATATTGCCTAAAATAATTCACGAAATTACTTTTAAAACTTCTCTAAAATTTTTATCTATAAATCAAAGTCTCCTTCTTTTGGTAAAGCAGTAAGCTTCAAATTTCAACTCTTTACGCTGCAGATTGTTGTTCTCCTGATAAGAGAAAAAAACCTTCTGCATCAAAAAATAGATGGAGCATTCCCATTAAAGAGAGGTCGTCCTTTGGAATTAGATCAAAGGAAATTGATTCCAAACAAGCCCGTCCATGTGAGGCAAAGCACCCACATCACGCCCTTAATAGATACATTTTGTTAAAGCTATCATCTTAGAAAATTTTAAAAGCAGTGGCAAAAGAAAAAAAATGCAGAGTTTTGTGAACTATAGTCTATTAGATGAAGAGCTGAAACAAGAACTTCAGTTTCTCAGGGTTTGATATTTACTCAAAATATGTGTTGGTTTCTTCTGGCAAATTACAGCTGCCTTCTTTTTTCTCAACCCATCTAGATAAATACATTTTTGGACTTCTCAGGTGAAGCAGAGCAACCCTCACATCGTGATCACACGTTTTTCCTCTCATGCTGCTCAATCATAAACTGCTATTCTATTTGAACACCTTTCCTAAAACAGATCTAAGTGAATCTTGTCAGTGTGATGTGAAGTGGATATGGCTGATGAGGATAATCTGAAGGTTATTTGATGGTGAACGTAGATATCCCAACCAATTCGGCCACTTTGCCTTTCAAGGGCTCGCAGTTTAGTGGAGAAAAAATTTAAGAGAAATTTCCAGCCTGAAGTCAATGAAGGCTATGCGTTTTCTTAGCAGAGTATTAGCCGGAATGGGAAGATCATAATGAAACTATTTAGTTTTGTTTCAATTCCACTTAACCAACTCCCCATTAGAAAATTTGCCATATCTTACAATGTAACAAATATATCCTAAGGAAATAATTAAAATAGATTATTGCTTTTTGTATATATTTCTATAAAGGGATTTAAAATTGAAATGCTGCAATATGGTAAAATTCTAATAAGATTTGCAGACATTAGTAAGTGAATGCTTTCAAAATCTATTGAACTAAGCTTACTCTTCAAAAATTACCGAGCTAAAGTAGGTGCTCAAATGGAGCCAGATAAAAAAGCACAGCTTGTAATGATGTATGAGAAAATCAAGTAGATAGAAAGCACCCTGTTTAACAATTATTCTTTTTTTACTATTTTTTTATTTTGAAAAATAGTTATTTTTTATAAAAACATGACACATGTTAAAATGTGTTTGCATTTATATTAATTTTAAGTTAATAATTAGAGTTTTTAAATTTCTCCTTTTTGTTTTTTAAAGGTTTCATTTATTTATTTTAGAGACAAAGAAAGAGCACAAAAGTGGGGATAGGGATGGGGAGGGGCCTGAGAGAGCAGGAGGAGGGAGAGAGAATCTGCAGTGTCCTCCACGTGAAGTCCTACATGAGGCTCCTAACAGGAGACTGGATCTTACAACCTTGAGATCATGACCTCAGCCAAAATCAAGAGTGAGCCAGTTAACCAACTGAGCCACCCAGGCACTCCTTAAATTTCTCCTTTTAATTCTAACATGGTAATTATTGCTTGTAAAAATTATTATTATTATTTTTAAAGATTTTGTTTATTTATTTCAGAGAGAGAGACCAAGATAACAAGAGAGAGAGCACAGGCAGTGGGGGGAGACTGAGAAGCAGGCTCCCCACTGAGCAGGGAGCCTAATATGGGACTTGATCCCAGGACCCTGAGATCAAGACCTGAACCAAAGGCAGATACCTAACTGACTGAGCCATTCAGGTGCCCTGCTTGTAAAAATTATTGAGGAATAATTCCATGTGGCTAACATGTCCAAATGACAGCTTCCATTTAGCTCCTCTGCCCCAATTAGTACCCTCTTTTCTTTCTCCTGCCCTCCCTCACTCTTTTCTTTTTCAATTTTCTCCCTCTCTACCTCCCTTTTCTTTCTCTTTTCTTTTGGAAATATTATTGAAAAGAATCTGGGTGCCCAGCAGGAAAATATAAACAAAGTTTCTCCCATCCCAGAGATTGAGTTTCTGTTAATGAACTGTGGCACTTGAAGCACATTTGGCTGTCCTTAAAAATTAAAGAAAATACTCTTTTTAAAAGATAGGAATACTATTCTTACTTTCCAATAATGCCTAACAAGACTTGAAAAATGCTCCTACATTCAGTCCTTAAGAATAAAGAATACAGGGACACCTGGGTGGCTCAGTTTGTTAAGCGTCTGCCTTCAGCTCCTGGGATCAAGACCCACATTGAGCTACTTGCTCAGTAGCTAGACTGCTTCTCCCTCTACCCCTCCCCCTGCTCATGCTCTCTCCCTCTCTCTCTCTGACAAATAAATAAATAAAATCTTAAAAAAATAAAAAAGCATTCAAGTCTGTATTCTAAACCCACCTTACTAAGACACAGAAACCTACTTCCTCCCTCCCTACCACTTGACATGCTAGTCTTATTCAGCATACACATGCCTGTAATGACAAGTCGTATCGAAAAATAGACAAAAATCATCATAAATTAGTGAATTAAAGCTACAGCTATAGTTCAATTACAAAAACAGAATTATGCGCTGACTCAAATTGCCATTTTAATCTTCATTATGGAGATCAGTATATGAAAGCCTTGCTTAGAGTTCTGACCGTCCCTTCCTTCCTTTTTACTGATCCCAGGCAATGGCATCCATGTATCATAGCAAAGCTCAAAATTCTAGGTAATATTAAATTATGAAATCCACAGCTTCTCAGCACTGAAGTGAACTAGTTCCTAAATTCTAGTTTGTAAAATGCTTCCCTAATCATTCTTCTCCTCACCTCACCCGAGAGTATCATCATCTCTCACCTGGTATTATTGTCACCACTTTTTAGTTGGCTAGACTCCTCTCTATTCTCTTCTTCAATCAGTCCATTTTCCATACTGCCAGAGTTTTATTTCTAAAGTGAAGATTAAATTATATAGCAACTCAGCTTAAAAACATCCAAAGGCTTTCAGATGTCTGGATCAAGTCCAAATTTCTCGATGGGATAGCTTAGGCCCTTCATATTCTCATCCTAGCTACATTTACCTCTGGCTGTTTACATCCATTATTTTAAACATCGCCAAAATAACAGTGTCCTAATGTATCAAGTTCTTTGATGCCATTGTGCCTTTAGATATTTCTATTTCCTTTTTTTTTTTTTTGTAATGTCCTTCCACTTATCCTCCTGAAAGACACTTGATAATACCATGCTTTGAGATTCAGCCAAATATCAACCCTGTTGTGAAGCCTTCTCTCCTCCAGCACTCTTCATCTGACCCACACCCCTTAGAGCATTTAGGACTTTGTATTACAAGTATTTGTTTCTATGCATGTCTTCCCCACAAAAAAGTTTAGCTATGCCAATTCACCATCATCACATTTATTCTCTGTACAAAGATTTTCAAGGTTTGCATTCCTTAACTCAGAATCCATCAATTAAAAAATAAAATATTGGGACCCCAGAAGGAATACGAGAGCAGTGTACTTTGTTGGAAGCTGTGTTATTTATCATTAATAAACAATTCATTAACTAAATATTCAATTAAAATAAAATCCAGTCTCAACAGGCATTGAATTCTTATAGTGGAAATAGAATCACCATATAATAAAAAAGAATAATCACTATCCATCTAGTTATAAATATGTTTTGAAAAAAAGGGTAGGCCTGATATTGGCTAGTTTGAAAATTATCTTCATTGAGAATGGAAACCTTAGGAAATTAAATTTTTTATTTCATTTAAAACAATATTCCAGCTCATTCATTTCAACAATTAGCATTTTCTTTTTATCTCATTAGTTTGGGTATGCAAGCTATATTGTCTCTGATTTGTTTCCCTCTAAGTCCAGTTAAGGAATAGAAACATCACAGACCCCAGGAGGGATGGGGGGAGATGGAGAGAAGAAGATGAGGAGAAGTGTAAGTGGAGCATGGAAATCAGATGATGAGTTCAGGTGAATGATAATATGGATCTCCCACTAGGCTCCTTTTTGCTACTCCTGAGACCAGCTAACTTGGGTCTGCAATCTAAAGAGAGAGAAGCATACTGGAGAATATGAAACATAAGAAGGCTTTTTACAGAGATATCAAAAACTTTTTATTTAACAAAAGACTTATGGCATGAAGATTTGATGGTATCTTTCTTTTTGATAAAACTTGGAGGAGGTGTTTAAAATATTCTCATGGCATTTAGTGAAATATGTATTTAATCTAGTACTTAGATAATCACTATCATTATAAATCTGTTCAGATAAGTTAACAAAAAGGATAGTCAATAAATCTCAACTAAAAATGTGGAAAATTTCAAAGACCATGTAATAAGAGCTGATGCTTGTCTCACAGATCTGACAATATTAATGTTAGAAAGGAGTTAAGAGATATAAGTCAAGTGCCACTTCATTTTACATAGAAGGTATTAGGAAAATGAGTTCTGGAATCATGAAATACATACTTCAGATTACACAGCCAATTGGTTGTGGAGCCAGTACTTGAATCCAGATCCCATTTATTATTTGCTTGCATTTTCATACATTGGTTTATTTTCATTAGGTAAGTGACAGATTCATCATTCAGGCTTACCCTCTTGCAAAATATGTTCTACAAGCCCCTTCTCTTGTTCCCCCTAAGATCTGCCTAGGATTTAGTTCCTTGACCAACAAGATTCCCTTCCAAGCTTCCTGAAAGTCAGTTAAACTTTTGTTGAATCCTCTTCTAGTGCCTTACAAACAAATTTATAAGCAAGTTCATGGTGCAGAACATGAAGCACAATGATTTAAATCACATATACAGACTTTAAAAGCAATTTAGAGAGTATTAATATTTGTGGGCAAGTTGCAAATATTTCCTTTCAAAAGCAAATAGCTACATATTTCCAAACTTCCTGGTTATTAGACAGTTATTTTTATCATTATGCCTTTCAGTTTGAAAAATAGGACCCATGAACTTTTGTCTGCAATAAGAGAGGGAGGAGATACAGGGACCTTGACCAGTAAAGATTGTTCATGAATTCTCAATTAGATTCTCTCCAAAGGACAGTTGTAGATTTAGTTGGGCTTTTATGAGTTATGAAAACATTGAAAAAGTTTCCTTTTCAAAGGACATCATCTCTGTATTTACAAATTAATACACTAATGATTTTACTGTAACAACCTGCACCTATCACATACTTGAAACTCTTCCACGAAAACTGAAAGATTATACTTGAAAGAACAAATATAAAGTACTTTAAACCATTGTCAGAATTGGCGATACTTCATCTTGAAGGCAAAATTATACAGATATCAATTTAACTGATGTATGTAAACAGAGTTCATATTCCCCATTATAATTTGGCAAATACATGTATTTAGATTGTCATTAACTGGGCAATTCAAGTATTAAGTTACAGAAATACTTTACATAATCTTCATAAAAGTAGGTTTAAAAAGTACTTTCATTCATTTTTGTTTTAATTTCTGAATTGGAGAAAACAAGATTCAGTATGTTACAGGTTGTTAAATACTCACTGACTGGCCAAAAACAAAATGCCCATGTAAAGACACTGGTTGCATAGACAAGGTGGCTTTATAAGCAAAAGCCAAGAGGAGCATTTAGATTCAAAACACGTAATAATAGCATTTAATTCAGAAAGGAGATTGTAACATCTTCAAAATAAACACTGAGGAAATACATATAGCTTAAAATTAACATTCAATTTCTTAAGAAAATCATTCTCAAGTTTTCATCCCTCAAAGAATATAAGATTTTATAATTTACCACAGCAGCTGAGTAAAAAATAACATGAATTATGGATAAAATAATATTTTAATGGTGAGCTTTTATTCAATGTTTATAGAATTGTAATTTATAGCACCATACATTTATAAGATTAGTATAATATTGCCCTTGAACCAGTTTGATGTCTTGTCCATATCTCAGCCCTAAGATGTGAATGAATATTTATTTTTAAAGTAATTGGTGCCAATATGTTTACCTGAACTACCTTTCTAGGGAATTTTATACTTCAGAATTTATGACAGGGTATATGAGAACTAGACTTTGAAAAATAAATCAATGAATTTCATACTTTAAACCATTTCCTCTATTTTACCAATATTGTTGTTAGACATTATTAAAAATGTTTTAACCCACACATACCGTGGCTGCAGTGGCCCTAGCATAAAGCTTTTTTTCTCAGCATGTCTTCCAGTCAGCTTTTATCCCAGCCTTATCATTTATTATTGTTAGTAGCAGTAATAATAGCAGCAGTTGTAAAAGAAGCCAAAAAGAGTTTAGTAGACTTCTAGTTGGTACTTGCAGAATTTCATAAGGTCTCATTTATTGGTGTGTATGACAAATACGCAGGAACCATTATCCTCACTTTAACAGGTCGCGGAAATAGGATCATCAGTAAATGGCTTGTCTTTCTGCCATCCTTTCCAAATTCAAGGTAACTTTCATCATCCTTTTGAGGATAGCATGCAAGCCCTTGATGAAGTCTTCTGGGATTCAAGTAGCTGGAGAGAGCTGACTTTTCCAGGAGACTGGTACGATATAGAACTATTCAATGCTGCACTTCCGCCAGCCTCTTGGTTTATTAACCGAATACACAGAAACATGCCTTGACCCATGAGACGCACTGAGCCGCGAGGCTACCAGTCAGCAGAGCTGTGGGAACTAATAGTTTATGTGTATGAGAAACATGCAGGGGAAATAGAAGCTAGGTAGTTCTGCCATACAGCATATAGATAATGCTTGGATATTCATTCTACATGTGGTATAATGCAAAAGTCTCATGATCCTTCCTGGATTATAGCAGCGGCACGGTTAAGTATAAACATATTCCTCCATTTCCCCTCAGTCTTTACTGTGTTACAGATTACCAAACTGCATAATAGTTTGATTTCACAAACAATTATTATAAATCACTTTGTGTCAACCACAAAGATGAATAAATACAGCCCTGAAGCTACAATCTCATTGGAGATTCCAATCTCTAAAATATAATATAATGCATTGTGTTAACATCAAAATAGACGAATACGTGAGAACTGATAAGGAACATGGTAATCTGTTTCAAAGAAAGCATTCTGAATGAAATAACAAGGAGTCTAAAGAAAGTGTAACTTTTAGCTACTTTAAATAATGTTGAAAGTTTAAAGGAAACAACATAAGGTATAGATATCATGCTTCATTACAAGCAATCTGGTATTACCAGTCAATATAGGAAGAATCAAGCAATTTGAGCAATAAAGTTAAAGAAAAAAAAATAGAAGGCATGTTAAGGAAGTTAAATTTTTACCTCTGTATATGATGTATGTATACTGGCACACTGTCATATCTTGGTCAAAATAAATCTCAATGACAGACAAGATACAGTTTTGGGGGTGGGAAAGTGGATTCATCTCTCGAAGGGAGGGATTAGAAAAATTTGTGTCCATTATTGAAATCAGCCACAAGCAGTGAGTGATATGATCAGAATTATATTTTGTATTTTAGGTTGTGGTTGATAGCCTCAGGTGCACATTAGAATAACCGTATCTCACTCTTCACCTACTTAATCAGAGTCTCTAAAGATAGAATCAAGGTGTACTACTTTGAAAAAAAGTTATCCAAACATATTTGAAGTGCAGTCTTAGTTTGAGAAATATTATCTCAATATATCATGTTGATGGCAATATCAGGAGAATACATTTGAGTCAAGTATTTTTATTTTATTTTATCTTTTGTATCTAATAGAAATTAGCCCATTAGGTGAAGCAAAAAGATACATTGGCCTACTATTGGGGTATCTTATGTGATTGAAGGATGATGTGAAAAAACTAAGCCTTGGGAAGTACAGAAATTAAGACGTTTGTGAAGAACTCAACTATGAGTGTTAATGGATATGACTTTCTAATATACTGTCATTAAAATTACTTGGGTACCAAGTTTCTACACTTAACAATCAAAATGCTGGGGAAAGAAAATCTGATAGGCTAATCTTAGGTCCTGTGTCCACTGCTGGACCATGGACAGGGCTATTGAGCAGAAGCATGGCTCCTTAAGGTCCAGCCCTATGGGTGAGGGAGGAAGTTGTCAGAATAATGCACTCTGGTCCACCAACCTAATGTTTTCTATTGCACCAGCAGGCAAAGAATAGAATTAGAAAAATATTTTAAGGGATTGCTGCAATAATTCAGTTATAAGATAATTAGGAACTAACCTGTGATATGATGAAGAGCTATGCAGTCTGGAACCAGATGTAACTTTTAATAAAGTGGGAAGTTTTTAAGCTATTCTGAAGTACTGAATCATAATTTACAAAGTCATACTACCAGCTGATATTCATAGACTTTAGAGACCAGAGAACTTATCAAATATATAATATAATAATGTAGTGATCTCAGACATTCCAGGAATGGTGCGATTAGAAAATAGAAACACAATTCAATAAAACAGAAACTGTACATTCCAAGGTAACTTTACAATTCATTTTTTTCAATTTTTAACTGATTACATAGTAGGCATATCGTTTGTATTTAATAAATATCAAAGAATTGAGCAAAATGATATTATGCATTTAAATATAAAATATAACCAAATAAGTACAAATTTTCTTGAAGTGCTCAGGTATATTAAGTAGGATTCTGAGGGAGGAAGGAAGTATGAAATGATTCAGATCTAGGAAAAGAGTCTGGATATTATATCTACACACACACACACATATAAAGCTGCTATATATCTCTGCTAACATACATAATCTGCATATATTATCAGCTAACATAAAATCTGCTAATATGTATGTGTGTGTATGGATATATCTGCTAGTATATAAAAATACCTTGAATTGTGGTGAATGTTGAAGAAACAAATTAGAATAAGACCTCAAGAACATGGCTAACAATATATATTAAAGTACTGAAATCACAGTTTAATAATCCCCCATATGTCCATATGGAGGCACTAAATTATGACATTCCTTGGAAAGGTTGCAAAGCTTAGGACAAGAATATTTTATTTTGACAATTTTTGTATTTGCATATTTGATGACCATACACGAGTGAGGGGGAAAAAAAGCAGTCATTTTTGGTATTTCAGAGCCATCCTGAAGAAAGATTTAAAAAGGTCCATAAAAAGAAAAAGGAGAACTATATTACCTTGATGTACTGACTTTTATTTTGAAAGAGCACATAGCTTTTTACAGATTTAACAACCTGACATACAGAGATCACTTCAACCTCTGCTGAAATACAATCAGCCTAGGGGTGAAACTCACCTGTTATTAAACTGACTCTGGCAGCACTACAAAATAGTTTAGTACAGAAAATAAAAGAGAAGGTCAAACTTCATTAAAACTTCTAGAAGTTACCACAGGGCTGGTGAATCTTGGGGAAGAATTGGTTCCAACCAGAGTGAAATTGCATTATTTAAGAGGAGATAGTACTAAAATAAATACTAAATAAATAAATAAATAAATAAATAATCACCCATTCTCTCAGTAACAAGGAAGTAGATAGAGAGGAACCAGGCCAGTAAAATGAAAACATTCATACCTTGGGTAAACAGATCTCGACCTCTCTCCTTCCCAACGTCTTAGCCTTTTTGGGTGTGGGGGAAGGAGAGCTGTTTAAAGAAACAATTCTGTCAGAAAAATAAGGGATATCATTAATGGGGTGTCTGGGTGGCTCAGTCAGTTAATAGTCTGCCTTCAGCTCAGGTCATGATCTCAGGTCCTGGGATGAAGCCCCACATCTGGCTTCTTGCTCAGTGGGAAGTCTGTTTCTCCCTCTCCCTCTGCCCCTCCTCCTGCTCCTGCTGTCTCTCTCTCTCTCAAGTAAATAAACAAATCTTTTTAAAAAAGATATTACATTAAAAATAATTTTACTATTGTTAGGACATGAATGTGAAAGTTTTTGGTCACAAGACTTAATCAGGAATAAGAAGGCATTGGCTAGGTGACTTTAAATGATGAAAGTCCTAAGGAACCACATCGGCTCTATAAGAAATTCTCGCTAAAATAATACTTCATGTACCTTTAAGCCTCACTTGTCAGACTGAATAGGATTGCAGCACTGTACAGGGAATAAACAAGCTAAGCACTACTAATTAAGAGGAGGTAGGAATTATACGTTTCCAATATCTCAGTTCCCATGCCTCACCATGGGATTTCTTTTCTAGCGTCCAAAAATTCAGAAAAGATCTGCAAAGAGAATCCTCTTGGGTCTTTATTTTGCTGATACAAATATTTGCATATTAAACCTATCTGGGAGAAAACTGTTTTTTTTTTTAATTTTTTTTGAAAATACAAACATCTGTGCTTTGTAATTATAGTAATCCTCCAGGAAGAGGAGTAGAGACACATTAGTTGTGAGCAAGCCATGACTAGATTACTTGTAAGTGGTCAGACTGAAAATTCAGATCATCTGACTTTAGGAAAGCCTGAGAGAGACACTCTAATGAGGAGTTCGTGATGGCTGCTTGCCAAGAAATCAGTCGACTGGTCTCTTTCAGAGTCTATCATTCACCTCATTAGGAGAGTAAAAAATGGAGCCTCCGAACTCTCTCAACTTCATTCCCCACAGACTTCTGACCCGTTGAAAGGCTAATCGTGAAGAACACTAACTCTGATTTGACAGTAATACATTTCAGGCTTGCGATGATACACTGCAGAAGAGTTTGAAGGCCCAAGTCTCTGGTTTTCCTTCATAGCCAAAAATTAAATTTTCTAAAAAGATTTTATTTATGTATTTGAAAGAGAAAGAGAGAAAGAGAGGGAGCATGAGTGGGGAAGAGGGGCAGAGGGAGCGGAAGAAGCAGGCTCCCTGCTGAGCAGGGAGTGCAACACTGGGCTCCATCCCAGGACCCTGAGATCATGACCTGAGCCAAAGGCAGATGGTAACTGACTGAGCCACCCAGGTGTCCTAAACATTAAATTAAATAAAATTAAAAAATAAAACATATCAAACTTTTGAATACTTTAAGATTCCCAGTTAAGATACTTTTTGAAGTTGTTTTGCAGACAATCTGTTTTCTGATCAGAATTTAGCGACTGATATCTTGAAGAACTTAGAAGTAATTTCTTCTCAATGACCCCTCTTTAAAGATGATTCCCTCCATTTAATTTCTCATCCTTTATTCTCTTGTTCTCCTTGAACACTTCTACTTTTCATTCACTCATTCTTCTAGCCAGCTATTTATTATTCTGTTTCAAAAGTCTGTTCATTATTCTATGTATAAATTACTATATTATTTTTGATAAATACTTTATTGAAATTTAATGTATAGAAAGTATGCAAATCATCAGTGTATGGTTAACACATCATAAAAATACCCATGCAAATTCTATCCAAATAAAGAAATAAAATACTATCAGCACTGCAAGAGCACCGCCTTTTTGGTCCCTTTCCAGTTATTATTACCTTCTCCCCGAAAGTAACCATATCCCTGATGACTAACACCATTAGTTTTGCCTATTTGAACTATGAAATGGAATAATAAATTATGTGATCTTTTGTGTCTAGCTTTTTTATTCAATATTATGTTTTCCATATTCATCCACACTGTTAACTGTAGCTCTAGCCTGATCCTTTTCTTGCCTGATGACATTTGACAAAATGGATAAGTCCCAATTTATTTTCTATTCTGAAGTTGATGGACTTTTGATTCTTCCAAGTTCTGGGCTATTAAAATTGTTCCCATAATTGTTTTTGTCCATGTCCCATATTATTTCAGCCATCTTCCATATCTAGGAATGGCATTTCTGGAGAATAACATCTATTTATATTCCCCTTTGGCAGAAACGAAACAAACATTTTCCAAACTGACTATACCATTTTATATCTGAGAGTTCTATTTGCTATTCTTGACAATTACCCTAAGACATTTTTTATCAAACTAAAAATTATAGTGGATAAAAAGTGAAGCAGCAAAAAAAAAAAAAATAGCAAAAATAGCAAAAAAATGGGAAAAATTATATTTTATAATGAAATGAAAAGCATCCATTCCAACAATTACTCACATTGTTTATGCTCTCCATGCTTTTGATGTCAGTTTTCTGGTGCATAAATCTCTCCTACAACTAATAATGTTTATTTTGAACTTTTATTCATCTATTTGAGCTTATTTATAACCAAAGTATCACACTGTGTATTGTTTCACTCTGTACACTATTGGGTGTGAGAAAGAGTGCTAACTGGATATTGTTTTAAACAACTACTTATAACACTACTCTTAGCAACTACACTGATTTCCCCAGGAAATTCAAATAAACTGCTAGAAAGGTATTTCATTCTACCAACCATGTACCATATATTTCCAGTTTTATGAGATGAGGACACCAGTGCTTCCACATGTCTTCTTCATCCTCCTTAATCAATTGCATCTCTCTAATTTATACCTACAACTTGTATTTTGTCTCTGTTGACCACACTTACATTCCATTATTTCATCATTATTAAGCCTTATAACTCAAATAAATTGATTCAATCTACATATTTTTAGTGAACACTAAAACATACTAAAATGGTATACTAAATTTCCTTCATTATAGAGAAAATATCAGGACCATGTATAACTCAAACAGAATATTATCATAGTCATGGCTGAATGAATTTTTCTATTTTCATTTCACCATATCCTCATGTTTTCAAAGAAATTAATCATCCCACTTATTTTTCAAAAAGTTAATAATTTTTATTTTTTAATGAGAAACACTTGTTTTTTAATTTTAATCCCAGTATAATTAATATACACTGTCATATTAGTTTCAGCTGTACAATAGAGGGATTCAACAATTGTGTAGATTATTCAGTGTTCATCACCATTAGTGTACTCTTAATCCCCATCACCTGTTTCAACCATCCTCCCACCCACCTCCCCTCTGGTAACCATCAGTTTGTTCTCTATATTTAAAGAGTGCTTTTTTGGTCTCTTTTGTCTTTGTTCTTTTGGTCTCTTAAATTCCACATATGAGTGGTATCATATGGTATTTGTCTTTCTCTGAATTATTTAACTTAGTCTTATACCCCCTGGATCCATCTATGTTGTTGTAAATGGCAAGATTTCATTTTTCATGGCTGAGTAATTCTCCATTGTGTGTGTGTGTGTGTGTGTGTGTGTGTGTGTGTGTGTGTGGTTACCATTAGGTTTATATATAACATCTTATGCGTATAGCAGTATATTAAGTTGATGTTTGCTTCAATTTGAACCTATTCTAAGTACTAAATTTTTACTCATCTCCCCCAATGTTTTAGTTATATAGAGTCACACTTTACATCCTCTTATTTTGTGAATCCCTTGACTGATTTTTATAAATATACTTAATTGCATTGCCTTTGTGCTTCCTAGTTTTCTTACTCCTGCTTATGGTCTTTCTTTTCTATTCAAAGAATCTCTTTAACATTTCTTGTTGGGCTGGTTTAGTGATGATGAATTCCTTTAATTTTTGTTCATCTGGGAAAATCTTTATGTCTCCTTCTATTCTGAATGATAGCCTTGCTGCATAGAGTATTCTTGTTTGCAAGTTTTTTTCTTTTAGCACTTTGAATATATCATGCCACTTTCTTCTTGCCTGTAAAGTTTCTGCTGAAAACTCAGCTGATATCCTTATGGAGTTTCCCTTGTTTATAACTGTTTTTTCTCTTCCTGCTTTTAAAATTCTCTCTTTAGCATTACTTTTTGTCATGTTAATTACTATGTGTCTTGGTGTGGACATCCTTGGGTTGATTATGTTGGGGGCTCTCTGCCTCTTGGATCTGGATTCCTGTTTCCTTCCCCAGATTAGGAACGTTTTCAGCTTATATTTTTTTCAAATACATTTTCTGCCCTCTTTCTCTCTCATCTCTTTCTGGGATCCCTATAATGTGAATGCCATTATGCTTGATAGTGTTGTTGAGTTCCCATAATCTATTTTCATTTTTCATTATTCTTCTTATTTCTTCTGTTCAGCTTGATTGCTTTCCATTACTCTGTCCTTCAGGTCGCTGATCCATTCTTCTGCTTCCTCTAGCCTATTATTTATACCTTCTAGACTATTTTTAATTACAGCTTTTGCATTTTTCATCTCTGGTCATTTCTTTTTTTTTATGTTTTGTCTTTGTTGAGGGTCATTGAGATCCTCCACTCTTTTCTCAAGTCCAATTAGCACCTTTATGTCCATTACTTTAAATTCTCTATCTATCAAGCATATTATCTCTGTTTCATTTAGCTCTCTTGCTGGGATTTTGTTATTCTTTCATTTGGGATATATTCCTCTGCTTCCTCATTTGTCTAACTCTCTGTGTCTGTTGCTATGTGTTAGGAAAGTCAGCTATGTCTCCTGCTCTTGAAAGTAGCGGCTTTATAAAGAAGAGGTCCTGTGGTGCCCTGCAGTGCAAAATTCCCTGTTCACCAGAACCTGGCTATTCAGGAGTGTGTTTCATGCACCCTACTCTTTGACTGATCTGTGTTTGCCTTTAGTAGAGTCATCTGGAATGGATGTCTTTGCCTGTTGTTGGCAGGGGTTGGTGCTTGTGTTGTTAGTGGGCTAGTCTGGGGACCACTTAGGTTTGGGTTGGGTCAGACCAGCATTTTCCAAAGTTTCGGTAGCACTGAACTGCAGGGCTCTCTCCCTGTATTGTCCCCTGAGAAACTTTCATTTGTGGACAAGTCCTACAGTTAGTCTAGATGTCTGTCCAGCCCACTGGTGGGGCCACAGTCAAACTGGTGTGTGTAGTTTCTTCCCTTCTCCCCAGGGCAGAAGTCATATCAGGGTGGTGCTGCCCCTTGTTGGGGCTGCTTGTACACAGCCATGCTTGTGGTGCCTGTTTGGATCAACCTCTGCCTAGCCCACGTCCAAAGGAGAATGTGGAGTTGGGGTACACTATAAGTAAGCTAGGTGGAGAGTGCTCATGCTGTGCTGGTTCCTGTAGGAGTCTGTGTATCTAGGCTGGGGGTGGGGTGGGGGCAGGAATGGCACCTGCTAGCTCTTTTGTTCTTAGAGTAATCTGCCAAAGAGTCCTGCCCCTTCAGCACATGCTCCCTCTCATTTACTCCAGGCATTTTCCAAACTGCTGCTCCTATGCTGTGTCTCAGAAGGGCTATTTGTTATGTTGTCTCCTTAAGAGTGGGAAATCAGTTTCTTATCACTGTCTAGCGCTTCCAGAGCCGAGCACGCTGATTTCTAAAGTTTCAGGTATTGAGCCCCACTGATTGTAAGAACTCATGAAGTTAAGCCCTTCTGGTTTTCAAAGCCAAATATTATGGAGATTCATCTTTCTGGTATGGGTCTCCCATGCTTTGGGTGCTCCTCCCCCCTCTCCTTGACCACAGCATCTCTCCGTCCTGTGGATAGTCCCATAAGTCAGTTTGACTCCTCCAGACTGCAACTCTACCCCTCCTACCCACTTCCATGTGGACTTTTCTCTACATTTAGCTGTGGTGTGTCTATTCTATCAGTCTTTGGGTGTTTACTAATTTATTTACAGTGATATGGGTGTTAGAAAGAGAAAGAAAGCAATGAGAGGAAGATCTCCGGAAAACTTTAAAAAGACTTGCTAAATTAGGTTTGGATGTTTGGGACAATAGCAGTTACTTATTGACAGATTTATTGGAGCAATTAAAAATATTAACAATGAATGTATAAAGGTATGCAAATTAGATACATGATATTTCCATAATAGCAACATTCAAATTTTGTCTGTTAAGTTTGTTATTGCTTCTCTCCCCCCCCCCCAAATTGTGTAGATGTATTTCATCCCGTGGTGTTCCCATTGTCCTTAGAATAAAGTGTTTATACTTTAAAACATGATACTATTGCTATCATTTGAATGTGGACTCAGGACGTCTGCCATCTTGTACCAGAAGTCTAACATTGCATTTTAATTATCTAATCACGTTCCTTTCTCTCCTACTTTTTCAGACTGAGTTCTGAAAAAAAAAAAAGCAAATCTAATTTATCTTTGTATTAACAGGGACTGCTCAATGCTTATGACTTTATTGAATTTTGATTATTTTGTGTAATGTGCTATGTACTAAACCTTTTTCAATCCATTCATTTGAAACCTGTGGCTCCTTCAACACAGTCTCACATCTTGTATAGCTTCTTATCTTTAATTCATTAAAAACCTATTGTTATCATTCTTCACACAACCTCATGAACAGTTTTTTTTTTTTTGAAAAATGCTCTCTTGAGATACATAGAGAATTTCCTCTTGAAATAGTCTATTTCTATAATAGCATGTAGCAAAAAATAAAATAAAATAAATAAAATAAAATAAAATGGGTCTAATATAAAGCAACAGTGTTAGGATCACCTTTAAATATATTCGACAAGTTTTTGAAAAAAGTTTATGATGACAAATTGGTTTGCTTCACAATGATTTATCACTTCATGAACTTGATATGATGTTAGAGATCTTACCCCAAATATTCTCATAGTTCTAAGATTTTGATCCTGTAATTTTTTATTGGACAAGATTTTTCATAATCAATCTGAAATTATGTGGTCACAGACTGGTATTGATAATTATGGTGGCCTGTAAAATAATTTCTATACTGATAAAATAGAGACATTTCATTTCATATAAATATAGTTGATGATCATGCAATCATCTGACTAAAATTACAGCAAAATAAGAGTCTGCATCAGAAGCAAGTAAAATAACTTTCAGTAGTAGGCAATCTGACCCAACATTTACCAGGCCTGAATGAAAACTAAGGATTTTCTAGAAGGTACTTCAGATCCCTCATTATCAGTTTGACATGAGACATTAAGGTCAGACCACAAGATTTTATTAGTTTGAAAGGCTGATTTTCCATCTAGGCATGATCAGTAACAGGCCAGACCTAATCCAAAGATCATATTTTATATTGGCAAGCAAAGCCATCAGATGAGAGTTCTGTGAGTCTAACCAATTTAATGCCAATGTAAATGACACAGTGTAAACTCTATTTCATTCTATGTGCTAGAATCCATTAAGTTCAAGTGGGCAATAAAATCCTACTTCCAAACTCATCTATCCTTGCATATAATGACTGTAAAAGACTCCTTTTTTTCTCCCTAAAACAAATGCATCAAAAGGCAATAAGCAAAAGGATATATATTTTTTTAAATAAACGTTTTCTTCTTACAAGAAAAAGAAGTTTGTGAATTGAACCAGATTCTATTACACAATACTTCTGTTTTAAAGAAAAAAAACGACAAATGTATCCTAGGTATTAGTTCAATTACATAACTTATAGCACATCTGAAAGATAACAATTCTACAAATAATACAAAATATTTGTAGAAGAATCATGCACTAGGCTTAACTTCTCACTGTCTGAAATATAATAAATAGGTACGCATATATGAAAGAACATTTCAGATAATTCAAACTACAACTGGATGGTGGTAGCTCAAATTTTCCAAACATAAATAATGTATTAAGTGTAGAAACAACATGGTAGCATTTAACTACTATTAAATTAGCAACAATTTGTTGAACAAAAATAGAAAACTATATCAAAGATGTGATGAATGGGCATATTCCATCACTGTGGGCAAGAGTGTAAATTTTTTTTCAAAATTTACATTCTTTCATTTTTGTATTCATTTCTGTCTGCTCTATTTACCTTGCACAGAAAAAAAACTTAATTAGACAGGGCTTTTGCTAATCAGAGGCTAATATTTTGTTTACAGAAGTTTATAGAAAGACAGAAAAATCAGAAGTAAATAAATATCCCTAATAAACTTTGATCATTATAAGTGGTTCAAATACAGTAAAACAGAAAGACATGGGAAAAAAAAAACAAAAATCAACTACGTGTGTGTGTGTGTGTGTGTGTGTGTGTGTATGCATACACACACAAACATAAGGAGAACTGGGTGGAGACAGCTTTAGATTAGACTGTCAGAGAAAACTTGACTGTGATTTTCTTTGAGCTAGTTATGTAAAGATTTGGACACAGAGTGTTCCATGTTGAAGAGAAAGTAAGGTCACACCTATCAGAGATAAGAACGTAGTGTAATTCAAGAAGATAATAATTGGTCAGTATGGCTGAAGCATAGTAAGCAGATGGGAGATACATGATGAAGTTGAAATAGTGTGTATAGGCAGTGGCCTATTTTCCAAATAACAAGCGATAGTGTTATGAATAACTGTAGTCTTTCCATAATCTTGTTGCAAATATCACACTTTCCACCTACCCTCCAATCTCCCATGTTCTTTCTTGAAACTTAAACCCACAAAACCTATTGCCCCACTGGAATATTGAACTCATTGATCCTCAACCTTTTTACTCTTTCTCTCTGACCTCTCATGGGCTTACTTTTTCCTTGCCCAACTTAAACTCTATGATTAGTCACTCAATACAGTTATCTCCTTGCATGCAATATCAAATTCCTTATCTCTCACTTGCTTCATCATACTCTTTTTATCAAAACCCCAATTCTGACTTAAATTTATCTGTCTGTGTACACCACACATGGTATCTGTGACTTAAGAACAATACACTATTATACTAATTGGTTTCACTCTAAACACGTGACAGTGAACCTAACAAGGCTGTAATGGTTTCAGACAATTGTATTGCTTTCCATTATATTGACTCTCTTGGTCTTCAAGATTCCACTTCACACTTGATGCCATGACCCCAAACCTCCGAAACTTGATCTCACACTTTTTTTTCAACTGATGAAGTTACTCATATTTAACTGGAAAAAAAAATAGAAGCAGATAAATGGCTGGGAAAATGGCAGAGCTGGCAGCTCCACGGGCACATCCCTCCAGAGAAATGGCAAAAAATCAAGCATACACAAGATCAAGAAAAAAGCAACTTGAAAATGGTAGCAAAACTTTTTACATGCTTTTTCCACACCCCCTCCCAAGATCAATGGTGGTCTTGAAGTTGGCAGCCTATGTTCCCAATGTGGGATATGGTCCTCGTTCTGAAAGGAGAAGAGCAGAACTTATTTGCAAATAAGTGTGCATGTCTGCTCTAGCATAGGTCTAACTAAAGTATTGACATAAGTGCTTGTCTTTGTTTCACCTAAGTCGGAACTCACTCATGGCAGAAAAGCAAAGGACATTCCTTGAAAATTTTGTAAGGTGGACAAAACATATCCAGTAACTAGGCACAAAGGGTGTGGTTGAGGCATACAACAGAGCACTGAAAGCGGGAAGGGAAGGGAAGGGAAGGGAAGGGAAGGGAAGGGAAGGGAAGGGAAGGGAGAGAAATTCTTTGAAAAATTAGGGCATTCCAAAGTACCTGTGTGTGTTATATGCTGAGGAATTTAGAAAGCCACACACATGCCCAGATAAGGACACATGAACAGAAAAGACCTAAGAATACCCCAAGCTTTCACCTTTGGCTTATCTCTAGGCTCAGTGTGAGTAGAAAGAGAAGGCTATGGCAGAGTTGTAGGTAGTCAGGCTCCTATTATCTATCTATCATCTATCTATCTATCTATCTATCTATCTATCTATCTATCTACTATCATCTATCATCTTTTAGCTCCTGGAATTCAAGAAAATCTCTTAAGAAACTAGCTGAACACAAGTTGGACTATAGACTTCAGAAAACACACATGACAAAGAAGACAGACTTTACAAAAATAGTTCAGAAAATTCAGCAAACAAACATCTACAAACTACATTAAGCAACAAAAACAAACCGGGAGCCATGGAGGCAAGATACTGATTTCTAGAGTTACCACAGTATGATATTCAAAACAGTGACTTTTCAACAACAACAACAAAATTATAAAGCATGTAAAGGAACAAGAGTGTGATGCATTCACAGAAGAAATTGAAAGGAACTCCCTGAGGAAGCATAATTATTGGGCCTACTAGACAAAGACTCTAATTCAACTGTCTTAATATGCTGAAAGAACCAAAGGAAACTACTGACAAAGAGCTGAAAGAAACCAGGAGAATGGTGTACAAATAAATAGAGAATACCAATAAAAAGACTGGAATTATAAAAGGAACCAAACAGAACCAAGCTAAGAAGTACAGTAACTAAAACAAAACAAAACAAAATAATAATAAGCATATGTGAGCAGGCAGAAGAAACCATCACCTTGAAGATAGATCCATTTAAATTATCCAGTCTGAGGAGCAGAAAGGAAAAAAAAAGAATGAAGAAAAATGAACAGAGCTTAAGAGACCTGTGGATACCGTTAACAGGCCAATATATGTGTACTAGAAATCCCAAAAGAAGGAAAAAAAAAAAAAGGTGGGGACAGAGTATTTGTGGACCACTATCTCATGCCATATATAAAGTTTAACTCAAAGTCGATCAATAACCAAAAAACTAAAACAATAAAGCTTTAAAAAGAAAACACAGTCTTAAATTTTCAAAGCCTTGAATTTGGCAATGAATTCCTAGAAATGATATCAAAAGCATGAGTAACAAAAGAAAAATAAGGCAAATTGGACTTCATCAAAATTAAATACTTTTTTTTTTTTTAGATTTTATTTTTATGTATTTGACAGAGAGAGTGAGAGAGCACAAGCAGGGGGAACAGGGGAAACAGTAGAGAGAGAGGGAGAAGTAGGCTCCCCGCCGAGCAGGGAACCCAATGCAGAGCTTGATCCCGGGACCCTGAGATCATGACCTGAGTCGATGGCAGCTGCTTAACCATCTGAGCCACCCAGGTGCCCCAAAATTAAATACTTTTGTGCATCAAAGGACATTTTGTAGAAAGTGAAAAAGCAACCTACAGAATGGGAGAAAATATTCACAATTCATATATCTGATAAGGTTCTAGCATTTATAATATGTAAAGAACTGTTATAACTCAAAGACCAAAAGATAACTCAATGTAAAATGATCAAAGAATTTGAATAGCCATTTCTCCAAAGGAGATATATAAATGGTCAACAGGCACATCAAAAGACGCTTAACGTCATTAGTCGTTAGGGAAATGCAAATCAAAACTACAATGGGGCACTGCTTCACACCCTTCAGTGTGGCTCTGAGAAAAAAATAGAAAAATAACAAATGTTGATAATGATGTGGAGAAATTGCAACTCTTGTATGTTGCTGTTAGGCATGTAAAATAGTTCAGTTGCTGTGGAAAACAGGTAGGTCTTTAAAAAGTTAAATATGAAATTATCATATAGGGTCCAGCATTTCAATTCCTACATATATACCCAGAAGAACTGAACACAGGGATTCAAACAAACGTGTATGCCCATATTCATAGCAAAATTATTAACAATAGCCAAAAGGTAGAAACATCCACCAATGAATGAATAGGTAAATAAGTTGAGACCCATATATACAACCAAACATTATTCATCCATAAAAAGAAATGAAGTATTTATTTATGTTACAACATGGATGAACCTCAAACACGTTACCCTAAATGAAAGAAGCCAGGCACATATGGTTACATGTGGTATAAATATACTTACATGAAGTACCCAGATAGATGTACCCACAGGGAAAGAACACAGTTTGTGAGGAGATGAGGGGAGTGAGGAATAGCAGCAACTGCTCAATGGATTTGGAGTTTCCTTTTGGAATGATGAAAATGTTTCGGGACTAGATAGAGGTGGTGGCAGTTACACAAAATTGTGAATGCGCCATATGCCACTGGATTTTTCGCTTTAAAATGGTTAGTTGTATGTTACCTGAATTTCATCTAAAAAAATAGAAGCAATCAGAAGAAAATCTCTGTAAGCTCCTTTTACCATATCAACTCATCTGCCAGCATTCGTATCCTTATGTACTTAACTCTGTCAGCAAAAATGGCCTGTCCTTGCAGTTGTCAAAGACCAGGTTCTCTCCTTGGGCACTAGGTGCATTCCTGTTTATTCACAGTCAATCCATGTAGTGATTTCCACATTTTCCTGCACTGTCATTTTTTCCCTCTTCATTGGATTATTTCCATCAGAGTATAAGAAGCTAATATTTCTCCTAGCCAAAAGTTCTATTAAAAAAAAGAATATAAACAAACAAAAAGCCTCTGACTCACATTTTCCAATAGCATTCACTCCATTCCATTTCCTGACAGCCAAACCTGTACAAAGAAAGAAAGAAAGAAAGATCATATTTGTCTCTTTTTCCTCATGTATTCTCTTAAATTCCCTGTAATTGGGTTTTAAACTCTACAACTTCAACATAACCATAATCATCACTGTTACCAATGACATCCGTGTTTCTAAAACCTATGTTTAGTTCTCAAGCTTCATCTAACTGATGTTTCAATAGTGTTTGATATAGCTGATTACACCCTCCTCTTCCTTCACTTTTTTTTCGAAAGAACCAGATTTCCCTCCTTTGTCCCTTGCCATGTGTTTTACTCTTTTATTCTGTGTGTCGTCATCTCCTGACAAAGACAGGCTGGGCTGTTGGGCTCCGTCCCTGGACATCTCTTCCCCACCTGTTCTGCTTCTAAGTGGGAGAATTCCACCTGTCACTTCCATGCTTAAGATTCACACAGTTTAATTTGCAGCCTTGACCTCCCTCCCTATCTCCCAAATTATACTTTCATCTGCATAGATATGTGTTAATACCTAATAGACAACACAATATGTTCAACTTGAAGATCTGATCTTTCCCCCCAAATCCGCTCCTTTTCTAACCTTTCCTACTTCGATTAGGGTGGTTTCATCTTCCTAGTGATTTGGAACAAAATCATAGCATGATACTTAATTCTGCTCATTCTCTCACACTCTATTTTTATGTCAACAAATTCTATTGGCAATTTAAGTACTTCTCCCTGCTGTTACTGCTTCCTCTCTGGCTTAAGTCAACATGATTTCTCATCTGGAATTTTTTTTTTTTAAGATTTTATTTATTTATTCGACAGAGACAGAGACAGCCAGCGAGAGAGGGAACACAAGCAGGGGAGTGGGAGAGGAAGAAGCAGGCCCATAGCGGAGGAGCCTGATGTGGGGCTCGATCCCGCAACGCCAGGATCACGCTCTGAGCCGAAGGCAGACGCTCAACTGCTGTGCCACCCAGGCACCCCATCATCTGGAGTATTTTGGTAGCCTCCTACATGCCCTCCTTGCTGTCACACTTGTCTTACTGTATTATAGTCTCACTACAACTGACCGAGTCCCCTCTACTCCAGCCACACTTACTTTCCCTTCTGTTTCTTCACAATTATTCTTCTTTCACTTCCATATTTCTCTGGGACTTATTCCATCACTTCTTTCAAAGCTTTTTTTTCAAAAGCAGCCTTCTCAGTTATACCTTCCCTAACTACCACATGTAAAATTCACACTCCTTCTCTAACCTCTTTATCCTTTTTTCCCCCATTTTAGTTTTTCCTATGGCATTTTCTAACACACTCTATAATTTACTTATCTATTTTTGGTTTTGTAGGTTCCTAAAGTTAGTGTCATCAGGGCAATAATGTTTCTATTTTGCTCACTGGATGTATCTCAAGTGCCCAATAAGAGTGCCTGGCACATAGTAGATGCTAGAAAATATTTTTTAAAGGAATCAGTTAATGATCATAAAAAAAAATTTGCTTTGTAGTGTGAAGAAATATGTCATGACTTAAATCTTGCAAAATTTTACATGAGTAAAAGAGTGAAAAGAAAATTACCATGTGGGTCAGTGAGTATGTTTTCCCATGAGACTGTAAGCACACTTTTTCCTTCTTTTTTACCTCTCAGCATTTTCCACAACAAATATGTATTGTATTCATAATAAATAAATATAAAAATATTTTACTTATTTACTTACTGGGCAATGTATAGGTATCCACAAATATCAAATGGGTTAATAAAATAATAATGCATAAAAAGGAATTATTATCACTCCTATTCATTGCCTCTGAGTTATACTTTTAATTCTGCAGAAGCTAAGTATGTATCAGGACATTCTTTAGATTTAGAAGACTAGCAAATATAAACATCATCAATGTGATGTTGAAGGGGCTATAAAAATGAAAAACATTAACCCAGAATTAAAATTTACTTATGATATCATATGATTTAGAGAACCAATACCTTAAAATAAATTTTAAAAAGCTCCACAGTTCATTTTTTGTGTTGCACAATATGCTGCAGTAAGGGTTTTGTGCAAGAATAACAAAAAAGTCCAATAATAAGATGGAAACAAGATGACTACATCATATATTCCCAGGTGAATAAGATTAATAAAATGTCTTTCTTTGAAGGATGAGAATATTCTAGTCAACTGCATTTTTTTTAGTTTAACTCTATGTAAGCATTGTTATTTTTTCATTCATTCAGGCATGTGCATGACAAGTACTTCCTGAACTCTTATTATCTACCACTGTACGCACTGTAGAGGAAAAGCCTTAAAATACAAACAACTTTCAAGCAAGAGAGAAATGAGGAAACAAATGTATAATTGAATGCAATGTAGTAGGCATTGTGATACAAGAGTTTGCAAATTTCTGCTCTGGGAGTTTGCAGAGGTCCCTAACTAAGCCCTTTAGTTATGTTCAAGAGTTGCTTCCTCCAGGAAACTGAAATGTTCTCCTTAGTATGTAGGGCACACTCACGAGCAATATGTGTTCATTGACTGAGTTTTGGTAATTTCACGCTATCATCCATAACATCAATATTTATTACACCAGGCTGTGGATGGGGATGTGAGAAATTAGGCTGAATTTTTACCATCCCCTGGGCATTCCCTGAAAATTTGTTCTCTATAAAATTCTGCCGTCAGCTTTTTATCTTTTGAGATTTTAAAATCTAAGTGAAATGTAGAAAACTCCAAGCTACTTAAAATTCTAATTAGTGTGCTATCTAGTAATACGAAATAAAAACATTTTAAAATAGCCTAACTTTTAAAGATACCCACGCCTGTAATGTATCTACAACTGTTTTTGTTTTTACATGCTTTTAGGGTTTTTTCCCCCAAAAGTTTTTAGATTTGACATTTCCAATTACATATTAAAATGTTTCAAAACATATTAAAATTTCTTTAAAAGGGTCATATATACAGTCTATACTTAAAGGAATTGTGATTTTTATTTTGCATAATCAAGTATTTACAAGACAAGAAAAAAATATCACCTCTTCAGGTAGTTCAACAGTGTATACCGATCTAGAAATATTATGGAATCATCAAGATACCCATTTGAAGGTTGTTTAAATACCAATTTTTACAGAACTGTCAGTTCATGTATTACTTTGTGATATATGTGATTATTTGTGGTTTTTCATTTGTGTGTATACCTGAGTGCTGACAGAAAAAGAGGGCATTTCAGAAGATTTAGATTACTTCCTCTCAGATATAAGGTCTATGCCCTAATGTAAACACCGATGGAGGACCAGTTGGCTCAGGAAAACAAATCGTAATCTACCATTGCTGTAGGCCTGGACTTATCTAAGGATTGTACTGAATTAAGTATCTGTAAAATAAATTGTAATATCCAATGTGGAAGGAAAACTGTGAATTAGAAATGATTATCGTTGGGGCGCCTGGGTGGCACAGCGGTTAAGCGTCTGCCTTCGGCTCAGGGCGTGATCCTGGCGTTCTGGGATCGAGCCCCACGTCAGGCTCCTCTGCTGTGAGCCTGCTTCTTCCTCTCCCACTCCCCCTGCTTGGTGTTCCCTCTCTCGCTGGCTGTCTCTATCTCTGCCGAATAAATAAATAAAATCTTTAAAAAAAAAAAAAAAAGAAATGATTATCGTTGACATGCTATTGAGGTATGCTTCTTCCTCTGGAATTAGGTAGAACTTAGTATTAAGTAACAGGAAAGGGGAAAAATAATTGAAAGAAAATCCTTCAAATATCTATTACTGAAACTTTTGGAAATTAAAGCAAAAATGGCAGTTTCAGCTGAAAATGTATTTCATAATGAGAATCTCTGTCTTTAAAAATATGAAATACCTAATTTGTATACATGTTGTAAATACTTGCCTAGACGCAATCACCTGCTTACATAAATTTCTCCCTATGCTGCATATAGGACTCTGGACTGGGCAGGAAGATCAGCAAAAAAGAAATAGATACAGATTGTATCCTCAGAAGGCTTGCAGTCTGGGAGGGAAGGAACAATCGCATGAAGGATCAAGACACAAACTGAAAACAAGAGCTACTAGAAAGTTTTGGATGAATTTCCTGGCGTGAGACTTATAAAGTCTTTGATCGCTGTTGTATGTGCTTCAGGCTAAAAGCCTCTCCTTTACCGTATATTGAACTCCACTCGTGTTTACTGAATTTTGATAACCCACTATTTATCTTTTTAGGCTTGCATATTTACACATAAATAAAATTATATATTATTATTATTGCTAGGAAAGCCCTCACACGCAAAAAGATCTCTGATCACTTAACCCTTTTAAACTATACATTTTCTTTTCAGCAGTCTATTCCCAGGAACTGTACCCAAGCCTAAACCCACATGATACTGCTGGATCTAATTCAATTATTGTGCAGAATTCAGTGTAGACATTGCAACTTTTGGGAGATCTGTTTTCATTCCTCAAGACTGGGTTAAATTTCCATCTATGCCCACATAACACCCTGTATTTGTCCATATAATAACGTAGTTGCTTATTTATTTGTCTGTGAACTACCATTAGATAGCAAGATTCTTCTAGGCGGAAACTCTTTTCTGTTCATTAAAGAATCTTTAGTGCATAGTACAGTTCCTGACACATAATAAGTGCTCCATAAATAATTTTTAAACAAAAGGAAGTTTCCCAATTATTTATAAGGACATGTGTACAATACATAACAAACACCAGACTATTCAAATATTTGTGTGTACAATCATATGATATACATTATTATGTATATTAAAATGAGGATAACACCCATGTTCAGAGCCTTGGTGTAAATGAAGGGCTGAACTCATGATTTTCAATATAAGAATCTTTGTGGCATTGTGAGAAGGTTTTAATATAGGGGTGCATTCTTACAAGTTTAGGAAACTAAAATTTTATTTAAGGTGATGGTTTTATTAATACAAAAGGATATTTTAAAAATTAAAAGATTTCTCTGTTGGTCATATACATAATGGTTTTTAGCTGAGCCACTTAACGTGCATCAGAAAACCGGCAATGCAGCAGCAAGTAAGAGAAAAACCAACAACAGAAGGATCTAGTACATGCAAGTGTCAGCAGTCTAGATTTTCCAAACAGATTAGGAGGGGCATAATGGAAGGGCATCACTTTAATGCAAATAAAAGAAACAGTCTTTATAAACATTTCGCTAATGCCTTAGAGCTTTCACTAATAAGAATTTTCTGGAAAAAAAAAAAAAGAAAGTCAAGATTTTGACTGGAGGGGATTTTGAAATCAGAAAGATGTTGAATTATTAATGAGCCAAACTGGTCTTTTTCATTTTCTTTCCTAATCCAAGAAATCTTCAGGGTAGCCGTTTGAAGGATATTTCTTTTTTTTCAATCTCCTGCTTTAGGCATTCATAAATATACTTGAAAACACTATCTCAGATACCACCCAATCAAATGATCAAGGTCACTTAGGAGACTAAATTAAACTTCTAATACATATTCACTGTTGTCATTTCAGCACATTTCGGATGAGGCTGTGTAAGTGCTCACTTTGAATGTCATCCCTGCAGCATCCCTGCGTCCCTCTAATGGTTGGTCCGCCAGCTTAGTACACATTGGATTTCAGAGCCTTGCCGGATGAAATGAAGCCATCTTGCTCAAAGTGATTTTCCTTCATGCTGTATTAATTCTTTAAGATAGTGCATCAAAGATTTATTTTAAATTGTAGCATAATTAGTTAAGCTCTTGGGTGACACCGTCACTCGAAATGAAAGCCCATTCCCACTGTTCCATTTATTGGAAGGAAAGCTCTGGCAGGGTTTACACCAAAGCGCAGCTTGTTGACAACATATGCAAATTAGGAAGACAGAGTTTGGTTTAAATGTCTGCAAAAGCAGGAATCAACATCTGTGGGAATGATTTTCAAAACTGCAGTGGCATAGAAATCATTCCAAGTGGTTAGGCAGTTACAAACAGACACCTGGCAGTCGTCCAGAAATAAAATATTCCTTTTTTCTCTTTCCAGATAAGAAGAGTCCAACTCATTTTCTGGTTTGGAATTAAGTGCAAATGATGGATTCATTATTAATTTTTAAATCTGAGGAATTCAGTCTCATCTTCCTTACCTTCTTTTCCACATCCTCCTGTAAATAGTTATAAAGAGCAACGAAATAAGAAAATAGCAACACCACAGGATATGAGAGGCACGACTAAGTAATCTACAACCTAGCTTAACTGAAGGTTGTTGTAACAAATGTCTTCTCAATTGTGAAATGTCATCTTCTCAAAAATTAGAGTCTCTTTAACAGAGCCAGTTATCCAAATAACTATAAGTAATCTTTTCCTTTGTAAAGTACATCATTTTCAATTTTGAAAAGCATTAAGGGTGCAGTTAAGTAACAAATAGAATATCTCATCAAATGAATCATAGCTATAGTTAAGAACTAATGGGATTCTTCCTTACCTGTTCTATTTTTATTAACACATTTGTTGGACCTGACCAAAACTACATCACTGATTATATAGCCAAGTTCTCCATTCTATTTCTTGCTATTTTCTTCTTATTTTATGGAATATTGATATATTACAAGATATGTGTCATGTGTATAAAGCTAAAAGCTAATAAACGCTAATGTGCAATATACACAGTAGTGTACATAACACATCATCCATTTTTAGAGTTTAAATATTATCAACACTCTTGAAAGCTTTGTTTTTCTTCTTTGTATCTTCTTTTTTCCAGCCATATGTAATCACTATCTTGAAATTTCACTTATTTCATTTATAGCTTGACCTCATACATATTAGGCGCTTCTAAACAATATGTTGTTTAATGTTCCACAGTCTTGGATATTTTACAGATTGTAACAGATGAATATATTCTTCTGCTATAAGCATTTTCTTCTCAGTATTGTTTGTATCTGTATTTATGGCTCATTCATTTTCCTTGTTGTATAACATTACAATTGTATAAATGTGCTACAACTTATTTATTCATCATTCATCTGGATTGTTTGCAATTTTTGCTTTCTTGCAACAGCAAGTAAATCCAAAATGTAAAAAGCATCAAATTTATCCTCAAAATGTTAACTCTACATTCCCCTCGCACCATTCCTTTAAACTTTATTCAATGTGGGTAAACTCCAGTCAATTTTTGACTTGAATCAATGGTAAAACATCTCCCATTCCTCAGCCTGGAAACAAATTTGTGAGTTAAAAATACTTCCTTCTTTCAGTTCTGAACTCTGAAGATGTATCTATACTCCTGGCAATCAAGACTTTATGAGGCTCTCTGCAGAAACTTGCTTACTTCTTCTTTTTATCTCCCTCTGAAAACATTTAAATTTCATTTTCTTCTTCTCTGCTAATTCTGATACTCTTCCCCTGTCCACTTTCCATCTTTCGAAAACGTTGTTGATGTCTCTTGTCTGTTATTGCCTCTCCTTCCATTTTCTTTGCCTTTGAAGGTAGATAGATATATTTTTTATTCCTTTCTTGATTTTTAAATAAAATTTCATAAAGGGGTAGCAATTTGAGGCAGCTCTAAAAAGTCATCCTAACTTCAGAACTCCCCCAGTGTTGTTGAGGCGACCGGGAAGCTGAATCACACTTCAACTTCTGTACCGTTTTCTCCCATTCTAGTAATGCAGGTGTTGCTCCCTCCCTTCCTTTCCCTTAAGTGCCTATCCACTGAGCACTCCCTCATTTCCTTCACCCTAATCTCTGTCATACTAATCTCTAGAGTCTGCTAGCTGGGAATCCAACTTAGGGCTGTGAAAAACAAGCTCTTCTCTTCAAGTCAAGTAATATGTATAATAATTTTTCTCAAACCATTTAAAAATTTCTATTTTGTAATACATTTGCATATATTTTAATAGAGAAACACATTTTCTTGCTAACTTTGAATCTCTAGGAATAGGAGTTATGCTGACCTTATATTTTTTTCTTATTTCATAATTTGCAGAGAACCGTAAGAGACATTCGCAATTCAGAGCCAAGTTAAAAGTTGTCCCATTGATTGAAACTTGCTCTAAATTAAAAGCGAAGTCCCTAGAAAGAAAATAACACCCCTTTAGGCATTGGGCTTGCATCAGATAAGTTTTCAGGAACATATTTGAGGATTAGGTGTTAACATTTTTAAGTACAGAAAAAATAAGTTTTCGGGTACCATAAGTTCTCTGAAGGAACTCACAGTTAATACTTCTGATTTCCACAACGAGTTTAAAATAATCGGTATGTTTGTTGTTTGTTATTTAAGTTATATTACTTTTGTTCAAAACAGAACTAGTTTGTTTCCAGTTGACAGTATACTATGAAAATACATGATTATTGCTCTTCACTAATCGGATTAATAATTTATAAAACACTGTTTCATGATGTGCTTTTTAGTAAAAGATCTGAGAGTTCTACCAAATCAGGCAAATGATGATCTGTGTGCCATTTTTTTATGTGAATTTTATACAATCTTCTTGAAAGAACTCACAATCATTTGAACAAGAATACATATAGCTGAAAAAAAGAAAATATATAGCTGAATAAAATAAATGGATATGGTTGAAATAGCTGCAATTTACTTAGTGCCTGATTGATGTTTGGTACTTTTCTTTAAAAGTGATCAATCTAAAGCATTTTACACTCTTCTATATTACAAAGTAGTCAAGGATATCCAGTTAAAAATCCAGGAATAAAGACATTTTGTATTTCTTTTGAAATCCACTTAAAATAACAAAAATAATGAAAAGCAGAGATGAAATGAAAATACTCAAAAAATATAGCCTTCAATAAAACAAAAAAAGGACTGAAGGGGCACCTGGGTGACTCAGTCAGTTAAGGGCCTACCTTTGTCTCAGGTCATCATCCCAGGGTCCTGGGATTGAGCCCCACTTACGGCTCCCTGCTTAGCGGGGAGCCTGTTTCTTCCGCTCCCTCTGCTGCTCCCCCTGCTTGTGCTCTCTCACTCTCTGTCAAATAAATAAATAAAATCTTAAAAAAAAAAAAGACAAAAAGCTAAAAACAGAAATTAACCAAAACTATCTAAAAAATAAAGCAAAATCTGGGCCAAAATGAGAAAAAAAAAGAAAAAAAGAAAAACCCACAATGGATATACACATCTCTATCTGTATACCTATATCCATGTTTTTATTCATATCTCTGTTATCTCTCTCTCTCTATCATCTACCTATCTACATTCACATTTTCCCTTTTTGTGAAGAGAAACAAAGACAAAGGTAAAAATGACCAGGTATAGATATGGATATAGATATCCCCTCATACGATACAGAATTCTATATAAGTAGTTTCAGTAGTCCTAAAGGAACTACCTTTTAATTAGAGGTGTCAAGAGACCTCGGGACCAGGTCTGGAAAGATGTTAAAACATCATTTTAAAAGTCTTCTTACAGAGAGTAAGAAAGCAGGAAAGGGAGCTTTGTTAAGGGTCCCCCACAGTCCCTGAGGCTTGATGATATGCTCTCAGGACTTACAGGACTCAAAAAAACTTCCATACTCACAGTCCCTGTTATTACAATGAATGCATACAGATCAAAACCGGCAAAGGAAAAGAGTACGTTCTGTGAGGTCCAGGAAAAACCAGACTCCAGGAAAAACCAGACTCAAGTTTCCAGGTGACAAGATGAACTCTCCCAGCAATAACGTATGACAAAACTTCTGAAAGGTGCCAACCAGGAAAGCCGGTCTCCGAAATTACATTGTTAGGATAAATCTGCCTGCTCAAACTGCTTAAAAGTGGGCGTGGCCTAAGACCTCAGACAGATAAAAATGCTGTATCAGGTGGAGTATTCCAAGGGTTCAGAGGCTAGATCCTAGGAGTTAGTGAAGAGCCAGTACTAAAGTCAGACATTTCTTTGGAATAGGTAGATTTCGAGCAGCCCAGTCCTGATGAATTAATCCTTTCCTGCTCACTCTACACTGACTTGGCCCAGGCTCTCACAGAAAAAGGATCAGAGTTTTCTCAGCATGTGCATTTAATTTAGCATTTATATAATAAATACATCAACATCACATGCATAAATAGTCTAAAATTGAGAGAAGTCAGTGCAGGGTCCAGATAGATTTAGGGAAACAACTAATGCACGCCGAAAAGCCACTATACACATACTCAGTACATTTTGTACTAACTTGATCACTCTCATCTCTGCACTTGGTCTAGTGTTACATTCACCTTGTGATAAATTTGAGCAAACTTTTTAGCACAGAATTTGGCTGATAGCTAGATAAATACAGTTCTTCCTCAGGCCAGACATTTCTATTGGTAATATAGCCTGAAGAGGCTTTAACTTGCTCTCCCGATACATTTGATTGCAGTATTATCAAATGACTTAATTACATGAGGCAGTTGAATCTTATCAACAATGCCAATGTGATACCATATTATAGCATTGTCATGGCACAATTCAGTTTCAAGACAGAGCAAATCAGTAAGAATCACAGAGATATTTGCTATGCCATTCCAAAGAATTGGACCTTGCCCATACACCATATAATATTAAGGAATAAGAATCATTACAGTTGATCAAGATGTGGTTATTTCTGATTCCAGATAGGTTAAGGACAAAGTCAGACACCCTGTCCTAGTTTACAAGCTTATACTGAGACTAGTTTTCATTGGATATTGCTATATAGCAGAGCCCAACTTCCTCCTAAAGGAAGACATGAATGTTGTTCAAAATATCCCTATCTCTGCTAACTGTACTATAGAATATGTCTTATTCTGTTCTCCAGGAAATGACAATCACGGTGCGTTAATAGAAGTTACAGGTATCCCCAGCAACCCTCCAAACACGTAGAAGACCATAAGATTCTCATAAATGTGCCCCTCAGTCCTCAGCAGTTAGGATGCAGAGCCATTGCCCCATGACTTGTTGGCCTCTGTCTATACTAAAATAGTCAAGAGGTCCTGTCCCACACTCTGTCCCAAAGCTGCACTCTTGCATTATCCATCAATATTGGTTGAGACTGCCTGACCCCCTTACTGTACTTACTGTGGACTGATACAGCATTTTTGTATGTCTGAGGTCTTAGGCCATGCCCACTTTTAAGCAGTTTGAGCAGGCAGATTTATCTACAGTCCACAGTAAGTATAGTAAGTGGGTCAGGCCCACACTGTGGACTGTAGAATGTGTTCCTTAGTCTAAAGAAAGGTAACTCAGCAGTCTGGACTGGTGCAGTATCTCCTGTTCCACAACTTTGGGCATACAAAAACCTTCTTTTTGGGTGGAATATTCCAAGAGTTCACAGATTTTATCTCAAGAGCCACTCAGCAGCTGATCCTGAAGACGGGCATTTCTTTGCTATGGGTAGATTCTGAGTTATCCAGGCCTTCAACCTAACCCTTTCCTGCCCAGAACCTTAATAAATAATACAAAATGGGGGCGCCTGGGTGGCACAGCAGTTAAGCGTCTGCCTTCGGCTCAGGGCGTGATCCCGGCGTTATGGGATCGAGCCCCACATCAGGCTCCTCCGCTGGGAGCCTGCTTCTTCCTCTCCCACTCCCCCTGCTTGTGTTCCCTCTCTCGCTGGCTGTCTCTATCTCTGTCAGATAAATAAATAAAATCTTTAAAAAATAATAATAATAATACAAAATGACCCCCCTTTTTTTTTAATATGTCCTATTTTCCCCTGGTAGAAAACCCTGACAGAAGGCAGGTAAAGGAAGGCGGAAGAAGAGGTTATCAACACATTATCAGATTGAGTGCTTCTAACTTAGCGGGGTTCTTTGTACAGTACACTGATCACCTTCTACCCAGAAAGGAACAATAAAACCTGAGATGAAAGGTGCCTCACGTTAGAAAACACAAAAGGACATTTGATCAAGCAAGTAAATGCAAAATTAGACCTGAGGTAAGGGAGCTTTAAGCAAGATAGGTGGGTTTATTTTAGTGTATGATAAGAACACTTGAACTTGTTCGAGTGGTCAAGGAAATGATAACAAAGCTAAGATCTGAGACCTTCTAAAACATGCTAAATAAAAACAAGGCCATTGCACATGCGGTTGTGATGTCTGAACAGCGTTAATGAACTGCGGCCTCACAGTGTCCCCTTCCTCCAGGGCCCGGTGCTCTCGCCTACAGATCCTGCAGCTTCCATGGTCAGCACCTGGTCCGGCGGGATCCTGAGAGCTAATGTTGGCAGAGGTAGTGGCTGCCAGCAGCTTACAGGATATCAAATATCTCAAATATCATTCCTGAGAAAGATAATATTTTCACTTGTGTTATTTGTTCTCTTTTCGAGGAACACCATTAATATTCCTCATCTATTAGATCTTTATTTTCTGCTTTCCATAAATATCACTTCTGTCTACTCACTTTTATACTGTGGAATTATTCCATTTAATTTAGTATGATTTTTTTCAGTCTCAAACTTATATACTTTCCTGTCTTCGGACATGTTTATTCAACTTTAATTTCAAATAATGCAGGTTTTAGTTAGTGACATGCTGGTAAAGTTCAACAACTGACTCTCTAAGTTGAATTCTGACATGAAGATTGGATGACATTTCAGTTTTATTAATAAGAAAGACAAAAGTGGAAGAGAAAAATGTATTTTAGAACTTGATATATTTGTCAATGACATTAGCAGTTCTTTGTTGAATCAGATCATAATGTTCAAATATTGGGAGTGTTTTTTGGTGCTCTTCATAATATAATGGGTACAGACATGACACTTTTTTAAATTCAATTGCATTAACAATATCTTTCTGTTACTTTAAGTTTAGATAAGATAATGAACAAAATAATAAATTAATCTCTGATTTATTGAATTTGCCAATTATGTGATATAAATACTTGCACCATGGTCTGTTTGAAGCCATTAACCTGATGTCACTGAGTGTGTAGTTTGGGAGAGATAAATGGTATCACATTGTTGCAAGATTTCTTTTCCTTTGGTGCCCACGGTTCTTGGTCATGCCACTTGGAAGAATGAAAAGCCAGACAAGACAGAGTGGTGGGAAGCAAAGCAAAGTTTATTGAGGGATAGTAAAGTGATAGTATAAAGCTCCCTAAGAATGAGGGAACCTAAGAGGGTTGCCAACGGAGTTTCTAAGTCTAGGGGTTTTTAGGGGCTTGTTGGTGGGCTGTTTTAATCTGATTAACTCTGTGTCTGTCACACAATCAGGTTTTTGTCATCTGCCTATCACATGGGAAAGGTTGGAGGGCTCCTTCCAGGGTGCTGTAAAATCCTCTTAAGGGTGGTTTCCTCTTAGGATGGGGGCCGCTTATCCCTCCTGCCTGCCTTCCAACTATTCTTTATCAACATCACTGTGATTTGCATGGGATTTCCATGCAAATACAATAAATTTAAATAACCTCAAGATTACAGAAATAGTAAAAACAATTACCAAGTGATGAATTTTAGGTACTTATCTTTGTTTTCATGTAATTTTAATAGAACTCATTTAATTGTAAGTATGTGGTTTAATTTTTAATACTGTCTGTGTTTAAAAACTAGCTCACATAATACCTATAAATCTAAACATCAGCTCTTACTAGCTACCTCCAGAACACTGCTGATTTAGTTTTTGTAATTACTGTCTTTCTCTTGCACTCCTTTTCTGACTATTGCAAAGATATTCTCACTTTCAAATCTCATTGATATTTTTCATTTTTTGTTAGGGACATTTTTCACAAGTAACTTTGATTTTCAATTTCATATGGTTTCTTCAGATTAATTCTTTTTTTTTTTGGTCATATATTCTTAATCTACTTTTTATAGATTCCATTTTATGTGGAAATGTAAAATATGGTAAATTTGGAATTTCATTTACAGTATAGGGAGGCACTGTATTTTCCCTAGGAGCCATGGTTCAGCATTCCCTAATTCAGTGTTCACAGTGACTATAGAACGTAACTGTTGCAAATCATGAGAATCAAATATTGTACAATCGGTGATAAGTTATCAGAATGTGAATACATTTTAAAGGTAGAATCAATATGTGTCGAAAAGCTGCAATTAAAATGTTTAAAAGAGAGAATAGTAAATGTTTTAGATCTAAGAGATTAGAAGGATAGAATTGCCCTAGATTGAAATGAGAAAACCTGGGGGGCAAGCAGGTTTCTAAGAAAATCATCAGTTAGCGTTGAGACATTTACATTAAAGACACACATTAAATATCCAAGTGTCAGTGTTGCATGGCCACGTAAATATATAAACCTGGAGTTCCTATCATAGGTGATACAGATGGTGAGATTAAATAAATAGTCTAACGATGTGGGTTAGAGAAATCCAGGGATATAATCCTGAAGCCCTGGAATATTTAGAAGTTAGAGGAATGAGAAAAAAATCATAAAGGAACAGCTTAGCAGGCTACCCACTATCATCTACCAAAGGCCTCTGTTTTTACAACTGCCTCTGCTCTTGCCACACAGTTTTTCTCCTCTTTTCCATCCACATCAGCATAAAACATTCCAGAGAATACTTCTTCAAAAAAGTGTTTTTTGTGGTGACACACCTTGTAATCACCTTCTCAAAGAGAAGTCTTATGCTGCTCTGTTTTCATTTCCTTGGTCTTTCAAACTATGCCTGGAAGGCTTTTGTTCCTACAAATCTAACAAAAGTTCTCAGGAGGGTCACCAGAAACCCCTAGGCTATTTCTCAATACTTATCTTGCTGGTTTCTCAGCTTCATTGGAAACAATGTTCATTCCTTTTTGAAACACTTCCTTCACTTGGCTTCCTGGATAGTGTTTATTCCCAGTATTCTAGATGCCAAAGTTTTCTGTCTTTTCTGCTTGCCTGCTTCTTCTGATCTCCACGTGCCACTGTGCCACCAGCCCACTTCTCAACTTCACTTCTCTAGATGTTTGGATCCTACATTCTCATTTCATGCCTCTGAATGTTAATATACACCGATGATTCCTCGAAGCGTATCTACAATAATCATTTATTTCTGGATTTCTGAAGATATGCTCTTCACAAATTCGACTTGAATATCAAATTGACACCTCAAAGAAAATCAACCCTAAACTGATCTTTTCATTTCTCCCCCTAAATGCGCTCTTACTCTCGCGTGTTTCAACTCGGGACATTACACTGAGATTTATAGAATTACTCAGGGCCAAGTTCTTCAGAATGATGTGTGGCTCTTCTTTCATATTGCATGGCCAGTTCAGCAGCAAATGCTGGAGAGTCCGCTTTCAAGATAAATCTGGAATCTTTTCAAATTTTCACTACCTCCTTTTTATCAGCCTAGTTTAAGCCACCAGCTCCTCTCATCCCGACTGGTGGAGTAGTCGAATAATGGTTTCCTTTGTTTCTAAACTTGCCCTTCTCCCAGCATCAATTTTTCACATAACAAAGAGACATTTTAAGAATATAAACCAGGTTGTGGGGTGCTGGGGTGGCTGAGTCGGTTAAGCCTCTGACTCTTGATTTCGGCTCAGGTCGTGATCTCAGGGTTGTAAGATTGAGCCCTATGTCAGGATCTGCGCTCAGCGGGGAGTCTGCTTGAGATCCTTTACCTCTGCCTTCCCCCCACCCCGTGCTTGCACTCTCTCTTTCTCTCTCTAAAACAAATAAATAAATCTTAAATATTTATATATAATATATAGAATATACTATATATATATATATATAAAAGTATATATTTATATATGCCAGGTTGTGTTACACCTTGCTTAAATGTTAAGGGTTCCCTGATTAAATGGCTTTTAAGAATATAAACCAAAATATTTAACCAAAGCTTACCAGGCCCTATGTGATCTAGCTTCTGCTACCATTTGGTTTTCCTTTGCTCACCATATTTCAGCCACTCTGGCCTTCTTGCAAATACTGGAAAAAGCCAGTCATGAACCTGACTTAAATAATTGGCTTTTATGTTCCCTCCATTGAAAGTGTTCTTTCTCCAAGTATTTGTGAGGCTATCCTCTTTATTTTATTCAAGATTCTGGTGAAATGTCACCTTCCAGAGAAATTTCCCCTAGCTTACCTATGTATGTCTATATTGCCTGTCTCATCCGATTGAATGTAAGCTTTAAAAGAGCAGAGGTTTCTTTGTTCACCACTCTATCTTCAGTGTTTAGAACAGTGCTTGACATAAGTACATATTAATTAAGCTAATGCTTTTAAACCACTTGATTATCTTATTTTTCTACCCTTTATAGTTGGCTTTATGCTTTCATATTTCAACATTAAATTTTACTTGCATTTCGTACCTATTTGGTTTACATTTAATGCATATTTCTGATTTACCATTGTTTATGCTGCTCTCTGGTTGAATATGTCCTGATTTCTTATCAATAATAACCTTACCTCATAATTTTCATTTATTCAGCAAACCTCATTACCTTTTACAGATTTTAATATATACAAGACTAGAGAGAGTGCATTTTAGGAGCCTATATCATAAGGGCTTTGCTTAGCCCAAATCAATTTTTTACCACATTTTTTAAGAAAGTATGAAAGATGTAACACATTTTCAATTATCTCCAGATCTTGTCTTCTCTAGTTTTAGCACCAATCCAAATCATTAATATGAGAGAGGAAATAAAGGCACTTTATATGATGTTATGACCCTATTTCATTTTGTTTGTTGTTATAACTCTTCCATCAGGAGAATTCTCAAAAATGAGAAGGTATTCCGTTCTGTTATTTCTAACTGAATGGCTTGGAAGAGTGAGTCAGTTTTTCTTTAACATGTTGGCTAATATATTCCGAAGCTTTGCTGAATAGTTGGGCCAAATATACACAGTGAAAGAGCATATTAGTCATTGGATTGTTACTCTATCTTGGGAGGTTACAGTGGGAGTTTCTTAGTTCCCTTGGTACATACTTAAATTATCTTTTGATTTAATACAGCATTGTTTACACACACAGATAATTTTGGTGTCTTATTTGGCATTAATTTTTATCTGTTAATTTGAAAACACCATTTAATGAAATCTTACTTATTTTTCGGGTGTAATTAAATTAGAAGATAGCTTTGCAAGCTACTTCTTTATGTCATTGTCTTGTATGAATCTCTTCCTATACTCCATCCAAACAATTCAATCAACCCAAGTAGAATAATATAGTTTGGTCTATTTTCATGAAGTTAACTAAATTAATAGCAGAGACCATTGATTCCCCTATATCATATATTTGAATGACAATCAAGCAATTTCTTTGAGAAGCTAAAGTCCTCAACCACAAAAAAAACAAAACAAACAAGAAAACCAATTCTTGTGCAATTTATACTTTCCACTACTTGTCAGTTTTCACAATTGCTATTGACAATACTATTGATTACAAGAGGATCTTCAATCTGAAGAATCTGGCTTTCAGAAACTACTATTGAAAATGCAATTATAAACTGAAAAACATACACACACACTGACTAATTAATTAATTAATTTACTCACACATTTATTTATTTAAAAATAGCCTTATGGCCATTTATACCTAGAAAGCTCTGTATGGAAGCAAAAGTTTCTTGATTTATTAGTTAATAAGTACATCTTATAATTTTTATTATTTAATTTTCATAAACACTTTTCTATTTTGTGACCTTTCTCCCAGTTGTAGTCTAGTACAGTGGAAAGCATTCATGACTCTTCTAAAACCCCAGCAGAGGGGTGCCTGGGTTGCTCAGTTGGTTAAGCGTCTGACTCTTGAATTCGGCTCAGGTCATGATCTCAGGGTCATGGGATAGATCCCCACCTGGGGCTCCATGCTCAGCAGGATTCTGCTTGAGATTCTCTCTCTCTGTCTCCCACTGACCTTCCCCCCCTACCTCCTGCTCATGTGCTCTCTCTCTCTCAAATAAATAAAATCTTTAAAAATAAATAAATAAATACCCCAACAGATCCACGAGAGGAAACTACCTACACCTTCACAAAGAATTATAATTATTGCTGCCATTATTAAATATGACAAAACCACCAATTACTGGGCTCTTAAAAGTATCTGAGTTATATAATTTAATATAGTTTGCTAAATTAAGTATATAATCTATAGTAGCTAGTTCTATGTATATTTCATTTTTATTTTTTACCTGGGAAAGTCATTTCTGGGTGTTTCCCAATCTCAGAATACTTCCTTCTCAAAACCAGTTCAATAACCACAACAAAGCCATTCCATGGTGATTGTGAATTAGAATATTAATCTTATACTAATATCATTGTGAACCCATAGATATATACATGTTTAATAGGTTTCAGTCTACTGAAATTATTGGTATTTATTGCAGTTCAATGTGTCCCTTTTTGGTCCAGTAGGAATCTTAATATTGTACTCTAAGTGTTTCCTCAAAAATTGTCCCTGACAACAATATGTCCTGAGTTCTGCCTTGTTGATGGCTATTCGCTAAAAGTTTGTTTTCCTGAATAAAAATTATGTGATCATGCTTTTCTTTGGTATCATGAATATATTATTACATTTTTTTTTTCTGTCATGAAGCATTGCTGTCAAAAAGTCTACCGATAATCTTATTTCCTTATAAGTTTTGTGCTTTTTTATTTCTAGGTGCCCTAAAGATTTTTTTTCTCTAGGGTCAAGGAATTTTATTAGAATGTATTCTGATATTGGTTGTTTAGGGTCAATATTATCAAAACTTCAGTGTGCTCTCTTAATGTAAGTTTTTGTTTTTTAGACATGTATCTTTGAATTGTAGTTTTTACGGTCTGTTTTGTTCCCTTGCTTTGATTTTCTTTTTCGGTGTTATCTGTCCTCAGTGATCTCTCTTATTATCTGTGAGTCTACTTTGCCTATCTTGAATTCATGCATTTTCCCCTTTTTATTTTTTTTTAAAGATTTTAAGTACACCCAACGCGGGGCTCAAACTCACAACCGGGAGGTCAAAAGTCATGCACTCCACCATCTGAGCCAGCCAGGTGCTCCATGCCACTTTCTTTCTAATCCATCTTTTTCTTCATTTCTTTTTGCTTTTCACATTTTTCCTTGTATTTTCCTGTACTATCTGCTTCTTTTTATTTTATTAAGTATGGCATTTATTTGCTTTAGTGTTTCTTCTATTTTAATCATTCTCAAATGCTTTTGTTTCTATTTCTACTTTTTTCCCTCAGTTCTGTCACTTTATTTCTGAGTTTATCTAGTTCTGATTGATACTGTATTTTTATGTCTTATGTCATTTGGATAATGTCTTTTAGCTTATTTTGAAATAGTTGCAGTTTTTATATAACACTTCTGATGTTTTTGTGGCACATTTTTATGGTTACAGTTTTTGGTAAAATTTCACTGAAGGGATATTATTCTGTTCTTTTATTGTTTTTTCTTGTTCTTATAATAACTTTATATGGGACTTGATCTTGATTTTTTTTTTTTTTTGCTTATTTATTATGTGAAGTTGGTTTCACTGATTTTTTTAGGATAGCTTTTTAAACTTCACAGAACTCTTTCTTTTGTGTTTTGTGTAGTGCTCAAAAATATAACTGCTCAAGATTTTTCTGGCAGTATTCACCTCCACCACTTTGGTCTAGATGTCCTCTTTCCTTGCCTCTGTGGTCTCTGCCAGTTAATTTTAATTTCATTCCCAGCAGATTCTGTTCATTGTTAAGGGTTGTTGTCAGTGTGTGTCTCTTATCTTAGAAGGAATTCTGGTGGGTCAAAATTGTGAGAATATGGGGCTAGACTCCTCATCCCTCCTTACGATAGGCCTCTTTCCTTGTCCATATTAGGGAACGTGGAGGGAAATGCCTCCTGATCTCGCGTTCTTTTCTCAAATTGGCCTCCTATGCTTTCCAGTGAATACCTGGTGGCTGTTTTAAAGATTTCCTTTTCTCAGCCCAACACATGCCAGCATGTTGCTTCTTTCATTCTCTCATATAGAAAATGACATCATGTAGTCTTATAGCTGTTGGAAGTCTGTCCTTACCTTCTTATATTTGGGGTTTTATGGGGCTAACTTGTTCCTTAGTTTTGTTGTAAATGCGTTCCATGGGCTTCTTGGGTTTTGCTTCCTAGTGGTTCTTTCCATTTTTATGTGGGGTTTTAGAGAGACTGGTAAACAATGCTGTCCCCACAGCCATCCTTCCAGAACCCTTTCACTTATTTTTTAAATGTCTGTTTAATTTAGGTATTTTTACCCTCTTTCTTTGGAATGGAAATCTTCATGCATCTGATATCTAATAAGCATGAAATTGTGTCATTATAAAACTATTGTTCTTTAAAACATAATATTGACTTTCCTTTTCTAATACGTCAACTTATCTCTGGAAAACTCTAATTTTGGAAGTAATGATAGGAGCAGAGTGCCTAGATTACTATGAATCTTATATCCTTGCACAGGATATCAGGAGAGTAACCTTTTTTTTTTTCTTTCCAAATTGGCTATCCCAGTATACGGTGTTTCTTTCCAAACATCAAGGATAATGTAAGATCAGGAAATTTATTATAGCTACACTAATACCCATTTTAGTGTTTATTACTGAATTTAACCAAATTTGGGGAAGAATACACATACCAGAAGTACCCAAAACCTCAAGTTAATTATTTTATACATATCATATAACTTCTGGTAACCTCTGGTAGCATTAACCTATTTTAAGCATTTCCATAGATAAAGACCTAATTTTTTTTTTTAAAGATTTTATTTATTTATGTGACAGAGAGAGAGACAGCCAGCAAGAAAGGGAACACAAGAAGGGGGAGTGGGAGAGGAAGAAGCAGGCTCCCAGCGGAGCAGGGAGCCCAATGTGGGGGTCAATCCCAGGACCCTGGGATCATGCCCTGAGCCAGAGGCAGATGCTTAACAACTAAGCCACCCAGGCGCCCCACAAATGGACCTAATTAAACAATATTAATTGTTATATTTTGTTTACATGTAGAATTTTTCATTTCAATGTCATTATTTCTATGAGAAAGCATTATTGCTGGGTCGATAGGAATGCAACATTAAGCATATGATTTTGACATCCTGTGCTATTGTCTACCATCACTCTCTAGGTTTATATGATTCAAGCAAGTTCAGTTATGCTTACATTTAGTGTTTTGTTTCTTTCCATCTGAAGTGCCTTTTTCTTAGTCCCTCATAGTTTCTCCTAGATTTAGTAATTGTGCTTTTCTATTTCTATTAGATTTTAGCCATTTGTTATTTCTTTAAACCATATATTCTCTCTTTGATCAATACAGAGCACTCAATATATACCATACCTAAATCACAATAACATTATAGATTGGAGTAGTAAGTCTTGCGTTAGTGTGGATTTGTTTCAATGTTCCTCAGATTAGCAGAAAAATTCTTTGAAAGAAGAAGGTTAGATCCTTCAGAAAAAGGCCAAAGACTTTTTAAACAATTTCCTAGTCTTCAAGCAATTTTGAGTCTCCGAAGCTTTACCAAAATTCCATCGATTGCAGAATAATGTGTTACAAATTAGGAAAAAGATTTCCCTCCTTCTCAAAGGGAAGATAATAGCAACCCTTAGGAATTGGTCACAGAAGAAAACATCACACTGTGACCTCACAGAAAACATGTATACCACAAATATTAAGATATCCCATGCAAGATTCCTAGAAATAAGCTATGGTGTTTTCTGTATGCTTAGTTCACATTCATTCATTTTCTATATTCCATTCAAAGATATGTGAGTCAATACAGATATCTAAGGCTTTAAAAATATGTATAGGGGCGCCTGGGTAGCACAGCGGTTAGGCGTCTGCCTTCAGCTCAGGGCGTGATCCCGGCGTTATGGGATCGAGCCCCACATCAGGCTCTTCCACGATGAGCCTGCTTCTTCCTCTCCCACTCCCCCTGCTTGTGTTCCCTCTCTTGCTGGCTGTCTCTATCTCTGTCGAATAAATAAATAAAATCTTTAAAAAAAAAAAAATAAAAAAAAAATAAAAATATGTATAAATTGTATGAATGCACACAAATACAATTCCTACATTTGTTGTGAATTTCATAAAATATAAAAGTCTATGTCTTCAGAGTCCAAAAATGTGGTTTTATCTTAAAGAGAAAATAACTTTCATCCCATTTAAGTCAATAAGTACATTTAATCCATGCATAAACTCTCAATGTCTTTAGATCTATAGTCTGTTCATTCCTTTAAGAATTTGATGAAGTTTTAATCAGTTTAACATCTCTGAAAACCTGGATGTCAGTTGTGTCTCTGTGGGAAATTACTTAAGGATTGTTTAAAATTGTCTTAAGAGTCTCATCACACTGCTGGTTTCCTCATCCCTGCTATTTATAGCCACATGCTTTAAAAAAAATTAACTATGGAACCCCTGCAGGACTTCTCATTTCTAAACAAGTCTCCAAGGAGAAATAAAATGTTATATATTAGATACAAAATCCATTATGAGGCATACTAGATGAATATTGTGGAAGAACAACACATTTTTGCATCTTCTGTGGAACAAGTTCAGGCAAGACAATGCCCTAAAATAAGCACAAGCAGAATTTGACTGGGAAAAATCTTTTTCCAAATGTGTATTTCAGTTATCTATTGCTGGGTAACAAAGCACTCAAAAATTCAGTAGCTTAACACAGGGATGATTTATTATTTCTCACAATGCTGTGGTTGATCAGTCAGCTGGGCAGTTCTCCTCCATATGTCCTACCTGAGGTCAGTTGTGCAGAGGCACTCAGATGGGAGCCCAGTGAGGGCTGGGGCATCCAAAATGACCCCTCCTCCTCCAAGATCTCTCTCCAGATATCCTTTCACATTTAGTAATTGCATCTGAACTTCTTTATAGCATGGCAAATGAATTCCAAGGACAGTTTTTCAAGAGGGTAAGCGTCCATGTGTATTTACATTAAATGTTGCTTTCATCACATTTGCTAATTTCTCATTAACCAAACAAGTCTCTTGACCAAGCCCAGGATCAGTGTGGAAGGGGTTTACACAGAGGAGTGAATGCCAGGGGTTATTGTTCCTTGTGGACCATAATATAAGTCTACACTGTGTACGTATGTGTGTGTTTAAAAAAAAAATTACCAAAATATATTAAGGTAATTAATTAGACACAATATATATATACTTACCATTTAATTTTATGAAACTTACATCCACTAAAAATTATATTACTGTTTTTCTCTTAGTTTGATAGCTAACGTTTCAATTTTTCTTTACATTAAAAGTCCTTTAAGACTGGAATTAAAATTTTTAAAAAGTCCTTTAAATTTGTTTCTTCTGAATTCTAAGTTGGAATATCTACCTTCTCTCTGTCTTTCATAATTATTTAAATGCTTTTTGTGATGATTAATATATTAAAGCTGTGGCTGATAATTGTTCATACTCTGTACTGCAAAGAGTGCTGCATGTAAAGGGGCATAATTCTCAAGATACAGACTTGTATTGTTTAAATATTCTTACATTGCAATATAAAATTATGCCCAGGCATGAACAGTTTAAAAATTCAAAGCAACTTTTCAGCAGATGGGAATGAGCTCTCTTGTGTCAATGAAATCAATTTATTGAAATAATTTAATGAAATTGGAGTGTTGTTTTTGTTAGTTTAGGATCACTGAAACAGTGAGCTTAATAACCAAAATTCCGATATTGATTAAGCACCAACGAAAATAAAATACACAAGGATCTACGTTCCTAACCATGCAGATCACTGAGTGCATTAGTTACTAATTAATTTTCTATATCACATATATAATTTATTTTGTTTTGATGTTTATTTACCAAAATAATATGGTTTACTTCCTATTTCAATGTATCAAAAGTTTCATTATTACACAAAACACAGTGGCTAATAGACATTTACCATGCACAAATTTAAAAACAGATTTCCATGTTATTATCTGCCAATTATACCATGATTGTTTGCTTTTTTTGGATTTTGTGATTAAATGTATTCATTCTTTACATTTAAAGGTTATTACATATTAGTTAAAATGTTACAAATTCTAATATAGTATTTTATAGAGTTCTCCCAAGTATTAGGAAAACTTTGTTTAAAAAGATTATCAATAGGGGCGTGTCTGAGTGGCTCAGCCGGTTAAGCATTTGCCTTTGGCTCAGGTCATGATCCCAGCATCCTGGGATGGAGTCCTGCATAGGGCTCCCTGGTCCCTGCTTCTCCCTCTCCTTCTGTCGCTTCCCCTCCCCCCTCATGCATTCTCTCTCTTGCTCTCTCTCTCTCTCTCTGCGCTCTCATTCTCAAATAAATAATCTTCTTAAAAAGGATTATGAATTTTAGAAACTAGAAAATGGGAAAATAGGGAAAAATAAGAGAAAAATATTTAGTCATTGCCTATTCTTTTAGAAAATGAAAGTCACCAGAAAAATCACAAAATAAAGAAAAATATTTTGGTTCTATTTGTTTCAGTGGAAGGACGCACTTGTGGAGCAGAATATGAATTTCACTTCTACTTTCAGGTCAGCCTAAATTTGTTTAAGAAACACACGTAGGAAAGAAACCTGGAGGAATTAGTTTAATCAAGTGAATTTTATGACAATTTAGATACTTTGCCTTATAATTTGAATATTGAGCACTATGTACCCTTGTTGGAAATTTTCCATTCTTTAAGCATTTTCACTTTCCAAAGAAAAGTAGGAGGCTGTCTAAAACTTATTTAGGGGGCGCCTGGGTGGCTTAGTCCTTAAGCGTCTGCCTTTGGCTCAGGGCGTGATCCCAGAGTCCTGGGATCGAGCCCCACATCGGGCTCCTCCGCTGGGAGCCTGCTTCTTCCTCTCCCACTCCCCCTGCTTGTGTTCTCTCTCTCTGTCAAATAAATAAATAAATAAAATCTTTAAAAAAAATAAAGATTAAAAAAAAAAACTTATTTAGTTCACCAATTATTTGAAATGGCAAAAAAAGGGAGATGCTAACTATTTATTCTAACTTCAGTAATTTGGCGTTATTTCTATGTCATAAATTTACTGGGGATAGAAAGTATAAATGAAGAAATATCAGAGGTTACAAAGTTTGGCAGCATTTATCACACATTCTTAGTACACACAAAGAAAGTAAATGCTTAGCATATCAACAATAACATTTTAATCTAAAATTAAAACACAAATTTAAATTATGTATGACTAATGGTACAGCAGAACAGAGTGCATACAAAATTGAGAAAATAGTTATTATACCAATGTTGAATGTACAATATCCATTATTCTACTTTTCGTGAGTTAGGTATATGAAATATTGTATTAAATACAGAAACTAGGCCTATAGAAAATGAGATATTCATTAAGTAACATTGAAACAGTCATAAAATTTTATTTTATGATGCGAGTACGATGTAAAACTTTTTTATAACAAATTATTATTAAAAATGAATTCTTAAATGTCCCAGTTAAAATTTAAATTTTTTATTATCTTATGTTTAATAGATTTTATAATCTATATGTAATAACTTTATGCTCATTTTAATTATTATTATAGAGAAATTAAGGAATTTCTACCTTAAATATTATTGCTTAAGGAAGGGTATTTTCTTTTCCTAATAAAAATTTTACTGCTTTTTTATTATTTTTTATTTATAGTATTTTTGAGTATCATTGACAATATTACATTATTTTCAGGTGTACAATATAGGGATTCAACTTCTCTGTATGTTATGCTGTGCTCACAGTGTGTAGCTACTATCTGTCACCATGTGACACTACTGAATACCATTGACTGTATTCCCTTTATTGTACTTTTTATTTCTGTGTTTTATTCATTTCATAACTGGAAGCCAGTATCTCCCACTCCTTTGCACTCATTTTGTCCATTCCTCCACTTCCCTTCCCTCTGGCAACCATCCATTTGTTCTCTATAATTAAGAGTCTGTTCCTTGGCTTCAGTCTCTCTCTTTTTTTTTCCCCTTTGCTCATTTGTTTTGTTTCTTAAATTCCACATACAAGTGAAATCATATGGTATTTGTCTTTCTCTGACTTACTTCACTTAGCATTATACTTTCTAGTTCCATCCATGTCATTGCAAATGGCAAGATTTCATTCTGATACACACACACACACCATATACTCTTCATTCATGTATCAATCGATGGATACTTGCTCTGCTTCCATATCTTGCCTATTGTAAATAATGCTGCTATAAACATAGGGGTGCATGTATCCTCTTGAATTAGTGTTCTTGTATTCTTTGGGTAAGTACTCACTAGTGTGACTGATCATAGAGTAGTTCTTTTTAACTTTTCTTTTCTTTCCAAATATTTATTTAAATTCTAGTTAGTTAACATATAGTGTAATAATTGGTTTTTGAAGTAGAATTTAGTGATTCATCACTTACATGTAACACTCAGGGCTCATCATAACAAGTGCTCTCCTTAATACTCATCACCCATTTAGCGCATCCCATGCCCACATCCCTCCATCAACCCTGTTTGTTTTCTATTGTTAAGAGTCTCTTATGGTTTGCTTCTCTCTATCTTCCCTCCCTTTCCCATATGCTTATCTGTTTTTTTCCTCAAATTCCACATATGAGTGAACTCATATGGTATTTGTCTTTCTCTGACTGATTTATTTCCCTTAGTATAATGCACTCTCGTTTCATCCACATCATATACTTCCTGGAATATTACTCAGTCATCAAAAAGAAAGAAATCTTGCTATACACACCTTCTTTACCCATTCATTAGTCAATGGACACTTGGGCTCTTTCCATAGTTTGGCTTTTGTTGATAATGCCACTATAAACATCGGGGTGCATGTATCCCTTCAAATTAATATTTTTGTATCCTTTGGGTAAATACCTAGTAGTGAAACTTCCTAGGGTAGCTCTACTTTTAACTTTTTGAGGAACCTCCATACTTTTTCCCACAGTGTTGCATTCCCACCAACAGTGTAAGAGGGTCCCTCTTTCTCTGCATCTTCTCCAATATCTGTTGTTTCCTGTGTTGTTCCTGCCATTCTGACAGGTATGAGGTGGTATCTTATCATGGTTTTAATTTTTATTTCCCTGATGATGAGGGACGTTGAGCATCTTTTCATGTGTCTGTTAGCCATCTGGATGTCTTCTTTGGAAAGATGTCTGCTCATGTTATCTGGCAATTTTTTAACTGGATTATTTGTTTTTGGGGTGTTGAGTTTGATAAGTTCTTTATAGATTTTGGATATTAATCTTTTATCAGATATGTCATTTGCAAATATCTTCTCACATTCTGTTGGTTGCCTCTTAGTTTTATTGATTGTTTCCTTCATTGTGCAGAAGTTTTTACTGTGATATGGTCCCAATAGTTTATTTTTACTTTTGTTTCCCTTGCCTCAGGAGACATAGCCAGAAAAAAGTTGCTACGGCTGATGTCAACAAGTTTACTGCCTATGTTCTTCTCTAGGATTTTATGGTTTCAGGTCTCACATTTAGGTCTTTAATCCATTTTGAATTTATTTTTGTGTTTGGTATAATAAAGTGGTCCAGTTTCATTCTTTTACATGTTGTTGTCCAGTTTTCCTAACACCATTTGTTGAAGAGATTGTCTCTTTCCCTTGGATGTTCTTTCTTGCTTTGTTGAAGATTAATTGACTGTATAGTTGTGAATTTATTTCTGGGTTTCTAGTCTGTTCCATTGATCTATGTGTCTGTTTTTGTGCCTGTACCATATTCTTTTGATTACAACAGCTTTGTCATGTAACTTGAAGTCCAGAATTGTGATGCCTCCAGCTTTGCTTTTCTTTTTCAAGATTGCTTTGTCTATTCAAGGTCTTTTGTGGTTCCATACAAATTTTAGAACTGTTTGTTATAGTTCTGTGAAAAATACTATTGGTATTTTGATAGGGATTACATTAAATGTGTGGATTGCTTTGGGTAGTATAGAATTTTTTAACAATATTTGTTCTTCCAATCCATAAGTGTGGAATGTCTTTCATTTATTTGTGTCTTTTTCAATTTCTTTCATCAGTGTTTTATAATTTTCAGAGTACAGGTCTTTCACCTCTTTAGTAAGGTTTATTCTTAAATATCATATTGTTTTTGGTGCAAAGGTAAATGGGATGTTGTGTTGTTTTAGATTCCACAATATGGACAGGATATGGAGAAAAAAGATCCCTCTTGCACTGTTGGTGGGAACATACATTGTTACTGTGGAAAACAGTATGGAGATTGCTCAAAAAATTAAAAATAGAAACATCATATGATCCAATAATTCCACTTCTGGATATTTACCCAAAACAAAGTAAGACCACTAATTCTAAAAGACATATGCATCCCTATATTTATTGTAGCGTTATTTACAATGGCCAAGATATGAAAGCAACCTAAATGTCCATCGATAGATGAACGGATAAGGAAAATGTGGTATATATATAAAATATTGGTATATATTATATAATTGATATATATATATAATATATTGATATATGTATAATATCTGCTATATATAATGTAATATTACACGGCCATAAAAAAAGATGAGATTGTGCCATTTGTGATGACATGAGTGGAGCTAGAGATTATTATACTAAATAAAATAAGTCTGACTGAGAAAGACAAATACCAAGTGCTTTCACTCATATACAGGGCATCCTTTTCTAATCAACACAAAGGTGTTATGTGAGCTTGTAGCAGAGATGGAAATAACATACACAGATGTAATCTAAGTGTTCCAGACCTCAACTGGTGCAAGGGAATCTCCACTAGCTGTACCCTCACTATTGACCCTGGAATCAACCCCTTTTCAAGTGCTCAAATATTGTTTTTTTGAAATTTCCTGGGATATTATATTTATATAATAGGAAATAAAGAAGAAGCTTTAAAAATAAGCACTTCCATGTGTACACACACCAATACATAATCACACATTTCTGATATAGCAAACTTGGGTGAGATGATTTAAGAAGGATCAAGAACTTTGACTAGAAGGTGATTGAGCCCTAGAGTTTGTTGTTGTGCTTTGAAAACTACCAAATAGTAGAAACAAAAGATCCAAGAATAATCAATTCTCCCTAAATACTTGTCTGCGAGAGTCACTTTGTAAGGAAAACTATGTCATCCCATTGTCCACCCTGACACTCCTCCTTTTCCCCAGACATTTATATAGAGTTCAAATCTGTCTTATTATAAAATTACATTAGCAGGGGCGCCTGGGTGGCACAGCGGTTAAGCATCTGCCTTCAGCTCAGGGCGTGATCCCGGTGTTGTGGGATCGAGCCCCACATCAGGCTCCTCCACTGGGAGCCTGCTTCTTCCTCTCCCACTCGCCCTGCTTGTGTTCCCTCTCTCGCTGGCTGTCTCTATCTCTGTCGAATAAATAAATAAAATCTTTTTAAAAAATTACATTAGCAAACCCCAGGAGGGAAAACAAGCAAAAAAATGAATGATAGAAATAGCAATTTATATATTAAAAAAATCTGGTGAATGTATATGGAGAAAATATGACCTTAATAGATAAATGAAAGAAGAATAAAAGCTTAAAGTTCTAAATATATATTTAGAACAAGATATCAGAGACTCTCAACTCAATTTACCAGGTTGAGTAGCTGGGAGAAGTTGTAATTGCTTGCTTAGTTGGCTGATTGACATCTGCACTTAATTAGGGCCCATTTAAATGGAGGTAAGATATCAGAAATAATTTGTTGTAATACGTGGGAAGAAATCTAAGATAGGGAGATAGGAATATGGACTGATATTATCAGTTGTAATTCAAATAATTCTTGCTCCTATTTTCCCTGGAAGGACACAGGAGATACTTCTATTATCAAGGGATTGAAAAATAAATCACTGAAGTGAGCACTTGTGTTTTGAAAAAGCCTTGAACTGGATGTTCTTGGTAGTCTGAGAATGCTAGAAGGGTGTTTCAATTGAAATGAACTCAAGGTTCCAAAATACATATTGAATGTTGTGATAGGGGCAAAGAGGCAGAACTATTCTAAAGTCAAGTTTGATATTATTACCTTGGGTAGGAGATACAACAATCAAAATGGGCTTATCAGCAGGAAGATTGGTTGCAGCTAAATATTCATAAAATGCCAGATAAGCAGCACACTAAAGTTAAAAAAAATTCTAGGCAAAAAGAAATCTGATGTGAGTCCCAGGATACAGGGCCAATGCCAGTCAATCAATCGGACCAGAGTCAGTTCATACATAAAAATCCTTCAAGGAAATAGATTTTTTTTTCTTGAAGAAAAGCCCTACAAACATTGTAAGTGCAGAGTGTAAATTTCCCTTCTATCCTTTCCTGAATGTTTCTTCTTGGTATCATTCACCAAGATCACTGTGCAATAGAAAAGGAAAAGGTTCAGACAATATAGAGGTTAACATGCACTGGCTCTATGTTTATATTGTTTCCTGAGGAAATATGACATCACCTCCACTGATCAAAATAAGAAATAGAGTATCCAAGAAATAAATGGAGATGTTTATTGTACTCAAATTTGCTTCATGGTAGGTCAGTGGGAAGAAAACTTTCTTCACTTCCAGAGTGTAATGGCAGAATGATTATATCAGTAACTTGACCCCTAAGGAAGGCGTATATTTTTGCAACAACGTCTAAGTAGAAGGTCATAGAATTATCTTTCCCTTTCAAAGAAAGAAACAAAAAACAATACCACATCTCTGAAAGAATTATGAAGTTAACTACCATCTTCAAAGACTTGAGAGAATCATGGTTGGTGATTCTTATCAGATCTCCATTAACTTGCCAGTTTTGCAATTATTAAAGACAGACTGATGTAGCACCATGACAATGAATTATTGAAACCTTAATCAGGTAGTGACTCCAATTACAGCTGCTCTTCTAGGTTTGGTAGTTTTTAGGAAAGCAAATCAGCTTAATCAATCGCTGGCATGAGGAATATAGCTACTTAACTACTAAAGGCTATTTTTCTGTAAGTCAATAAACAAGGAAGGTGAGTACTTTGTCCACCAAGCAAAGACACTGTACTTTTTAACCTTCTTGTCATAGAGTTGAGTCAGCTTGCTGGTCCTGTGCCAAAATTGAGTCCATAGGGACTTTGATATTTTTCACCACCTCAGAGTTCATCACGCTGGTCCACAAGAACAATGACATAGTAATGATATCGTGCCTCATATCTATTGGTCAGGTAAAAAGCATGTCAAAGAGTAGGAGGAGAAGCTCGTGCAAACATGCAGCTACAGCAAAACACTCCTCAACTTTAGAGGGGATATAATTTTATGTCATGGGCCGATTAGATAATACCAAATTATGTTGAATAACTTTGTATTAACTTGATTTTAATAGCTATGTTTTGAATAACTGTGTATTAACTTGATTTTAATAGCTATGTTTTATCCCAAAAAATGGCATTGTTCTAATTTCCCCAGTTAGCCAATGTATAACATCAAATTACAAATGAAATTACATTTTTTAATGTAAAAGTAGACAATCATGTTTTATTTTTTGTGGAAGTACACTGAATACATTTTCTATCACTTAAGAAGAGTTCTTTATGTCTTCAGAACACTAAACTTTTATTGCTTATTTTATTGGGATATCTTGTCAAATTTGATACTTTCATGAGTATTTTTAATGTATCTTATGATAAGCAAAAATAAATTATTACTTTTAATGTGGAAAATATCAGTGATTTCTCTTTTAATTCAGGTTTTTGCATCTTGTTTAGGAAATTCTTCCATATTCTAATTTAACAAAGATATTCTCAAATATTTCCTTAGAACATTTTAAGTTTTGCTTTATTGATTAAACCTTAATCAGCCTGGACTTGATTTAGAATAGGTGAATCCTTAATTTAATATTATTTTTTATTTTCATATATTGCCACTCTATTTACTAATAGCTGGTTAAGTATTAACAACTAGATAACAGGGCAGAGTCTAAGATGACAACAACCATCCTGTGTCGATACTCCTTGAGGAATGTCTTCTCGGGCTTTGTATTCTTCTATGTAAGTTGTAGTATCTTCCTACAAATTTCTAAGAAAAAGTCTTCATTTTTTGTAAAACTTTTATTGAAGTATAATATAATAAAGGTGCAAATAAATCTGTTGATTGATGAATTTTCACAATGTAAACACACTCATTGTACCAACACCAAGATATAAAATAACACATTATCAATACCCCAGGGACGCCTGGGTGGCACAGCGGTTAAGTGTCTGCCTTCGGCTCAGGGCGTGATCCCGGCGTTATGGGATCGAGCCCCACATCAGGCTCCTCTGCTAGGAGCCTGCTTCTTCCTCTCCCACTCCCCCTGCTTGTGTTCCCTCTCTCGCTGGCTGTCTCTATCTGTGTCAAATACCCCGGGAGACCCCACATTATCACTGTTAAAGGTAACCATCACCCTGAATTTTAATAGTATGGATTAGTTTTGCATATTTTTGTATTCCCTATAGGATAGAATCATTCAGCATATGTACTTCTGTGCCTGGTTTCTTTTGCTCAACATTGTTTTGGTGTTATATTTTTATCTTTCACATTGCTATAAAATATCCTATTACATAAATATACTACAATTTTAAAAATTCTTTTACTGCTGATGGACACTGGGAGTGAGTTCATATTTGGCCTATATAAATAAAACTTTTGTGAATACTACTGAACATTTATTTTGGTGAACATATGTACGAAATTCTGTGAATAAGCAAGGAAGAGTGAAGTATGCTCAACTTTTTTTAAAAGTGGTTATAACAGGGGCGCCTGGTTGGCTCAGCTGGTTGAGCATCCAACTCTTGGTTTCAGCTCAGGTCATGATCTCTTGGAACATGGGATTGAACCTTAAGCTGGGCTCCGTGCTCGGTGTGGAGTCTGCTTGAAGATTCTCTCCCACTGCCCCTCCCTACACTCTCTCTTTAAAATAAATAAATAGGGGCACCTGGGTAGCGCAGTCATTAAGCATCTGCCTTCGGCTCAGGGTGTGATCTCGGCATTCCGGGGTTCCAGGATCCCGGGATCAAGCCCCACATCAGGCTCCTCCACTGGGAGCCTGCTTCTTCCTGTCCCACTCCCCCTGCTTGTGTTTCCTCTCTCGCTGGCTGTCTCTCTGTCACATAAACAAATACAATCTTTAAAAAAAATAAAATATAAAATAAATAAATCTTAAAAGAAAAGAAAAGAAGAGACTGAGGGCACCTGAGTGGCTCAGTCGTTAAGCGTCTGCCTTCAGCTAAGGTCATGATCCCGGGGTCCTGGGATCGAGTCCCACATCGGGCTCCCTGCTCTGCCTCTCTCTCTCTTTGTCTCTCATGCATAAATAAATAAAATCTTTTTTTAAAAAAGACTGAAATTGTTTTAGAAAAAAGAAGAAAGTGGTTATAACAGTTTATCCCCCAGTAATGGTGCTGAAAGAGCCAGACGCTCCATATGACATCCACACCTGGTATTGTCTACTGTCTCCGTTTTAGCTCTTCTGATGGTTATCTTATGTGGTTTTAATCCGCATTTTTTTGGTAATTAATAAGGAAGAACACTTTCTCAGATATATAATGGACATTTTAGTTTCCTTTCTGGTGAAGTGCCTATTAAAACTTTATATTTTTATTTGGTTGTCTTTTTCTTGCTGATATGTGAGGTATTTATGTGTTCTGTATAATTTTCCCTTATTAGATAGATGCATCAAAATAAACTATTCTCACATTAAAGACCAAAATGCCTGAACTTACTTGAGCACCTCTCCCTTACAGGCCAAATCTATTTTTGGCATCTATCAAAAATGCCCGCTATTAATGTTTAGGGTTTATACAATGATAATATTTTTACTCAAGGTCGTGGACCAAAAAAGCTTTGTATTGATCAGCGTAAGCTTGTGAGGAGAATCCTTGGATCTGTCAACTTTTTAAATATTTTGACAGCTCTCTAAAAGTCTATTAACAGAAACTATTTGAGAGACAAATTCCTGCTCTGAATGTTTCATACTTGGGGAATTATCAGCCATATGCAAATGTGCTTTTAACATAGAGAGACCAGGGAGAAAAGAATAATTTAATAGTCCTGAACCTGGGCAATTGAATGGACCTGGCAAAAACAAATAAAAATTAGTGATCTTCTTCAAGAAATGTTCATATACGAGCAAGTCAGGAAACCCAAATGAGGCCACAATGTGATCATGGAGGCAAATCCATTGCCATCTATTTATACCCCAAGGATGAAAATTAAGATTGTGACATTAACCTGTATTGGACCAGCAATAAAACCTTGGGGCACAGGTAATTTTTAAATTTTCTTTAGAGTCTACGTATCTAAATATATAGGATTTTTTTTTCCATTTATGAGTACTGTTTTTTTCATGCTTTATTCAGTTACATTTGAGTAGACAAAGAAAAATTGAAAACACATATGTAATTACACAAGCTAGTTTTAAAGTAATCCTGCTCAAATGATCTTCCTGATCCAACGCTTACCTATATCAGTGCATTTATTCCTCATTTCACTTGCCTCAAATCCCCCAAATCATACCATGCTACCTAGGCTTCTATTAGAGACAATCTGCTGTTTTGCACCTTTATAAATTGCTCATCTGATCCTCATGTGTGGAATCTCCTTCCTTCCTTCCTTCCTTCCTTCCTTCCTTCCTTCCTTCCTTCCTTCCTTCCTTCCTTCCTTCCTTCTCCTATCCAATCACTACATTCATTAAACTTTCTGGATCCCTTTCTCACCAAAAATAAGTGACCAGTGATTCTTTTGTGTGTTTGCTATACTCTATAGTATCTCAGTCATACCACGTGCTATTTTATTGTACGTGCTTATTTATATGACTTCTTCATTATTGGACCATAAGACTTTAGAAAGGAGGTGTTGTCTGATGTATCTTTACAACTTTGGTGCTTGGTATAGAGTAAGTGTGCACTAAATTATTAATGTAACTCTGTTCCCAGCTTAAGCCAAAGCTATATTCTCTACAAGATTAAGATATTTCTAGACATGTCTCAACAACTGATTGGGGCGCACCATTCAGGAGTCTATTCTAATGTAGAAGAAAATGATTCCTGGCTTAGTACTTAAGGTGACACATGAAAGAGTTGAAGAAAATGAGATGTATCTAAAAACTAAGCTCTAGTTAGCAGATTGTGTGTTGAATTTGCACCCAACAGTTCATTGCCAGGCTGGGCCCCAGGTTTTTGCATGGTGGCAAGGAAAATAATCTATTAAGTACATTTAAATAGTCTACATACAATATATACACAGGAATATACTAACAGAGAGAGTACACGGATTGCCTTCATTGATCTAAGAGGAGTATATAACTATCAGTTTATAATTATCGGTGCTACCAATATTAGTAGCTCAGCTCAGTGAAACATTAATATAAATGTGGAGGATCTGATGCCAGAGCCTACCCTGTATCTGTAGCAACAGTAAAACAACTTTACAAGGGTTCTTGGCATCTGCAGGTATCAGCGACAAACCTCACTATAGGAATACAAAGTTGGACGTGGAGAAAAAAAGAAAAATACAGTCAACTATGGGAATCTAGAGCTGTAAGTAAGAGCTGTATTAAGGAGCTGTGCTAATGTGTGCACACATCTAACATTTGTTGGTATTTATGTTTATATTATATTTGTATTTTTCCTCTGTCAGCTGGTTTAATGTTAGATTTTGTCCTAGAGGGTGATGGAGGGACTCTGTAAGGCCGGACCCGGAGGCAAGGACTTCACGTCCTGATTCAGCAGGCTTTCGTGCTTTCATTTCTTTGGCACAGCTGCCAAAGGATCTGTATGCTTGCGTCCTCCTGTGTGTTTCTCGATTGCCCAGTGGGACATTACTGCCTACTGATTATGGCCCAGGACTTAGTCAAGTTTCTTTGCTAATAGCTAGTGCCTATTTCTATGCAGTCATACCCTCTTCAATGAAGTCTGAAGCTCAGCCTCAGTGGAAAATTCCTCTTCTAAGTTAATTCTTCTGTCTTTATTTCCTTTTCGTTGGCCTGATTTTTGCATTTGCTATTTCTTTATACCCTAGAGAAATTTTACCCCCTTTAGAAGTTAACCAAATGTACTAATTTACAATTCTTCATATTAAATATTTTCAGTTCCTATTACTGCTATGATTTCTCTTTCCTGACTGGACCCTGACCGATACATTCATAGGTTTTATTGTTGTTGTTTTTTAATTTTAGTAACTGTGAAGTTTAAGTATAATGTACAAAATATACATACATCAAAACAAATTCTTGATGTCATGGACATTTAGAATGAATCTAAGTCAAACTTTGATAAAAGTTTATATAAAGAAAATATGAGGCATATAATGGTAGAGGAAATACATAAATGTGAGAAATTCATAAAGGTTGTTTTGAAATGAGTGAACTTTAGCAAACCTTGGACTTTATCCATTCATATTTTATGAGAATGCCATGCAAACTTTCATTTATTTAAAATTAATTTTCAGTTGCCAATAAATCAGTTTCTATAAAAAAGCTCCTTATACCAGCTAAATTGTTTATGGAAAACTACCTTTAAAATATCATGGCTACTATTATTAACTGACATTTAGAAACCATTGTTATGGACTAAATGTTGTTTGGAGCTGAAAGTTATGGAATAGATATAAGAGAAAAAATTTCTGTTTTTTAAGACAGTCAAGTCTGTGGAGGTCAAGTTTTGAATAAAATTGCTCTCAATACAAATAAGATGCCAGTTAATTCCCATACATTTAAAAGTGGATTTTCAGGTTTATTGGTAGCTTAGCAATGGTCATGAATAAATCAAGGAATTTAGGGCCAGGAAGTAGGTTACGTCACTTCTCCAGAACCATGAGAGTTGAGACCATGAATTCTAGTTTTTAATTTGAAAAGCATATTAAAGACAAAAATAAAAAGATATTAGGAAAGAGAAAATTTATTATCAATACTATTAATTTTAAAGAAAAACCTTTTAAAACATTATTTGAATGTGTTTACTTAATTTTGGTAACATATCATTGGACTACAACTAACAATTATATTATTTAGTAATTCTATGTTGTTGTGACTGTTAAATTCACATTTGTTAAATAGAGCCCTGGAGTGTGGGATGATGAGCTTTGGTTCAACAAAAGAACACAGGGAATTGAAATAGAGAAGGTGCTGGAGGAAGTACATAGCAGGTCTCAAAGGGCCACGTGGGGAAGTCAAGGCAGGATGAAGACAGAAACAGAGCAGGACCTGGATCACATGCCTTTATTAGGGTCCACGGGTAGAGTGCTTTGGGGTTCTCAGGCTAGGACCTGGTTGGTCAATTCAAACCAAAAAGAGCAGGGTTTTGGTAGGTTCTGAGAGGGTCTTATCTAAGGAAGGTACAGGGGAAAGGCACTGGGAGCAAGGGGAGAATGTTAGGACAGGAGCAGTTAGGGGAGTGGTATCAGGACTTTACATTTACTTATGACTCTGGGGGCTGTCATCCAGAGCATGAGCTCATGTCCAGTCAAGGCCCCTGCAGGCCGATCAGCCACACAAAACGAATGCCAAGGCAGCAAAATTATGCAGTATTTCAGCTAAACTCTCAGCATGTGTCTATGTGTTTCTATTAGACACTGCATTGGGTAATAATATCTTAAAAGAATTACACTTGGAATTCAAAAATAATAAACAGAGGACTTAAATGTTATCCTAATAGAGATTAGTGATAGAATAAAATGAGCACTAAAGCCAGTTATATAACTTAACAATAGGAAAGAAGATGGCAAAGTGGTCATTTTATAAGATTAAAAGTTATTTTGTCAACTGAGTCCCAGAATCATACTTTAAAAACTATTGCAGTGTATAATTTTTATGCTAACTCTTTAAATATATAATATTTATATCTGTATCATATATAATATTTATGTCTTAAATAAAAAGTCAAAAGTGGAACCAACTTAGATTTTGAAAATGATATGAATTAAATTTCACGTAATGTTTTTAAGCTCATGTTTCACTAAGTCTGTAGGAAATACCATAATATATTACTTGATATTTGGATAGCAAATTTATTGGGCTTCTAACACCCCTTCAGAAGACAATATGACACAAAAATTGTTATGTAGAAAGTTAAATTGTTGATATAAAAGAAAGTCTAGGCATGTTTCCAAAAGCCCGTATCTGAGAATAAAGTAAAGCAAAGAGGCAAAGATCTTGTTCTAGAGCCAGTATTGGCAGAGGAATCTATTCCATCAAGCCAATGACCCACCTGGGACTCGGCTATATACGAAAGCAACAGGAAACGTGCACTCACTCAGGTGTTCCACTAAGCTGCACTTCATCTTAGTATATCCAGCCTCAAAGCTGGAGCAAAGAATCTCTGCCTTATCTTGCCACCTGCTTCCACGTACTTTAGGTTTGTTCTCCAGGCTTTTTACATACATTCTATCATTAAACTCACAATACAATCTAATTTTATAGGAATTATTCTCCTATTTTATAAAGATGGAAACCAAGCCCTAAGTTACTCATCCAAGTTCACAAAGAAAGTAAATGACAAAAAAGGAATTCAGAACAAATTCCAAAACCCATTTTCTATCTTTTATAAAAGAGGAGCTAAGGATAAGCTAGTAAGTCTCCACAGTGCCAAACACACACACACACACACACACACACACACACGCACACACAACTTTATCTGTATTTTCTCTGCTTGAGCTCCTGTGCGGCTGTTTCAGATGTTCCTGTGAGGCTGTTTCAGATATTCCTGTGAGTCATCTTTACAGAATCTTAAACTATGTAAGCCCTGAGCAAAATCATTAGGTAAGGGAGTTTTCTGTTTTCTTATAAAGTCTCTAGCTTCTAATTTACTTCTCTTTCCCATCCATTAGTGATCCCTGATTTACACCTAAGCAACTTGCATTGTGGTTAAGTTCTTGTCCTTTTCTTTTTGTCCAACCATATTCTCAATCAAGAATTAAAAATCAATATCTGACAACACAAATGACTGATATAAGCTTACAATCTCAAGTTTGTGAGAAATATTTGCATTTAAAAGCTTTAAAACCACAAGATAAACAATGAATTTGTAGGGGAATCACTCACTGAGCTTTGAATAGAAAAGATATTTTGCAATGGGAAATAATGGTCCCCTCAGGGAGGTCAGAACTGACATAATTCCATATAGCTTAATAGTTAAGCTCAAATTAAAACAAATAACTAAAACTGGGCTACCCCTTTGGGTACTTCAAGACTGTGAAGGAAGGATGTCAGTCAGTTTAAAAGTATTTATCTTCATGAAGTCCCAAAAGTACATTTTTGCTTTTGTTTCCCTTGCCTTTGGAGACATGTTTTGGAAGAAGTTGCTGTGGCCAAGGTCAAAGAGGTTACTGCCTGTGTTTTTCTCTACGATTTTGATGAATTCCTGTCTCACACTGAGGTCCTTCACCCATTTTGGGTTTATCTTTGTGTATCATGTAAGAGAATGGCCCAGTTTCATTCTTCTGTATGTAGCTGTCCAATTTTCCCAGCACCATTTATTGAACAGACTGTCTTTTCCCACTGGATATCTTTTCTTGCTTTGTCAAAGATTAGTTGACCATAGGGTTGAGGATCCATTTCTGGAGACTATTCTGTTCCATTGATCAATGTGTCTATTTTTGTGCCGATACCATGCTGTCTTGGTGACCACACCTTTGTAATATAGCTTGAAGCCAAGCAATGTGATGCCCCCAGCTTTGTTTTTCTTTTTCAACATTCCCTTGGTGATTCTGGGTCTTTTCTGGTTCCATACAAATATTAGAACTGTTTGTTCCAGCTCTTTGAAAAATGTCAATGGTATTTTAATAGGGATGGCATTGAAAGTGTAGATTGCTCTGGGAAGCCTAGACATTTTAACAATGTTTATTCTTCCAATCCATGAGCATGGAATGTTTTTCCATCTTTTTGTGCCTTCCTCAATTTCTTTCATAAGTGTTCTGTAGTTTCTAGAGTATAGATCCTTTACCTCTTTGGTTAGGTTTATTCCTAGGTATCTTATGGTTTTTGGTGCTATTGTAAATTGAATCAATTCCCTAATTTCTCTTTCTACAGTTATGTTGTGAGTGTATAAAAAGCAACTGATTTCTGTGCATTGATTTTGTATCCTGCCACCTTGCTGAATTGTTGTATGAGTTTAGTAATTTGGGGGTGAAGCTTTTTGGGTTTTCCACATAAAGTATCATGTCATCTGCAAAGAGAGAGAGTTTGACTTCTTCTTTGCCAATTTGAATTCCTTTTATTTCTTTTTGTTGTCTGATTGCTGATGCTAGGAATTCTAGGGCTATGTTGAACAATAGTGGTGAGAGTGGGTGTCCCTGTCATGTTCCTGACCTTAAGGGAAAAACTAAGCTTTTCCCCCTTGAGAATGATATTCACTGTGGGCTTTTCCTAGATGATTTTTATGATATTGAGGAATGTTCCATCCGTACTCTCTGAAGAGTTTTAATCAAGAAGGGATGCAGTATTTGGTAAATGCTTTTTCTGCATCAATTGAGAGGATCATATGGTTCTTGCCTTTTCTTTTATTAATGTGCTCTATCACATTGATTGTTTTGTGAATGTTGAGCCACTCTTGCATCCGAGGAATAAATCCTACCTGCTCCTGATGGATAATCCTTTTAATGTACTGTTGGATCCTATTAGCTAGGATCTTGTTAAGTATTTTGGCATCCATATTCATCAGGGATATTGGTCTGTAATTCTCCTTTTTGATGCGGTCTTTGCCTGCTTTGAGGATCAGGGTTACCCAAAAACAAATAATCAAGTCAAAAAATGGGCAGAAGACATGAACAGTCACTTCTCCAAAGAAGACATACAAACCACTAACAGACACATGAAAAAAATGTTCAACATCATTAGCCATTAGGGAAATTCAAATAAAAACCACATTGAGACACCACCTTACACCAGTTAGAATGGCAAAAATTAACAAGGCAGGAAACAACAAATGTTGATGAGAATGTGAAGAAAGGGTGACCCTCTTACACTGTTGATAAGAATGCAAGCTGGTACAGCCACTTTGGAAAACAGTATGGAGGCTCCTCAAAAAGGTAAAAATAAAGCTACCCTATGACCCAGCAATTGCACTAGGTATTTACCCCAAAGGATACAGATGTAGTGAAAAGAAGGGGCACATGCACCCCAATGTTCACAGAAGCAATGTCCACAATAGCCAAATTGTGGAAGGAGCTGAGATGCCCTTCAACATATGAATGGATAAAGAAGATTTGGTCCATATATACAATGGAATATTACTCAGCCAGCAGAAAAGATGAATACCCACCATTTGCTTCAACATGGATGGAACTGGAAGGGATTGTGCTAAGTGAAATAAGTCAAGCAGAGAAAGACAAGTATCATATGGTTTCACTCATATGTGGAACATAAGGAATAGCACAGAGGACAATAGGGGAAGGAAAGGAAAACTGAAGGAAGGGGGAATAAGAGGGGGAGACAAATCATGAGAGACTATGGACTCCGGGAAACAAACTGAGGGCTTCAGAGGGGAGGGGGACAGGGGATGGGGTCGTCAGGTTATGGGTATTAAGGAGGGCACGTGTTGAGATGAACACTGGGTGTTATACACAACTAATGAATCATTGAACACTTCATCAAAAACTAATAATGTACTGTATGGTGGCTAACAACATAATAAAAAAAGTATTTAAAACCCTAAACATATGGCTGATTTAAAAATTGATGTGAATACGACCACCAAAATAATAACTGAGTACCTTAGGAATATATTAGTAGGGTTTCTTCATATTTATGTCTCTTAAAGAATCCAATTTTAGCATCAACATCATTTTACTATTTGGAATATAGAATAGTCTTTGTAATAACCATATAATACAATCCTGCCAGATTTACTTAATAGAGCATAAGAGAGAAAAAAATAATGTGAGTCAAGTAGACAGTTTCAAATATAAAATACAAACAAAATCTTAAGACTATTCAATACCCTTGAAATTATTCTGTCAATCTTAAAGATGTTAGAGGTCAAGGTTATAAGCATGGATGATACAAAACAGCATGCTAGTGTGATGCCACATATAAACTCAAATTACCATTGATAATACAAAAGAATCTTTAATATATGAGTTGGAAGAATGATTAGATTCAAACAATGAATATGACACTAAGAGACAGAGACATGGTATTGTAAGGATAAATGCATGTTATTGTTGGTTACGAAAATTAAGTATATATAAACATGTTGAATTAATTTTCCTTGCAATTTATAATGATATTAATGGTGTGTCTTAAAACTGATGATGATTTAGAAGCAAAAAATGTAGGAGCTCTCCCTTTTCAATCAGCTCTTGGGTTGTTTCTCTAAATTTTAATAACTCCTCCAGCACAATTTCCATTAATTGGACTAGATGGACTTTTACTATATTTCAGTGGAGTCTAGTACTGTTAAGAAGCAGCCCCAAAGTAATATTATTTCTTGGCCACTTTTATCGTGTTTATATTAACTACATTTTACTCCAGCTAACTGACATTCTTTTGGCCACAATAGTTAATTCTATAGATCTGATCAGCAAAATCTTATCTATATGTGTACATTGTTTTTTAATTCAAAAATAAATGTTAGGTAGCCAAAATGATATTTGTGACTTTCTTAAATGTCAAACAGCAGTAGCTTTTGAAATGAAACAGAGTAGCCTTCACACTATGCCAGGCCTCCCAATAGAGTTTTTCTGATGACATATTAATGATGCCGTTATCCCTTCTAACTTCCAGGTTTCTGAAATCACATACCGAGTATTTCACAATCCAATCATTCACAGCAATGACTGCAAAGAGAAGATTATAGGAATACTGCTATATGCTGTCTAACCAGTAATTAAATCTCTCTTAAAAATGAGTAGTGCATTTTTAATAGTTTCACCGGTTTCATGAACAACATATGTTCTTTTAAGCAAGAGCTCATCTTTCATCAACACCTAAATTCACACCAAAGCTCAGTGGCTTTTTTCAGTTGGACGCCTGCACATTATATCATCCATCATCCTGGCACAGCAACAATAGTGGAACAGAAGCATTAACCTGTCACAGTGTGATTCAGGAAGGAATGTGGTTTTCAAAGGAGCCTCAGCTTGGCTACCAGACCAGAGCTATAAAGTGTGGGGGGATATGTATGTATGTATTCAAATAGGTCCTGAACAGGGCCTTAAAATTCACATTGACAAAAAAAATCTAAGACTATGGGAAAAACAGCTTGGAGCACAGATGAATGTTTAAGTAACTTAAACTTTTACTGACAAACTCATTCCTTATTCTGCATTCTATTCTTCTCTTTCTTAGCACATTTCTATGCACGTGAGAGCCCTGGGCTAATTTCTACAGTTTATATGAGGACAAGGAAAATAGTCTCACAGATGAGCAATAACAGTTCCACAGACAAGGGCAGCCTAAGGTGTGCATGCAAAGGGGAAAACAATCCCTGGGACATGCAATAACAATATCCATTATTTCAGCCCAGGTACAGGGCACTTTTGTTCTATAACAATCTGAATGTGTAGTGAACTATAGAAGGGTGCCAGTTGAAACCAGTTTTAATGTACTTGTTAACTAGCACAAATATTGATAGAGAGTGCTGAGTATTACTACTTTCTGGGGCCAAGAAATTGTTCCGTGAAGCAACTGCTTTGGTTAGAATCCTGGCCCTACCACTTCCTACCTATATGGCTTGGACAATGCACTTAAGTTCTCTGTGCCTTTGTTTCCCCCTCATTAAATTAGGAATAATATCAGAACCTACCTCACAGAGCTATGGAAGGGGTTATGTAGTTTTCTTTCTTGGGCATAAGGCGTACAATCCACTAAGCTCAAAATCACCAAATGGGAAGCAAAAACAATTCCAGTGGGTTATTTTGTGTAATAGTAATAGTCTTTTCCTTTCCTGGTCACTGAATCCATGCATTTTAGCTATGGGGAGGTATTTAGGGTTGAATTTTGTCCCCCAAAATGTCCATTGAAATCCCAAACTTGCACACCTCAAAATATGATCTTTTCTGGAAATAGGATCATTTCAGATGTAGCAAGTTAAGATGAGGTCATACTGGGGTACAGCGAAATTTAACTCAATATGACTGGTGTCCTTACTATACAGTAGTTAATTGAACATAATTTAAAAATACATACATACTTGGCTTTCAAAATTAAAAAAAATAAAATAAAACATCATACATAGTTACACCCTGAAAAAAAAAAAAAGAAGAGAAGAGACTCAGAAGGAAAGAGGAAGGCCACATGAAGATGGGGTCAGAGATTGGAAGTATGCTGCCATAAGGTAAGGAATGTCTGGGGCTATCAGAAGCTGGAAGAGGCAAGGAAGGGTTCTCCTCTAGAGGCTTCAGAGGGAGCTTGGCTTTGCCAACATCTCCAGTTTGAACTTTTAGCCTCTTGATCTGTGAGACAATAAATTTCTGCGGTGAAAAACCACCCAGTCTGTGGCAAATTGTTATGACAGTCCTAGGAAATGAATACAAGAATTTTGTCATCTATTTGCTGGGGGTTTCAGGTTGCTTAAACCATCTGACAGCAATGTGGTGGCCATATCAGCACTTAATTATATTTCAGTTCAATGAATGCTATCTTCTAACACGATGATGGAGTCAATTCACTGGTAATCCAACAGTCTTAAGTTTTCTACATCTTCCTGAAACATGTTCTGTTTTCCCAGAATAGCATACAATTAATAGAGACATCAAAATGTATTAGCACAGAATTTTACATAGTGGGCTTTTTAAATTTATACGGTCCTGGAAGACTATGGGGTTTTTTATTCAGAATGACGTGCCATTTTATATTTTTTCTTTTAAGCTTTTTATTTTTTTGAGATTTTATTTATTTATTTGACAGAGATAGAGACAGCCAGCGAGAGAGGGAACACAAGCAGGGGGAGTGGAAGAGGAAGAAGCAGGCTCATAGCGGAGGAGCCTGATGTGGGGCTCGATCCCACAACGCCGGGATCACGCCCTGAGCTGAAGGCAGACGCTTAACCGCTGTGCCACCCAGGCACCCCTAAGCTTTTTAATAGTAGTATTCTTTTAAAAATATTTAATTGAGGTAAAAGGCATGTAATATAAAGTTCATCATCATTAATCATTAACCAGTATACTGTTCAGTAGTGATATATATATATATGTATAATACATGTATATACTATATATATATACTATATATATACACATAGTATTTCTTCATATTTTGTTATTTAGTTGAACTCAAATTCTTGGGTATAGTTTTACATAGTAACTTGTTTTTAAATTTTTTGGACATTTCTTTTTATTGAGGCAAAATTTACTTAAAAATTTTATTCGAAATATAGTGACTTTAGTTACATATATGTCTACTTCTTTCCAGAATTTGGAATATTTATGATTTGTTTTCCTTTAGGAATTCATTTGCATACAAGTATAAATGTTGTAGTTCTGGGCATTTCCTAGGTATATTTTGTATTTTATTGTCATTGATATTTGATATCCATCTAATAATAGTCCCAGTAATATTTCAAAATGGATGACTTATCTTTAATAAATTATGATGAATGTGAATTTTCAAACATAGGGTTACAAAATTTAATTTTATAGAAAGTCCTACTTAATTTTGAAATGTATTGACTTATTTGAAAATCATGAAAGAAATCGGTCCAGAACTAAAGAGAAAATGACTGAATTTGATTTAAAAAAAAAGAAAAAAGAAAAGAAATCTAGAGTTACAAGACCTTAGAGGAGATGGCATTAATTGATAGAACTCTTGCTTGTTTCATTTTATCTCCAAGAATGTAATAGCCCTTGTCTCTGCTCCTGTGGTATTTTTTTTATAGTATTTTTCTTTGAAAATTGCTTTTGACAAATAAATTAAATATATTTATATAATATATTCTGCTCTAGACTAATAGGACAAGTTTAAGAATGGCAATGCACAGATTTTTGCTCTAACAATAATCAGAGCCATGCATATACAAATGATTCACTTAAGGAATGTATAAATAATCTTCTAAAACTCAATGACACTAAAGCAATCCTTCCCTTCTTTGCCTAAAACAAAATTATTTTTTTTCATTTTTAACAAATTTATTGACAAAGAGTTGACATACAATAAACAGCATTTGACTTGTACTCTTCGATAAGCTGTGACATATGTATACAAATGTGAAAATGTCAATATAATGAACATATACATTATCTCAAAAGTTTATTTATCCTCCTTGACAATCCCTCCCTCATACACCTCCCTCAGTCTCCTCACTCCAGGAATATACTGAACTGTTTTAGAATAGCTTAATTTTCTAAATTGCATCTCAATGTAATTATAGTAGATAAGCTTTATGGTTTGTTTCGTTTCTTTCACCTACCGTTATTATTTTAAGATTCATCCAAGATGTTACATGTTTCAGTTGTTTGTTCCTTCTGATTTCTGAGTAGATAAACCACAATTTATTTTCCTATTCCTTTTTTAATGACCCTTTGGGGTATTCCTTATTTTTCTGGCAAGTACAAGTAAAGCTACAGTTATTTATGAACATTCATTATAGGCAAAGCTTTCATTTCTCTTGCGGGATAGGTGGTAAAATGGTAGAAACTGCTGAACTGTTTTCAACGTGTTTGTAAATTTTATTCTTCTACCACCAGAGCACGAGAGTGACAGTTTGTACCACACCCTTGCCAGAACTTGGTATAGTGTATCTTCCAATTTTAAATTGTCTGCTGGTCATATAGAAGTATCACAATGTGGCTTTACTTGCAGTCCCCAAACATTGAACGATATCCATATTCTTTCCATGTGCTTTGTCATCTACAGTGAATTTTTTGTTTGAATCTTTGTCAATTATTCATTGAAGTTTTAAGAATTATTATTAGGGGCGCCTGGGTGGCACAGCGGTTAAGCGTCTGCCTTCAGCTCAGGGCGTGATCCCGGCGTTGTGGGGTCGAGCCCCACATCAGGCTCCTCTGCTATGAGCCTGCTTCTTCCTCTTCCACTCCCCCTGCTTGTTCCCTCTCTCGCTGGCTGTCTCTATCTCTGTCAAGTAAATAAATAAAATCTTTAAAAAAAAAAAAAAAAGAATTATTATTAGATATGAGAGTTCTTTACCTATTATAGGTACAAGCCCTTTAACATATATATATGTTATTTACAAACATTTTTTTTTACCTGTGGTTTTTCTTTTTATGTTCATAACCATGTCTTTCAAAGAACAGAAGTTCTTAATTTTGTTGAAGCTCAATTTATTATTCTTTCCTTATATAGATCATGGTTTTGGTGTTTTGTGTGAGAAATCTGAGTCTAACACTGTGTCATAAAGATCTTTTCCTATGTATTCTCTAGAAATTTTATTTTAGGTTTTTACATTTAGGCTTATGATTCATTTTTTTAAAAGATTTTATTTATTTATTTGACAGAGAGGGAGAGCGAGAGAGCACAAGCAGGCAGAGCAGCAGGCAGAGGGAGAGGGAGAATCAGGTTCTCCACTGAACAGAGAGCCCAATACAGGGTTCAATCCCCGGACCCTGGGATTATGACCTGAGTTGAAGTCAGGTGCTTAACCAACTGAGCCACCTGGGAGCCCCTTCATTTTGATTTAATTTTGGTATATGATGAAATGTATGGGTTGAAGTTTCATTTTGCTAATAATATCTGATTGATTCAGCATATTTTGTTGAAAAAAAAGCTATCCTTTACTCACTCAATTGTGTGTGCACCATTGTTGAAGATCAATTGTGCGTGTGTGTGTGTCTAGACTTTCTATTTTGTTTTGTTGGTATATTTGTATATCTTGATGCCAATAACAAATTTTTCTGATTATTGTATCTTTATAATAAATGTTGAAGGCAGATAATATAAATCCTCCAACTTTATTTTTCTATTTCAAAGTTGTTCTGCCTATTACGACTTTTGCATTTTAATATGAAACTTAGGATTAGCTTCGCAATTTGTACAAAAAATTTAAAAAGCCTGATTTTGATTGCATTATAGATCAGTTTGTGGAGAATTAAGATCTTAACAATGTTGACACTTTGATCTCTAAGTAAGGCACATGACTCCATTTATTTAGGGTTTCTTTAATTTCCCTTAGGAATATTTTACAATATTAATGTATAAGCCTTGCAAGTCACTCATTAGATTCACCCGTGTTTCATATTTTTGCACTACTTTATATTTTTTTCAATTTCTGATTGTGCCTTGCTAGATATAAAAATAAAATTGAGTTTTTCATTATGAAACTTGCTAAACTCACAAATTAGTTTTAGTAGATTTTTGGAGATTAAATATTTTTTATATAAGTGATTTATACAATCTGGAAATAGCAACAGTTTTCATTCTTTATTTCCAAAATGGGTACCTTTATTTCTTTTTCTTTCCTACTTACATTCATTCAAACCTCTAGTAAAGTGGGAAACAGAAGTGGCCAAATTTAATATCTTTGTCTTTTTATTAATATTAGTTGGAAAGTTCTCAGTTTTTATCTTCAATTGTATCATTAGCTGTAGGTCCCCGCAAATGCCTTTAATTAATAGAAGGAAACTTCTTTCTTTTCCTCCTTTGTCAAAAGGCTTTGTCATGAATGGCTTTTTTTGGGAGGGAGGTCAAATGCCTTTTCTATATCTGTTAAAGTTGTTAGGCATTTATATATTTTTCTGTGTATGGAAAATTATGTTGTTTGATTTTTAAATATTAAAGCAACCTTGATTCCTGGCATAAACCCAATGTGGTCATGATTAATGAGTCTTTTATATATGTTGGATTCAATTTACTAAATTAAAAAAAATAGGTAACTATGTTTAAGAGACATATTGCTCTGCAGTTCTCTTTTAATGACTTTTTCTGGTTTGAATAGTAGAATAATTCAGACTTCATAAAATGAATTGGAAAATATTCTCTCCTCTTCAATTTCCTGAAAAAGTTTGTGTAGAATTAGCATAATTTCTTCCAAGAAAGTTTGCTAGGATTCACAAGGGAAAATACCTGAGCATGGATTTTTATTTGTGGAAAGATTACTAACTAAATTTTATTATAGTATTTATTTATTCACATTAGTGACAATGTATTCACAGTTCATCACTATTATTTCCTGAGATGGGCAGTTTGTACCTTTTATAGAATGTATCCACTATCGTCAATGTATCGAAATTGTCAAATTTGTTGATGTAAAGGTTTTAATAACCTTACCTTATTATTCTTTTAATATTGGTGAATCTCCCGTGATATCTTCTCTCTCATTTCTGATATTGGTGATTTGTATTTTCTCCTTTCATCTACAGCAATATAATTACATTATAATCAGAGAACATACTTGTATGATTTAAATTCTTTGAAATATATTCAGACTTGTTTATAGCCAAGAATGTGATTTCCTTGGTAAATAATCCATGTACATTTGATAACTATGTGTATTCTGATGGTGTTGATTGTAATGTTTTATACATGTGAATTAGGTCAAGTCGGTTGGTAGAGTTTAAAAGAACTCTATACTTTGATTTTCTGTCTATTTGCTTTATCAATTATTGACAGAGGTTGTGGAACTCTTCAAATGTAATAGTCAATTTATATCTTCTGCAGTTTTAATTAGTCATCTTATCTTCCCCAGTCTTCCAAATCCATCTCTACCAGTTTCTCTCTTTTTACAGAATTTCATAATTCTTTATTAGTTTTCCCTTGGTTATTTCCTTGATTGATACTTGTAATTAGTAAGCAAGATCAGGAAGAAACATGTCTATGCCACCTTTTTGACTGGAATTCAGAATCAACTTTGAAAGTGAGTTCAGGTTAAGCAGACCACGAAAGCACACCTCTTACAGAAAGATATTTGAGGAATGATTATTTCCATTACTCCTTGCTGTAGTGGAGCAGAACAGAACAGTGTATTTCAAGAGTCAGATACACAAGAGAAAGTTAAAAAGGAATAATGAAAACAAGTATTTGTGCAAAAAGAAAGGTGTAAAGTAGCAATGTATGTCAGAAAGGTGATTTATTTAATAGTGATCCTTGTGATAGAAACTTGGAACTCCCCAACCTCACCCCATGAAGGAAGCATGAATTTCTTGGCTTTAATACAATTTTCTCAAAGATTGAGAGGACAATATACAACTCAAAGTTAGCACAGATAAATTTTTAAATATGAAAGTACATGAAGAGAGTTTGCCAGAATCCGCTTACCAGTGGAGGTGGAAAAGTAAAACAAAATTTGTTTTTGTTTTCCTTTTATACCACTTTGGTTAGTTTTCCAGAAAATGGAGTTATTCTCTTTGTCAGAATAAGGCTAACTAGGTACTCCCAGAATATCTTCAAATATTGGCATTTTTTCCTCTGAACTCTGGGCCTTTTCTCCTGGAAAGACTAGTTCAAATTCTAAGAAATCCCAGGCCAAATCACCATTAACTGCTGGTCATGATCAAGTCTTTGCTATTTGGTAGGAAAAGTGATCACACAGTTAATCCTCTCAAGCATTCTTTATTTATTCACATTTAACTAAAAACAGAATTTCTGTTAACACTTTAGTTTGGGTGTCAGAAGTAATAGAATGTTCAGGTATATTTCCGCTCTGCAGCTGTAAATAAATTAGTAAAACAAAATAATCAAATGAAGCTGATGACACATGACCTTAAACCAATGGAAAGCTGTGGCATTAAAATCAATATTTCAAAATTGCTGTAAATTAGAAATAATGACCGTTGGACTATTGGAAAGTTAATATTTAGTTGTTGAAGGCCAGATGCTGATACGCCAGATGCTGATACATATTAAGAAAAATCAGAACACTGTTCTTTCATGTTAAGAACTTTTTGTGAAGTATTTGAGCTTAGATAAACGAAATAACTAAACGATGATCTCCCTTCTTTGGAATCCTCCCAAGTGCACTCCAAAGTACTTCTTATTCAAACATAGTACGTTATGTGGCAAGGCATCTATTCAAAGCTGGCATCAGAGAAAATGATGTATGAATAAGCATGCTAATTTCTAAGCCACCCTCCTTGTTCTTGATCTGACAGTGGGCTTTTGGCTCAGTGAACAAGGTTTTTTTAACACCTAACTTCCTGAATTAGAGTGAACAGCAGGAAGGAAAATCAAGAATGTTCTTATGTTTGCACATGGTAGCTCCCAGTTGTGAAGATTTTCCTTTCATTTCAAGAGTCATAGCAGTTCACACGAAACAATGAGTGAGTCATTGGTGTAAGTGGCTATTCTTATTAAAAAGAAATATGCTGAAAAGCTCATTTGAGTAGTGTAAAGTATCAAGACTTCTGCTGGAATAGTTAGTGAAGCCCTATACTCCTTGACTTTTAGTAGCCCATTATGACTTTATCTACAGTGTGATGCACTGTTAACGTAAGCCACTCTTTCACACTGAAACAAAACAAAACAAAAAGGTGGGTCATCCATAAGCTCTGTGTGTGTGTGTGTGTGTGTGTGTGTGTGTGCATATACTAGAGTGTTATTTTTAAACACAGACCTAATGGAAAGTACATTATGTATAATTTTATTATTCCTATGTGTGGAAGACAGACCCTAAGGTGACCCACATTAATTTCTATCTCCTAATTCTGTGTAATCGCCTCCCTTTGTGTGGGGGAACTTTGATTTCCTCCCAACCGTAGAATATAGCAAAGATGATGGAGTGTCACCCATCACTGTATTACTAAATATGTAATTCATTTTCCTAGTCGACTCACATTCTCTTTTCTTCCTCCGCTAGCTTTAAAAAAACAAGATGTCATGAAGTAAGTAGCATCCATGAGAAGATGCCGATGTGGCAACAAAGTTGAAGGAGTCTCCAGGTCTTGAGGGTGACCTCCAGAACAAAGCTGAGACCCTTAGTCCTGCAACCATAAGGAAATGAATTCTGTCAACAACTAGGGAGCTTGGAAACATCTTTGCTCAACTGAGCCTTTCATGACACTGCAGCCCCAGATGCCAACTGAATTGCTACAATTCTCCATTATTTGCTTATTTTTTTGTTTTTCTATATCTTGAACATGTTAATCACAATTATTTATAAGTTATTTTAGGATAAATCTCATATCTGGATTGCTTATGGTCTTTGTATTTGTTTTCTTGGATTTTATGTCATATGATCCTATACATTGGAACATGTGCTAAACTTTTAAAACTGTAAAATATTGTTTGTAAAACAAATATTATAGAGGAACTAGATGTTGTCATCCACTACCAGAAAGAGTTCAGCATTTTTTCTAGTAGGCAGAGAGAGGGGAACCTGGTAACTTTAATCCAGACATGGACTGATGTGAGTCAAGCCTGTTAGAATATTAGCAAATTCACTCTACCTTCTGTTCCATTCTGCTTCTAGGAAGCAGCCTCTATAGCTGTGGAAAGAACCGTGGTCGTTGTGGTCACCAGGAATCTTTCCCTTATGAAGACGCTAGCATCATTATCTTCTCTGCCTTCTGAGAGCTCTATTCTGCTTTGAAATGCTTTCTGCTGTGTTTTAGACACGTTTCATTTAGCTTCAAAATTCAAATATATATTGATGGAAAAAGCAGGCACAGATTTGATGGCTCTCAAGTTTCCAATTTTGTATGTCCAATTCCTCTTAAGGAATATTAAAAGCTCTGCTGACTTCCTTGTCATTCCAGGAATGGCCTTTGTTTATATATTCTGGATTTGAAAATCCTTGGTTCTCAGCATTCTGTCGTGTGAAGAAATGAAAACTTTTCCTAAGTAAAAGTGTCTACACAGTGGCAGCTTAACTTCTCATGTTCTTCCCTCTTCAGACTCTTGGCCCATTCTGTCTTTATGTTTTAGAATCTCTCTGATGCCTTTAAACAGATAAATAGTATTTTCCCATCTTTTCCCAGTTATTTTAAGTGGATGCATTGGTCTGCTGCAAACCACTCCGAAGTGCCTAAAAGTAAATCACTTCCACGTTTACTTTCATTTCCCAATATATAAATGAGAGAGAGACAGACAGAGAGAGAGATTTTTCTTGCAGACATGAAATAATGAGATTATTTTCTTAAATGTTGCTGTACTGGTACTTAATATTTACTTGTAAATTCTTCAACAAATTTATGACATGCTTACAAATCATTTCTCAAAACACTTCAGTGTGTTTTCAACCTCTTTTACTTCCGTTTATATTCCTAAGAAATATTTATGCAGCATGACATCCTATAGATTTTTGATACTTTCTTACTAGATTTCTTAAGAGATATTTTGCTCTGTTATTTAAGTTTTCTCATTTTTTTCTTGTGATTTGGATATTTCTTATACTTTTTCTATCCTACTAGTAATTATATATTTGAATTACGATTTTTTCTGGTGTCTAAAATAAAATACTAAAACAAGAATAAATAAATACATACATAAAATACTAATATAAAATAGTTTGTGTTACTTTTTGTTTTTCTTGGAAAAACGCTGTGACTTTAGAATGAAGATTATTATAATGAATTGTTTTTTTTTAAATTTTGTACCTTACTTTAAATAAATGATGCATCTTAACATATGCTCTATTTATGATCACATTACAGAGAATAACTTAAATTTTAACTCTTAAGTGTTATTGTTTTTTTAATGTTCCCCACCATTCCTCTTAAACTTCACACTTCTCACTCCTGGGTTCTTTATGTGATTTTTTTTCTCAAAATGCTAGAATACTTATCTGACATATTTATTGATCAGAAATGTAATACTTTTTGCTCCTTGTATTAACTTCTTTCACAAGTACATATTAGCCTGGCTGAATATATATTTTTCATAATATTTTTGAGGGGTTGGAGGGAGGACTACTGTAGATATGTGGCTCTGTAGTGTTCCCTAACAACCACTCACCATCCTGATTCCCTGAACACTTGAAAGGTATATTACTTTCTCTGAAATGATAATAGTGGTACAAAACAGTGATGGTTTCTAATGCCAAATTTCTACATAAAGGGGAATTCATTAAATATCATGGGGAATTTGAGATTAGCAAAATTTCCTGGGAGTTTCATTATGTCTCCTCTTTGGATTTTATAAAAGGAAAAAAAAGTAATTTTCATAGATTATTGATTTTGTTCTTTTGTTTACAAAGGAGAAACTTTGGATATGTGGGAGGGAGGGGGGTTACATGTTATTTTTGGTGTGTGGGGGAGAAGAGTTTCATATTATTTTCTGCTCAGATCCTTAAGAGAATTTCTCTTTCATTCTGAAAAAAATCCATAATCTATCTGTGTATAAAACATGTTGACACCTTTTGAGCTTTTTCATATTGGAGAAATTTTCTTCTATATCTTCTTTAACAACTGCTTCTTTTATGCTGTTGTATTTTCTTACTGTTTAAGTATTTGTATAAGTAGCTGATTTTTCTTGACTTTCCCCATATATTTTATATTTTTGCATGTCATTTTAATCTTTCCATGCTTTGTCACTAAACATTTATTGAGCTCATTTTTTAAATTACTGCTTTCTTCTGTATGGTATCTACTTAATTTATATAATATTATTTATTGTAATTGATCCTCTTAAAGAGTATGTGATCTTTCCCTAAGAAAAGCCATTACCCAAGTTTGAAATCTTTAGTAACACATTTTGGCTACCCCTTCATTTTATGTTAGTGAAGTACAGAGAGAATGGGATGGTGTCATCAGGCAACTTCTGAGTGTGCAAGCAATGGTGCAGATACTGATGACATTTATTTTACTTGCTATCACATGTCCTTATTTCAGCATTGGCTTATCCCCCATTTCCCAGAGCCTATGGTTTTAATAGTGGTACTGGTGGAGGCATAGTTCTATTTGGGAGAAATCTCATATTCTCAATTCCCAAGCAAGTTTTCCTTTAGCAAGTGATTGGTTAGTAATTCACACCAAGTTCCATTTGAACTGAATAAGAATGTCTCAAAGTTTTGGCATATTTGGTCATTTTTCAGTTTCTACTCTAAATTTAGCTTGAAGTAACTGGAGTCAAATGTATAGGTTCATGTAGGAACCTCAAAATCTAATTGTATGCTTTGTTTGTTTGTTTTGCTTAGATTTGATGTTGATAGATATACCAGCACTTTATACTAATGTTAAGATGAATGGCATTTTCACCGACATTTATGAAAAGTCGGAAAATAAATATGTGGCTTTCAAAGGAGTAGAGAAAAGGAATAGTGGTTTTTCTGACAAGGATGATTGTTGTAAGGAACTATGTATAAAGCACAGCATAAAGTACTGAAAATATAGACATAATGCTATCTTCACAATAACTTTGGCACTCTCATTCAACATACATAATTTGCTCGTTGTCATTTAACACTTTGTATTTTAAGACTTAAGATTTTGCCATCTGGAAATTATAATTATATTAATAATATTTTGCTGAATTACTTTATCATTTTCATAGTTTCATTCCTTTCAGGAATAAAATGATTTATTTTTACTACTCACCAGTTAACACACCAACGACATTCTATGTGACTTTTACTTTGAATATCACTTTCTTCACTTGTTACATATTTGTATTATGTCACAGTTGTGATGACATGTTTAAATAACCACCTACCAAAATTGGCATATAGATCAATTCACTGGAATATTTATTTTTCAAATGTGTATTATAGATACTGACTTGAACCAGAGGCCCTATGCTTTGAAGACATTTTGGATTCAATGTCTAAATGATTTGACATTGCTTTTTAATAGACCCAGCTCAAGGATCATTTGAAGCTCCTATGTTCCAGGCACTGTCCAAGCTCTGAGAATACAGTTGTGGAAACCAAGCGTCTCCAAAATGTTGGGGGTAGACAGATAATAAGAAAGCAAATACGTGAAATCAAGTCACATGGAAATGAAAGCCACCAATAAAACATAACAATATGGAAGATAGTAACATAGGATGGGGTGAGGTTATTGTAGATGGATCCATGAAGTCAAGAAAGGTCCTTCTGAAAAGATAACATTGATCAGAGAAGAGAATAATAGAAACAAACTATCCATTAAATAATCTAAGCAAAAAAAATTCCAGACAAAAGGAAGAATAGTTGGAAACATTCCTAATTAGGAGTAGCTTAACAGAATTGGGGTTCATAGAGGAAGACACTATGAAACATAGTGTGGAAGGAAAGGAAGACAGGAGGTGAGAGTGGAGACCCAGGCAAGAGATGCACATATTTTTATGCCATGATAAGAATTTTGAATTTAATTCTAAGTGTTATGAGAAGTCACTGAAAGATGACACATTAGATAGTGAATGACCTGATTTATATTATTAAAGATTAGCTGCAGGAGAAGAAGGTATAGAGAAGAGTGAATGCAGAGAGACAAGAGATCCTATTGCAGAAGTACAGATGACAGATAATATTGGTTTATTTTATGATTACTTCAGTGGGGATAGAGAGAGGAAGAGAGAAAACAAAGGAACACACTTTGGTTTTGAGGCAAATGACTTGCTGAGGAATTGGATTTAGAAAGTAAGAGTAAAAAAATAAAAGAGAAAACAAAGATAATCACTAGGCTTTAACTTGAGCAACTAATTCTATGATTGCAAAAGACACTGAAAAGGAAGCATGAAGGGCTGGAAAGTGGTAAAAGAATTAATTTGCAGCCATTAGCTTTAATATGATGGTCAGATACAGTGGGGTTGTCAGGGGGTGATTGGATCACAAGACTGGAATTCAGGCATAAATCGGTGTAAATCCATGGCACTGGTTGAGATTCTCAAGCAATAGTATATAACAGAGAGGGGAAAAAAAGCGTCTCGATAGATTTCTTTAATTTGGAATACTATATTAAGAGTTGTATAGACAATGTATTCTGAGTATTATCTGAAATTAATCAAACTGCTATTGATCTAATATTTTGTGATCCTGTTTCTTGTACAATAATAATTACTAAAATATATGGAAAGAGCATCATGGGCCCAGTGCCATCCTAAGTGGTTTGTTTGAACTAAGCAAAGTTCTGTGTTAAGTTCTAAAATAGCTCCATTTAAAGGATGGAACAACCTAGGCTAAAGATAAATAACTCTCTCAAATATGCTCAGCTAGTACATGGTAGAAGCAGCGCTTCTAGCTTATTTTACTTCAAAAGTCATTACGTTTGCTTAATACATATATTGTGCTTATCCTTCCAGAGCAGTAAATTTCCTGGAGACACTAGGCTTTTTGGTGAATTGGTTAAAAATCTGGCCCCAATTGTCTACCTATATCCATGTCTGTTGAAATGTGATTTTATAGTTTAGTTTCTCCCATCAAGAGGTGGTATCTATTTAACCTTACCCCTTGAAGCTGTGAAATCCATGCAAAAGACTTTGGCTAGCACAATATAAATGGAATATTACTTTTGGAATAGGATCACAAATATTAGGTCCATGTCAATTTGGTTGATTTCAGATCCTACTTAGAATTCACTGTGCCTACAGGCCCTTAATATGGCATTTCTAATTTAAAAAAGGTATATAGGGAAAGATGAAGTTAGAATTAATTAGGCTCAGGACTCATGAGCATTTGTTGTTCACGTGAAGACTTTTGGGGTTAACTAACATAGAAAACTATAGAAGAATAAATAGATTTGAAAAGTATGAATCTGTGAATCTAGCTCCTACTTTGGGTTTATTTTGGCATATAGAATCCATTTTTCTGGAAAATATTTGGGTATATGAGCCTGAAATTAACAGAGAGGCCATAGCTAGAGAAAAATACTTAGGAGGCATCTCACTTAGATGGATATATAGATAGAATAGTCAGAAAGAAAGTCAGGATAATGAAACATCCTACTTTTTTTGTTTTGTTTTGCTTTTTTGGTTTTTTTAAATTTTTTTTTTATTATATTATGTTAGTCACCATACAGTACATCCCTGGTTTTTGATGTAAAGTTCAATGATTCATTAGTTGCGTATAACACCCAGTGCACCATGCAATATGTGCCCTCCTTACTACCCATCACCAGTCTATCCCATTCCCCTACCCCCCTCCCCTCTGAAGCCCTCAGTTTGTTTCTCAGAGTCCATAGCTCTCATGCTTCATTCCCCCTTCTGATTATCCCCCCTTTCTTTCCCTTTCTTCTCCTACTGATCTTCCTAGTTCTTATGTTTCATAGATGAGAGAAACCATATGATACCCTAATTTTTAATGTCATTAGTTGAGGAGAAAAACAATTTACTACTCATACTAAAAGAGAACTATTTGAATAATGAGAGAAAATGGATAAGATGCATCATAGCAGAGAGAAACTCTCACTAAAATAGGGTTTGACAACTAAGCCAGGGTGTTGGTTCTTGTTAGAAATATTTCATGCAGGGGTGGGGGAAAAGTTGGATTGGGTAGTAGAACTGGATTAGGGAGGGGATTGGAAGTAAAGAAATTGAGATTGAAAAGTGTAAAAGTAGTGAAAATAAAAAATTTGAGAAGATTGTATATACATATAAGATTTATGCTACATATTGAATAATCTCAAATTCTTTATTTTCCTTATTTTTATATTTATTCTGTGTGTGTGTGTCTCTGTGTGTGTGTGTGTGTGTGTGTGTGTGTGTGTGTGCTTCCAAGAGGTAGACTGAAAAGAGGAAAAAGGGAAGCTGGGAGGGAATGGGGATTGTAATACCTTCTTTTTTCAAATGGGAATGTCATGGATATATTTATAGACTGATTTAAAACGTCAGTAAGGACAAATTGTTAAAAATAAAAAGAGTGATGTAACTGATCGACCTAATACTTGAAGATGGAAGTAGGTCGTGTAAAATCACTGATTGAAGAAAGTGTTAGTTGCAGTCAATATTGAAGTAATATGCAAGGAATTTTCCAATTTATTTGATGCTTACAAAATTATGATACTATCTTTGGATGTACAAATTAAAAAAAAAGTTTTATTGTGGTTGAATAATGTATTGAAGATCAGAGAGCTATGTAATGACAGAGCTTGTATTACGACTTAATCCTTCTTTCTATGTGCTCTTCTTTTTTATCAATTAAGTGATTTTCAATCTAATTCAAATATCTGGTGGAAAGTAAACTATTACTGACATAATTTCTAATTTACCTTGGTCCATCGATAATTGCTTATTTCCCAGGAGCCTAAAAATACAAAATTACGAGAGAACAAGAAGTATATCATTCTAAAATGTGTAGAAGTGTTGCCTTAAACTAATTTTTTTTCTGTTTCACTCCTGAATTCCTTTTGTTTTACGAAGCTTACTACCTTCTCTAAGGAAAAGAGAGACTTGAGAAAAGTAAGACGAAAAAAAAAAAAGATGAGAAAAAAAAATTAGGCCTCATTTTTTTTTTTTTTTAAGATTTTATTTATTTATTCGACAGAGATAGAGACAGCCAGCGAGAGAGGGAACACAAGCAGGGGGAGTGGGAGAGGAAGAAGCAGGCTCATAGTGGAAGAGCGTGATGTGGGACTCGATCCCAGAATGCTGGGATCACGCCCTGAGCCGAAGGCAGACGCTTATCTGCTGTGCCACCCAGGTGCCCCAGGCCTCATTTTCTAAAGAGAAAGTTTTAAATTTAAAATAACAGAAAAGAAAAAAGTCATGATATTATATGTATTTCAAGAAATAGGTAAAAAAAATGACTCATTAAAAACAAAGTAACAAAACTGCTTTGTAGGAATTTCACTGACATTATTCCTAATCAATTCTTAGATCTATTAGTGTAAGATTCTTAAATCTTCCTCTCTGGGGCGCCTGGGTGGCACAGCGGTTAAGCGTCTGCCTTCGGCTCAGGGCGTGATCCCGGCGTTATGGGATCGAGCCCCACGTCAGGCTCCTCTGCTGTGAGCCTGCTTCTTCCTCTCCCACTCCCCCTTGCTTGTGTTCCCTCTCTCACTGGCTGTCTCTATCTCTGTCGAATAAATAAATAAAATCTTAAAAAAAAAAAAAATCTTCCTCTCTAGTTTGGCCCTTATGAATACAATCCCTGTTTATCACTGTGGGCTTTATAATGGACAGTGAGTTTCTCATACTTAGGGCCTGTTTGATCATTAAAAGAGAAAATGTTCCTACCTCAAAAAGCTGTAAACCACTGCAAAAGAAGTAAAAAACTGAAAGTTTTCTTTTCCCAAAGCCCTTACCATCTGCAGAGACATATTACGGTGAAGTGTTATGTGTGGCTCTTTCTAGTGGTAGGAAACGCACTTACTAAAAGCTACAGCTTCATGGATATAAACGGACCTATACATCACTATGGTAGGATGGAAAAAAATGAACAAATGGTAATGTCTCAGACTTAAAGAATAAAGACAACAAGTAAACACTGTAAATGATACAACTGTACTTATATGAAGGTAAAGTAAATAATTTTTAGCTGCTCCACACTTAATTTAGATTGTTTGTTAAGATGAATAATACTAACAATACCATTTAAATCACTGAGGCCCTAACTTTCAAGAAGTTCTTGTGGCGGGGGTGGGGGGGCCAAGTGGCCTGGGGGGCTCAGTTGTTAAGCGTCTGCCTTTGGCTCAGGGCGTGATCCCAGAGTCCTGGGATCGAGCCCCACATTGCGCTCCTCTACTGGGAGCCTGCTTCTTCCTCTCCCACTCCCCCTGCCTGTGTTCCCTCTCTCCCTGGCTATCTCTCTCTGTCAAATAAATAAATAAAATCTTAAACAAAAAAAAAAGTTCTTGCCATATACCTGGGTTAAAAAAGTGGAAAATTATAAAATCTCTTTCAGATACCTATGATAAAAAAAATTTACAGCTACTTTTTTTTTTTAGAAACACTGTATGCAGAAGTAGTGGGGGAGGGCAGAGGGAAGGGAGAGAGAATCTTAAGCAGGTTCCATGAGCCGAAATCATGAGTCAGTTGCTTAACTGACTGAGCCATCCAGGTGCTCCTACAGTTACTTTTAAAAAGGAAATAAAAATAAATCCTTTTGATTCTATGTGTCTTTTTGAGATGATATGGACTGTGTAACAATAAGTCAATAGCCAGCAATAACACATAATGTGGAAGTAGTACTGACATTCTCAAAATCTCATCTTAATGTATTTAATATGTGGCTTGGAAGGTCAGTAATCTAGTATTGAGCAGAATATTTGGACATACCATAGCACAGAACAGAGCTATAATTTTCTAAAAATGATAGATCCTAGTATTTAAAAAGATCTCAATTGTTAGCAAATAATGAACATTTACTGTGAGCAAAAATCACTGGGTTGGTATTTTGTATTCTTTGGGTAAATCCCTAGTAGTGCAATTGCTGGACTGTGGGATAGCTCTATTTTTAACTTTCTGAGGAACCTCCATATTTTCATCAGAGTTTGCTTTCCACCAACAGTTCAAGAGGGTTGCCCTTTCTCCACATCCTTGCCAATACTCATTGTTTCCTGTGTTGTTAATTTTAACCATTCTCACAGGAGTGAGGTGATATCTCATTGTAATTTTGATTTGTATTTCCGTGATGATGAGTGATGGTAAGCATCCTTTCATGTGTCTATTGGACCTCTTTATGCCTTCTTTGGAAAAATGTCTATTCACATCTTCTGTCCATTTTTTAACTAGATTGTTTGTTTTAGGGGGTGTTGAGTTTTAGAAGTTCTTTATATATTTTAGATACTAGCCCTTTATCAGATATGTCATTTGCAAATATCTTCTCCCATTTCATAGGTTGCTTTTTAGTTTTGTAGATTGTTTTCTTCACTGTGCATAAACATTATCTGCAATAACCAAGTCATGGACACAGCCCATCAACTGATGAACAGATAAAGAAGACATGGTATATGTGTGTGTGTGTGTGTGTGTGTGTATATATACACATGTGTACATAATCAATATATATACATATTATAAAATTATATGTAATATGTATATATATTATCTAATATATAATATCTTTATTATATAATATATAATACATTTATATATAATATATAATATTACTCAGCCATAAAAAAGAATGAAATTTTGCCATTTGTAATGACACGGATGGAACCAGAGAGTATTACTCTAAATGGAAAAAAAGCAGTTAGAAAAAGACAAATACCATATATGACTTTACTCATACATGGAATTTAAGAAACAAAATAAACAAGCAGAGGGAGAAAAAAAGGGGGGAGAGACACACCAAGAAACAGACTCTTAACTATAGAGAACAAACTGGTGGTTACGAGAGGGGATGGGTGGGGGGATGGGTGAGATAGGTGAAGGGAATTAAGAGTACACTTATCATGATGAGTGTGGAGCAATGTCTAGAATTGTTGAATCATTATATTGTACACCTGAAACTAATACTGCATTGTATGTTAACTAACTGGAATTTAAATACAAACTTAAAAAAATCATTAGGATCCTCAAAATATTATAGCCGATGGCCTAGAGTATGTAACTAATTTTTCTAGTGACCTGAATAAAAAGAACCTCTAAGCTTTGTATTTCAGTTATGCTTCCAAATAGTCAATCAGTAATCCTCAGTCTCTGAGCTGGAACTTTCGGAGCAAGTCTTAGGCCTTGGAATGGATATACCTGTGGAGTTCAGAGCACAGGACAGGTCTCCGGTGTGCTCCAACAGGGGAGTTATTGTGCAGGTAATATATTTGGTCATAATTAAGCATTTGACTATCAGATGTTCCTCTCACCCTTGCTGAATCTCCCAGTCCATCAGAACCATTGATTGATTATTTGTGAAAGAACTGCCACATGAAAAATGAATTCCCAAAATGATAAAATTTCATATGAATATTCCTGAAGTTGCCTAAAGTTGGGAACATACTGAAATATAATTTCTATTCTTGCTAGTTTCCAAATAGTTACATATGTCTTCAAAATGTTAAAAAGCATGAATCTGGTTTTAGAAGGAGCAACAATGTCAACTGCTTTCCAAATTAATGCACTTGTTCCAGTCATTTGAACAGAGCCCCCACTCATCTGGCAATTACTACTATGCAAAGCTGCCACTAAAATGATGAAATCAATTGCTAATCACTCAGAGTGTTTAACTATGGTTTAAACGGACCTGAAATTATTCTCAACACTTAGGCAAATACATTACATGCACATACAGGCTTACACAAATTAATTAAATTACTATAAAATTCTTAATAGTAAGGATTTCTTTCTTGCAGTTTGCAGATTTCCACATGCTACAAAATTTTACAAAAAAAGCTTTATTGTTTATAAAAAGGAAAAAAATGACAAAATACAGAAGCAATTAAAAGAAGCAAAGGTACATGTAATGGAAGGCACTACATTTTGCTAGGATTTCCTGACAGATAATGGGAACTCATAGGTTTATCTAGTTCACATTGTATTGCCATTGTACAGAAATTCTTTAATATAGACATTTTGGGGGGCATAAAAGAAGTTAACCTTAAATATTTTAACTTTTCTAACTAAAACTTATCCAGAAACATTTGCCAAATAAAAACAAATCTGAACTTAGTAGAGATTTTATTCAAAAGGATAATTGCAAGGAAGAAAAGGGATTCTTGCAATAGGGGGAATACTGTGAAAGCCTCTGAAAAGTTAGAGTTTTTGGGTTTTTTTTGGTTTTGTTTTCTTGTTTGTTTTAATAGAGAGGATTAAACAAAGCTAGAAAAAAACAGATGTGAGGAATAAAACAATGGAGTGATGGGTAGTCCGTGAGGGAATTTTTACCCAGAGACCAGCCTTTTCTTACGAGGGGCTGTATGCTGGCTTAAATCCAAGAATTTGTGGGAAGAAGAGAAGCCTAAACATACCTCAGTTAACAAGAGTCTTCTTCCTATTGATCAGTGGGGACAAACAATTCAGCTAATCATTGGTGAGGCAAAGATTGGGAATTTGAAGAGTCTTTCACCTGTCCCAAGTAGTCAAGAAAGGCCATCTGTGATTCTTTTTTTTTTTTTTTAAATATTAATTAATTAATTTATTTATTTAATTTATTTATTTATTAGAGAGAGACAGCCAGCGAGAGAGGGAACACAAGCAGGGGGAGTGGGAGAGGAAGAAGCAGGCTCCTAGTGGAGGAGCCTGATGTGGGGCTCGATCCGGGAATGCCGGGATCACGCCCTGAGCCCAAGGCAGCCGAGGACTGCGCCACCCAGGCGCCCCTATCTGTGATTATTACCTAAGTCCTGTGGGGGAAGGGCAGGTCTCGGCAGTAAGCCCTTTCCCAGAATACAAAGGGTAGGGGTCTTTGCTGTCTTCTAGGATCACAGGGCCTGGGTTACCTTCAACATTGTCACATTGTAACGTTCTTCAAAGGACATTTCTTTTAATGATATTGCAAAATTGAAGACCATATTCATTTTAATTTTAATAAAATGTTTCTGATGAGAAGTAAATGCACTCTAATCTAAGTACTTTCTTCTTAATTTAGTAAAGAGATTTTGTATAACCTAGAATAATAAGCAGTTAGCATGCTGCAATGTTCTGAATGTTTGTGTCTTCCCAAAAGTGATATGTTGAAATCCCAAAGCCCAAGGTGATGGTAGTAGGAGGTGGGGCCTTTGGGAGGTGTTTAGTTAAGAGGGTAGAACCATCATGAAGAGAATTAGGACCATTATAAAAAAGATATCATAGAGACCCATTTTACCATGTGAGAACCTATAAGGAAGGTGACGCTGTGAACCAGGAAGAAGGTCCTCACCAGAAGGCAACCATGCTGGTGCTTTAATTTCAGACTTCCCAGACTCCAGGTCTGTGTGGAAAAACTTTCTGTTTATAAGCTACTCAGTTGGTGGTATTTTGATATAGCAGCCCAAACAAAGACATATGTTTATCATAATCTCCACCTCAAATATCAAATTAACTCAAATAAGCATTTGGCAAATGCTAGGTTGATTAAATTAATGGTTGAGTTCTCTGAGAAACATTTGAAATGCTGGAGATCTGTGTTTTTGATTGGCAAGAATCGTATAAGTTTTATGTCCCTTATTGAGAGAAATAAGTTTTCATTTGATTAATTGTTTAAATGTTTGATATATGTCAGAAAATATGTTGAGGAAATGTTCTTTTGTTCAAAGAGTGATCACTTGTGTTTTCTAAGTAGGAGAATAGTATTGTTAAATTAGATTAAAAGAATAAAAACAGCAGTGCGGAGTTTATATTGTAATAAGATCTATATGACATTGATTCACACAGGGATACTCTCATTTAAAAACGATGGCCATGGGTGCCTGGGTGGCTCAGTCGATTAAGCATCCAACTATTGATTTCAGTTCAGGTCATGAGCTCAGGATTGTGAGATCAAGTCCCACATCAGGCTCCACGCCCAGCACTTAAGATTCTCTCTCTCCCTCTCCCTTTGTCCCTTTTCCCATCTCTTACCCTCTAAAAATAAATAAATAAATAAATAAATAAATAAATAAATAAATAAAAAATAATATAAAATAAATAAAAACAATGGCCAATAAAAACACCTTTCTGCCCCCCTCAGACAAATAAATCGGATTTTTCTCACATACCTGTATACATGTTTAACTGGAATTCCAGAATTCAGTGTCATATTAAATGGAATTTTTCTTGCTAGAAAAATAATACCAATTAACCTTCAAGTTCCTTAAAATAATCTTGGCGTGGACTCAATAGTATGCCTAATTTTTTCAGGGCCATCATGTTGATGGACTTTAAATAATCTACTTCACAGCCTTTTATTGAACATGCATAGCATTCATGGGAGATGCTGGTGAATGATGTACCACTTAAAAAATGGCCAGGTAAGTCTGGGACAGGGAAGTAATGATAGAAATGTTAACTGGGATAAGATTGTTTACTGTTTAGCATCAACAAGATATATAACCAGCCAGACAGAATGCAGTAACGACGTCAGTAATATAGCTGAATAAGATGTCCATTGCTTATACCCACTTCGATGACAACAACTTGGCATCCATCGAAGGACAAATGTGACTTTGTGGGATTTGGGGATCCACATAGAAGACTCTGAAAACCCAGGATAGTCCAAGAACAAGGAAAGCCATAAAGGGAACACAGCCTCATATCCAGGCAGCTGACACACCAACTGTGGTCTCTGCTACAGACCCAGAAATAGCTCAATACCCCCTGATGACTCAGCTGTAGGTCTGGCTTGATCCTGTCACCAGCAGCATACGCCAAAGGACCGGGAAGCAGTCATGCTTATGCATGCATCAGGTGATAGACATACAGAATTCGGGCTGCGGACCCTGAAGTGGTCTGTAAACTGGCTCCAGCCCCTCTTGGCCACTGTCTCAGAGCCCCTGGAGACAAGCTCACCAACTTCAGTTAGACCGTAAATCCTGACAGTCCCCTGCAATTGGACCCCTGTCCCAGCACAGTCCATAAACAGTTTAGCTGGCAGAGTCCCTGAAGGAGATAGTACTGTCTATGACCCTGGAGATCCTGAAAGGGCTCTATATAGGGTTCTAGCTTCCTCATAGCCCCAGTCCCCCAATTTGCCAGCAGTCCTGAGGATCCAGTGTTCCAGTGGGAGACATTCCTGTCTGTGTTTCCAAAGATCTTGAAAGGTCCCTATACTCAACTTCAGTATCTTCTTAGCCATAGTCCACGAAGAGGCCTGCTGGCACCAGGACCCAGCAGGAAAGACTCCTGCCTAAGTCCCCAGAATGCTGAAAGGGCCATATATAATGCACAACTCTCTCCCAGCCACAGGTCACAAGCAGGCCTGCTGGCACAGGGACCAAATGCAAGATACTCATGTCTGAGCCTCAGAGAATCCTAAAAAGCTTCTGCACAACAAAAGAAATAATCACTAGTGTGAAGAAGAAAACTATGGAATAGGAGAAAATATTCGCAAACTATATATCAGATAAGAAATTAGCATCCAAAATATATAAGGAACTCACACATCTCAATAGAAAAAAAAATTCCAAATAATCCAGTCAAAAATGGGCAAATAACCCAAATAGACGTTTTCCCAAAGATGACATAGAAATGGCCAACAGGTACATAAAAAGACATGTAACATCACTAATCATCAGAGAAATGCAAGTCAAAACCACGAAAAGATATCACCTCATACTTGGTAGAATGGCTATTACCAAAAAGACAAGAGATAACAAACTGGCCAAGATGTGGAGAAAAGGAAACCCTGGTACACTGTTGGTGGGAGTGTAAATTGGTACAACCCCTGTGGAAAACTGGAATATGACAGTTCCTCAAAAAATTAATAGTAGAGGTAACATTTGATATAGCAACCCTATTATGGGGTATATATCTGAAGGAAATTAAATCACTATCTCAAAAAGATATCTGTACCAGAGAAGAAGTTGGCGTAAAAAAAAAAAAAAAAAAGATATCTGTACCACCATGTTCATTGTGGTATTATTCATAAAGCCAAGACCCGGAAAAATCCTAAGTATCCATCAACAGATGAATGGGTAATAAAAGTGTGATCTGTACACATAATGGAATATAACTCAGCTATAGAAAAGAATGATATCCTGCCATTTGAAACAATGTGGATAGACCTTGAGGGCATTATGCTAAGTGGAACAGTCTAACAGAGAAAGAAAAATATTGTATGATCTACTTACCATGGTGAGCACTGAGTAATGCGTAGAATTGTTGAATGGCTGTATTGTATACCTGAAACAAATACAACATTATATATCAACTATACTTCAAAAATAGAAATAAAAGAGTTTTTCATGTTAAAATTTAGAAAAAAAATCACATGAGTTCACTTACATATGGAATCTTAAAAAAAAAAAAGCCATACTCATAGATATAGAGGAGAGTAGAATGGCGTTTATTAGGGCAAGGAGTGGGGAAAATGGGGAGAGGTGTACAAACTTCCAGTTATCAGATGAGTAAGTTCTGGGGATCTAATATTCAGCAAGGTGTCTATACCGTATCATATACTTGGAAGTTGCTGGGAGTAAACCTTTAATTCTTACAATGCTCGCATACGCACACAAAAGGTAATTATGTGAGGTGATGAAGTGTTAATTAACCCTAACTAATCCTGTTATGGTAATAATGTGGTAATTGATGTATGTATCAAATCAACACACTGTATCCCTTAAACAATGTTATATGTCAGTTGTCTCTCAATGATGCTGGGGGGAATTGATATTAATAAAGAAGTGTTGATGTATAGTCTGAGGCTTATGACTTGAACTAGTGGGTACTGATGTTCCTGAAGACATAAGGATAAAAGAAGGAGCAGGTGCGGTGGGCCTTCTACAGCAAATGGTGTTGGGAGGGAATGGGTGTTCTTTTGATTCCTCATTGCCCCTACTTGGTTCTCTTGGTCCAAGAACATAACAAAGTCAATATCAGAGATCATGAGATGGCATAGCTGTTTGGCATAAACCAAACCAGTCAAAAGCTGGAAGGCTGAAGAAAATTCTGTTGCACTTTTTGAGTTTTCTATTTTGATAACAATCACTTTTAAGTTGCACTTCCTTTGCCCTCCATTTTGATGATCTTCTCTTACTTAACCTCTTCCCCTTGCATTCACTGTTAATATTTTGATTGAATTCTATTTTTCAGCCTTATTTATCACATTTAAGGGTAAATAATAATTCTGTAGTTATGTTAGTTTATAGTCCTCAAATTGTCCCTTTAGCTTGTCAATTTCTCTTTTCAACTCTAATTCTACTTTGCTTAAATATTACATCCTTGAGCTTTTATTTTACTGATTTCATGATTTTAGTAATTTATTTCTATAGCATATAACAACTTATTGTAAAAACTAGGGTTTTCATTATCCCTGCTTCTTACTCTTTGGATTACATTTCCCTATAGCTGAATTTCCCAACTATTTTTGTAAACAACAGTTTTTGCTACTCTGTTACTTTTGTATATTTGAATAATTTTCATGCTATTCTTCTTAATTTTGTTTTTGTTCCAAGTGGCATGCCCTATCTAATCTTCCCAGTTAGTCCTTTGTAAAACAAATGTAGATTATTTTATTTCCATGTTCTCAATATAGTATGAGGGCTGGAAATTGTGTTAAATTTACCGTTTTAGAGTCCAGGAGCATAAACCACTTCTTGAGGACCTGACTTTGATCTTTCTTTTGAGATGTTTTCTCTGTGTTATATACTAGGTTGTGATTTCATTTATTTTGGGATATTCTACCACAATAGATTGATACTCATAAGCCTGAGGTAATTTCCTAATGTGGCATGAAGCTTTGTAGCCAATGCTTACCTTAAAGTATGTCATCATTATTCAGCACCACATCATTTCTCTCACCCATCATTACAAGTTCAAAGAGCAAAAAGCTTAGGGCACCTACTGGTTTGGACACAGTTTTTATTAGTATATTGCAGAAATGGAGAATTTCACCTGGAGCTCTCAATGTGTCTCCTTGTTTCATATTCCTGTTCTCTCCGGGGATCCCAGTACATTTATTTTCTCTTGCCCACAGTACTTTTCAATTATTATTTCTTGTGGGAAGAATTATCTCTCTGTGGTTATGATAACTGCATTTTCTCTCTGCCTGCCCAGACAGGAAAGATACAGTTTTGAGTAGCTATTGTTCCTTCTGCCTCTGTTGAGATAGTTTGGTATTGACAATAAAAGATTTTTCAGGGACACTCCCATGAACATTATAATGGCAGATGTTTCTGGGTTTTGTCAACCCATCTTCTTTCTCAAGTGTTGGGAAAGAAGAGCTTATCTTCTTCAAATTAAAAATGGTTAAAGGGAGCCTGGGTGTCTCAGTCAGTTAAGCATCGGACTCTTGATTTTGGCTCAGGTCATGATCTCAGGGTCCTGAGATGGAGCCCTGCATCAGGCTCCTGGCTGAGTCCGAAGTCTGCCTCTCTCCCTTTCCCTTTGCCCCTCCCCACCTTGCTCACTGGCTCTCTCTCTCTAAAATAAATACATAAATCTTAAAAAAAAAAAAAAGACTTTAAAAAAATTTAAAATGGTTAATAAAATGAAATACTTCACCACTCTCTTTCCTAGTTTTCCTTGAAACAACACTGAGGATTATTTTATCTCAGGAGGCTTCCTGTTAAGTTTACACCTGAAGACTTGAACCTACATACAGGTTAGTTTAAAATCTCAACATGTAACTTTCACTATTTTGTAATAGCTTTTGGTTTCAGCTGAATTTTTTTTTGAAAAATTATTTTAAGTGGTTTACTAAAATTTATTTTTGTTTTATATCAAATAAATGCAGTCCTTCAACTTTCCAGAGATTGGTCAAAAGAAAGCAGGTTTTTATTTACCTATGATCTAGAGATATGTACTGTGATGCGTTAAATTTTGGCCTCAAAAAAACAGGTATAAATCCTAACCCCTGGAACCTAAAAAACTGCCATTATTTGGAAAAAAGTACTTTGTACTTGTAACTAAGTTAAGAATCTGGAGATGCGATCATCCTGTGTTTTTACACGAGAAGCAAAGGGAACGTGAAGATTGCAGACATGCTGCCATAAGCCAAGGAATGCCTAGAAACACCAGAAACTGTAAGAGGCAAGGCAGGGATCTCCCCTAGAGGCTTCTGGCCCCGAGAATTATAAGATAATAAATTTCTGTCTTTTTAAGCTACGAACCTTGTAATTCATTGCCGCAGCCTTAAAAAACCAATACCTGTCCGTTAAGTGGGACTTTCTACCAGATGCAATGTAATTAATAGGCCATGAATTTCCTACTCCTATAGAGATTCCAGGAAAATCTATTCCCATACCTAATTTATTCATTCTTATTAGTTCTGCATTTCAGATATTTGGGATCTCAAAAGATAGAATACGACAGTGATACAACCACAAACTCTAGAGAGAGCCTGACTGGGTTCAAATTACAGCCTTATTACTTCTTAGCTATGTGACTTTGAACAGATTATTTGCTATCTCTTTGTTTAAGTGTCTTCTCCAGAGAATGGGAATAATGATGGTACATATCGTCTATGTTGCAAGAAATAAATGACTTAATAATATGAAGGACTCAGAACAAGATCTAGCACATAGTTGCTGCTACATGCGGGATAGTTATTTAGCTTGTATGATTTTATAACCAGCTGGAAGGTCAGTTATCTAAAGAATAAAAATTTCACGGAAGATGAAATCTATCATTTTCCATCTTGTTTAGTGTAGCTAATTAAACAGTAACTGTTTATTAAAAGTTAATATTATTGTTAGAGATGGTAGATGAAAACTGCCCTCTGCCTATGCAATGGGATGATATTTAACATTGTAAGGATATAATGAGAAGTGAGTTCGAAAGAAGTTGTCCTATTTAATCCTAGGAAATGGATCATATGAAATAAATCTTCCTAATCCACACATCTTATAGATGAAATAGACCTAATGCTAACTTCAGATTTACTTACTTTCAATATCTGGCATATATTCTAAATATATTTTGATATTATTAAATTCAAAAAAGTCTATTGGATTAAAGACACCTAAAAATTTAATATTTATAGTATTAGGGCTAACCTATCTTTTGGGCATAATTTCAGAAAGCTGTATCAATCTTTTGAAGAATTACCTTGCCATATGTATAAAATAATGTAGGAAAGGCCTCCAAATGTTAGCAGACAAATTAATAATAACATACACTTATCTACACAGCTAAACATACATTTATAGATTTATCACACATATTTAAGACATTGTAATTATAATATATTTTAACACAATGGACACTATGGACAGTAATCTTCATAACAATGTTGCAGGATAGGATTCCATGTCGTTGATAATAAAATTGAGGCTCAGAGAAGTAAACAGGCTTGCCCAGGATTCCATGCCCTCTGAATCATTAGAGAAAATCCTCTGTTAATCAACCATCCGATTTATCTCAGTTCATAGAATGAGAAGAGTACAGACTTAGAATTAATGGAACAAATAGACTATAATTCAGATAGTGATGCAATAACAGGGAATGACATTCTTCTATTCAGTTACTTTTGGGCCAACACTTAACTACTCTCCTGGACAAAAAGCATGGAACTCAAATGAATTGCAAGAGGCTATCACTTTAGGTGGGGTCTAGAAGGGAGAACTTGTACGAACACAGGTCTCTTTATCAAGAAGTTTGGGCTTAAAGTTGGATCTGAATGAAGAATCAGGAAATTCAACTAGGAATAAAAGCAAAAAGCCTCTGTTTGGGAGAGACTGTGTTTTGTTTCTGTTTTTGTTTTGTTTTGTTTTTCCTTTCATCCACTCAACAAACATATATCGAAGACCAACTTAGTGTCAGAAATTCAACATATATATCATAGAGAACAAAAACTTTTTTTTCATGCCAATTTGAAATGTATAGTCTGGCAAGGAACTACTGATGTAATCAAATAATTTTGTGTCTAGCTGTTTCAACTGAGGTTCTATGAATGCAAACGCTGAGCAGCTGTCCTTCAGTACCTCTGCTGGGACTGTTGTCTGTTTGAGAGAAAAATAGTACCTCTAGTGAAGTCTTTTAAAAAAAAATAGTCCTCTTGAAAAAAACAAGGCAACTAATTTTGCACCAAAATGAGAAAAAAGCTTTCTGCTTAGGCTTTGCCAAAAAAGCTTTTTTTCTCATTTTTTTTAACCCATGACAACACTAATCATATTAAAAAGTTGAAAGAAGAATACAGTGAACACAATTATATTTACTATCTAGAGGGCTTTTTTTTTTTTTTTGCATTTTTTTCCTTTGCATTTGTTAAACTGAGTCTCTATGGTAGGAAAGAAAAGTATAGTTTGATTCGTAATGTGCATATTTTAAAATCATGTAGAAATGAGTACAAACTTACAAACTTCTAGTAATAAAATAAATAAGTCACAGGGATGAAAAGTCACAGCATAGGGAATATGGTCAATAATATTCTAATAACATCGCATGGAGACAAATGATAACTATGTTTATTGTAGTGAACATTGTGTAATGTGCAGACTTGTCATATCATTATGTTGTACACCTGAAATTAATTGTATGTCAACTCTACTTCAATAAAAATGGGTGAGTAGTCATCACGCAGAAAATCAGACACAAAATCAATAAATGTTATTTCTTTCTCCTATTACCAGATTTTGGAGCTTGTGAATCAGCACAGCTTAAGTAATGTTCATTATGTTAAATTTAACAGTATCTCTTTTGGTCACATCTTCAATAAACGAAAATATTAGATTCATGGACATGCTGCTTATGAATATTTTGAGAAACGATGATCTGATGACCTATTGCTGCACAACAAATTACATAAAATCTTAAAAGCGCAATCTATTATTGTTGTTTACAATTCCATGGGTTGAATGGCCTCAATGGAATAGTTCTTTCTTTTTTTTTAATTTAAATTCAAGTTATTTAACATATAGTGCAGTATTGGTTTCAGGAGCAGAATTTAGTGATTCATCACTTACATATAACATCCAATGCTCATCCCAACAAGTGCCCTCCTTAATGTCCTTGACCCATTTAGCCCATCCCCCTGTCCACCGCCCCTCCAGCAACCCTTAATTTCTTCTTTATAGTTAAAAGTCCCTTATGGTTTGCTTCCCTCTCTGTTTTTACCTTATTTTTCCTTCCCTTCCCCTATGTTCATCTCCTTTCTTTCTTAAATTCCACATATGAATGACCATATGATATTTGTCTTTATCTGAATGACTTATTTCACTTAGCATAATATACTCTAGTCCCATCCACATTGTTGCAAATGGCAAGAGTTTATTCTTTTTGATAGCTGAGTAATAGTACAATATTCCATATTTCAATACACACACACACATACACACACACTACTTCTTTATTCATCAGCCGATGGACATTTGGGCTCTTTCCATAATTTGGCTATTGTGGAGATTGCTGCTATAAACATTGGATGCATGTGCCTCTTTGAATCAGCATTTTTGTATCCTTAGGATAAATACCTATGGTTTGCTTCCCTCTCTGTTTTTACCTTATTTTTCCTTCCCTTCCCCTATGTTCATCTCCTTTCTTTCTTAAATTCCACATATGAATGATACCATATGATATTTGTCTTTATCTGAATGACTTATTTCACTTAGCATAATATACTCTAGTCCCATCCACATTGTTGCAAATGGCAAGAGTTTATTCTTTTTGATAGCTGAGTAATAGTACAATATTCCATATTTCAATACACACACACACATACACACACACTACTTCTTTATTCATCAGCCGATGGACATTTGGGCTCTTTCCATAATTTGGCTATTGTGGAGATTGCTGCTATAAACATTGGATGCATGTGCCTCTTTGAATCAGCATTTTTGTATCCTTAGGATAAATACCTATGGTTTGCTTCCCTCTCTGTTTTTACCTTATTTTTCCTTCCCTTCCCCTATGTTCATCTCCTTTCTTTCTTAAATTCCACATATGAATGATACCATATGATATTTGTCTTTATCTGAATGACTTATTTCACTTAGCATAATATACTCTAGTCCCATCCACATTGTTGCAAATGGCAAGAGTTTATTCTTTTTGATAGCTGAGTAATAGTACAATATTCCATATTTCAATACACACACACACATACACACACACTACTTCTTTATTCATCAGCCGATGGACATTTGGGCTCCTTTCCATAATTTGGCTATTGTGGAGATTGCTGCTATAAACATTGGATGCATGTGCCTCTTTGAATCAGCATTTTTGTATCCTTAGGATAAATACCTAGTAGTGCAATTGCTGGGTCCTAAGGTAGATCTATTTTTAAATTTTTGAGGAACCTCCATGCTTTTTTCCAGAGTGGCAGCACCAGTTTGCATTCCCACCAACAGTGCATAATGGTTTCCCTTTCTCCACATTTTCACCAAAATTTGTTGTTTCCTGTTGTTAATTTTTGCCTTTCTGACAGGTGTGAGATGGCGTCTCATTGTGGTTCTGACTTGTATTTCCCTGATGATGAGTGATGTTGAGCATCTTTTCATGTGTCTGTCAGCTATTTGTATGTCTTCTTTGGAGAAATTTGTCTGTTTATGTCTCCTGCCCATTTCTTAACCAGATTATTTGTTTTTTGGGGGTTGATTTTGATAAGTTCTTTCTAGATTCTGGATACTAATCCTTCATCTGATATGTCATTTGCAAATATCTTCTCCCATTCTGTAGGCTGCCTTTCACTTTTGTTGACTGTTTCCTTCACTGTACAGAAGTTTTTATCTTGATGAGGTCCTAGAAGTTCACGTTTGCTTTTGTTTCCCTTGCCTCCAGAGACAGGTCTAGTAAGAAGTTACTGTGTCTGAGGTCAAAGAGGTAACTGCCTATTTTCTTCTCTAGGATTTTGATGGTTTCCTGTCTTACATTTAGATCTTTCATCCATTTTTAATTTATTTTTGTGTGTGGTGTAATAAAGTTGTCCAGTTTCATTCTTCTGCATGTCACTGTCCCATTTTCCCAACACTATTTGTTGAAGACACTGTCCTTTTTCTAGTGGATATTCTTTCCTGCTTCATCAAAGGTTAGTTGTTGGTCAATGGAATAGTTCTTGCTCAGGGCTCTCATGAGATTGCAGACAAGTAGCAGCTGACGTGGAAGTCATTTATTAAAGACTAGATTCAACTGAGCTGCATGTGAGTCATGAGCTCACATGACTAGAAGTTGATACTGAGGTCATTGGCCAGGAGCTCAACTGAGTCTGTTGACTGCAGCAATCCCATGTGTCTTTCCATGTTGCTTGGTCTTCTCACAGCATGACAGTTGATTCTAAGAGTGAGGATTCCAAGAGACAGGAAGAGGAAACTGACAGTCTCTTAAAAATAGGTCCAGAAATGTAAACAGTGTCATTTCTCCTACATTGTATCATTCGCAGAAGTCAATAGCCTGTCCATATTATAAGGAGAAAGATATAGCTCCACCTTTCATGGGTGGAGGGAGGGTTGTCAAAAAAAATGTCATCATCTTTAATTCACAACACACAGAGAGGTTATACACTAATGTATATTCTATAACCTTAAATATTTCCCTACACACCCTTTACTCTGACAATATCAACTATATATTCCCTCATTTCCACATGTGTTTCCAAAGGCTATTTCCTATGCCTGAAATATTTTACTCTTTCTCCCTCCTTTTTGACCTAATTCATCCTTAAATACCTGGGTTAAATAGTAAATACTATTAGATCTATTAATGAAGTTATAAAATTTATGAGAAAGCAAACAAGAATATAAAAGGAATTAAAAAGTTAGAGTCTAATATTAGACCTATGCATCGATATTACTCTTCCTAACATACAAAATATATTATGGTCCCTGCAAGCCATATCTTCCTTTTAAATGTTTTCTCTTAGCTTGTTTATTCAATCTGGGTTTAATAACTAGAAGTGTAGTAGAGTTTTCTGGTTCACATGAGTTAGTAGAAAACAGTGGTTGACCAATTCTTTTCTAAAAGGGCCAGACAGTAAATGTTTTCTGCATTGCAGGCCAATATAGTCTCTGTCACATCATTCAATTTTGCCCTTGTACCATTAAAGCAGACATTAATAATACATAAATAAATGGATATAGCAATGTTAAAAAAAACAAACAACAACTTTGATTATCAAAACAGAGAGCAAGCCAAGTGAGGCCTACAGACTATGGCTGGAATATTTCAGTTATAGAATAATGCCACATGTGTTTGGAAAGACATTCTGATCATTTCACAAAAATTAAAGGAAGAGGTCAGGAAATCACAATTACCATGAAAAGAGAGGCAAATAATATTATTTAGGATACTTGGGACTTTCTTTTAAAGTTTTATTTTTTTTTCTAAGAAAAACAAAATACAAAAGAAACTGTCAACAATGTTTTTCTTTTTCTTAAAATTTCTATAAAAATGATTTTAATATAGTACATTGGAATGGATATTTGATATCAAGTTAAAATATCTAGCTTTAAAATATGGTTTCTATCTGCTGATATCAAGGTGTGTGTTGGAGCATCGTCTTATCTACTTAAGTTTTTTTTTTCTTTTGTTTTCATAAATACAGAGTAGTTGTGAGCTTCAAATGAGATGTAAATATATTTTGTATAGTATAACAGCTTTTATGAAAGAAATTTTGTTCATAAATTCTTCCAAAGACATTTTTAGTTTTTTATATAGTTTAGTTCTTTGGGGAAATACATCAGTTGAAAATTGATAGACAATTTAAAAAATTACATAAAAGTATAACAAATAAAGTTCAAAAAGAGTAAAAATTGGGCCTAAGAATATCTCTGCCCATCATGTGCAAAAATGAATGGAAAAATAGCTTAATCTAATGATATCATTAGTATCTGCCCCACACAGAACCTCTGCCTATTCATTTCCTATGTAAAGAAGAGAAAAAGAAATATCAGAGAAAAGCAGTGCAGTTGTACACGTAACAAGATTTTCTTATTTTTCTTTCTTTCCAATTTCAATAGCTGTAACTTCATATAGGTTAAAAAAACGCTACCGGAATTATTATTCTTCAAAATCAGAATGCTCTGAAATCTGATAAACTATCAAAACAAATTTAAAACATTAAAATTGTATAGAGATAATCAAAATAACTAAAGGTTACTTGCTACAGCTGTGTAGCATTAAACAGAATAAAGAACTGCTAATTACAATAATTAAAGCAGGAAATTAAGAGGTAACAGTCAGGTATATAGGGCTTATTATTTTATTTAAAGATACCCTTAAAATGATCCATTAAGGATTATTTAAGTATAAGGAATAAAATTTCATGATGACAAATTTGAGTCAATTTAAGCAAAGAAACAGCCATATTGAAATTGCTACTCAGTTAATGAAACCAAAGTTTATGCAGGCACAATATGAAGAGACATTCAGGTTCCAACTGAGTCTCTCAGTTTATTAGGTGGATGTTTAATTACAGAATTTATGCAGGCATCCCTCATTTTATTGTACTTTGTTTTACTGTGCTTTGTAGATATTGTATTTTTTACAAGTTGAGGTTTGTGGCACCCTGCGTCAAGTAAGTCTATGGACACAATTTTTTCCAACAGCATTTGCTCAGTTTGTGTCTTTGTATCACATTTTGTTAATTCTCAAAATATTTCATACTTTTGCTTTATTACATTTGTTATGGTGATCTGTGATCAGTGATCTTTGATGTCACTATTGTAACTGTTTGGGGATGCCATAAACCATGCCCATAGAACACAGTAAATTTGAACGATAAATGTGTGTGTTCTGAATGTCCCACCAACCCTCAGTTCCATGTCTCTCTCCACCTCCTCAGGCCTTTCTATTCCCTGAGACATAACAATACTGAAATTATGCCAATAAGAACCCTATTAAGGGCTTCTAAGTGTTCAAGTGAAAGGAAGAGTTGCACATCTCTCACTTTAAATCAAGAGCTAGAAATGATTAAGTTTAGTGAGGAAGGCATGTCCAAAGCCGAAATAAACTGAAAGCGAGGCCTCTCACACCAGATAGCCAAGCTGTGAATACAAAAGAAAAATTCTTGAAGGAAATTAAAATTGCTACTCCGGTGAGCACATAAATGAGAGGAAAGTGAAATAGCCTTATTTGCTGATCTGAAGAAAGTTGTAGTGGTCTGGATAGAAGATCAAACCAGCTATCACATTCCCTTACTCCAAAGCCTAATCCAGAGCAAGCCTGAGACTTCTCAATTCTAGGAAGCTGAGAGAGGTGAGGAAGCTGCAGAAGAAAAGTTGAAACTAGCAGAGAAAGGTTCATGAGAGTTAAGGAAAAAACAATACAAAAACAAAAACAAACATATCCAAAAGTGGAAGGTGAAACAGCAAATTATCCAGAAGATCTAGCTAAGATCATTAATGAAGGTGACTGTACTAAATACATTTTCAGTGTAAATCCTTATACTAAAGTAAAATGTCACCTAGGACTTCCATAGTTATAGAGAAGTCAATGCCTGGCTCAAAGCTTCAAAGGACAAGTTGCCTCTTGTTAGGAGATAATGCAGCTGATAACTTTAAGTTGAAGCCAGTCCTCATTCACCATTCTGAAAATCCTAGGGTCCTTAAGAATTATTCTAAATCTACTTGTGCCTGTGCTCTCTAAATGGAACAAAAAAGCCTGGATGACAGCACATCCATTCACAACATGGTTTAGTGAATATTTTAAGCCCACTGTTGAGACCTACTGTTCGGAAAAAGATTCCTTTCAAAATACTATTGCTCAGGGATGCCTGGGTGGCCCCATCGGTTAAGCGTCTACCTTCTGCTTGATCTTGGGGTCCTGGGATTGAGTCCCACATTGGACTCCTTGCTCAGGGGGGAGCCTGCTTATCCCTCTGCCTGCCTTTCCCCCTGCTTGTACTCTCACTGTCTCTGACAAATAAATAAATAAAATCTTTTTAAAAATGCTATTATTCATTGACAAGGCACCTGGTCACCCAAGAGTTCCGATGGAGATGTACAACAAGATTCATATTGTTTTCATGCCTGCTAACAAAACATCCATTCTGTAGCTGATGGATCAAGGAGTCATTTTGACTTTCAAGTCCTATCATTTAAGACATACATTTCATAAAGCTATTGCTGCAAGAGATAGTGACTCCTCTGATAGATTTGGACAAAGTCTATTGAAACTTTCTGGCAAGGATTCAGTATTCTAGATGCCATTAAGAACGTTTGTGATTCATGGGAAGTGGTCAAAATGTCAATATTAACAGAAGCTTGTAAGAAGTCTATTCCATACTTGCCGATAATATGATACCCTATATAGAAAACCCAAAAGATTCTACCCAAAAACTGCTAGAACTGATATACAAATTCAGTAAAGCCATAGGATACAAAATCAATGTAGAGAAATTTGTTGTATTTCTACAGATTTCTCTTTTGAAGGAGAGAGAAATCAAGGAATCAATCCCCTTTACAATTACACCAAAAACCATAAGATACCTAGGAATAAACCTAACCAAAAAGGTGAAAGACCTGTACTCTGAAAACTACAGAATACTGATGAAAGAAATCAAAGATGACATAAAGAAACTGGAAAACAGTTCATGATCATGGATTGGTAGAACAAATATTGTTAAAAAATCTGTACTATGCAAAGCAATCTACAGATTTAATGCAGTCCCTATCAAAATACCAACAGCATTTTTCATAGAGCTAGAACAAACAATCCTAAAATTTGTATGGAACGCAAAAGACCCCGAATAGCCAAAGCAACGTCAAAAAAGACAAGCAGAGCCGGAGGCATCACAATTCCATACTTCAAGTTATATTACAAAGCTGTAGTAATCAAAAGAGTATGGTTCTAGCACAAAAATAGATACATAGATCAAGAGAACAGAATAGAAAACACAGAAATGAACCCATAACTGTATGATCAATTAATTTTTGACAAAGCAGGAAAGAATATGCAGTGGGAAAAAGACAATCTCTTCAACAAATGGTGCTGGGAAAACTGGACGACAACATGCAGAAGAATGAAACAGGACCACCTTACTACACCAGACACAAAAGTAAATTCAAAATGGATTAAAGACCTAAATGTGAGAACTGAAACCATAAAAATCCTAGAGGACAACACAGACAATAACCTCTTTGACATCAGCAGCAGCAACTTTTTTCTAGATTTGTCTCCTGAGGCAAGGGAAACAAAAGCAAATATAAACTATTGGGAGTACATCAAAATAAAAACCTTCTGCCCAGTGAAGGAAACAATCAGCAAAACTAAAAGGCAACCTATGGAATGGGAGAAGATTTTTGCAAATGACACCTGATAAAGGCTTAGTATCTAAAATATATAAAGAACTTATAAAACTCAATACCTAAAACCAAATAATCCAATTTAAAAATTGGCAGAAGTCATGGATAGATATTTTTTCCAAAAAAAGACATATAGATGGTCAACAGACACATGAAAAGATAGTTAACATCACTCATAATCAAGGAAATATAAATGAAACTACAATGAGCTATAATCTCACACCTATCAGAATGGCTAAAATCAACAATACAAGAAACAATTTGTGTTGGTTAGGATGTGGAGAAAAAGGAACCCTCTTGCACTGTTTGTGGGAATGCAAACTGGTGCAACCACTCTGGAAAACAGTATGAAGTTTCCTAAAAAGTTAAAAATAGAACTATCATATAATCCAGCAATTGTACTACTTGGTATTACCCAAGGAATATCAAAATACTAATTCAAAGGGATACATGCACCCCAATGTTTATAGCAGCATTATCAACAATAGTCAATCTATGGAAAGAGCACAGGTGTCCATTGACCAAGGAAAGGATGAAGAAGTTGTGACATATATACAATGGAATATTACTCAGCTATCAAAAAGAATGAAATCTTGCCATTTGCCATGAATCTCAAGCTGACTCCCTGCTCAGTGTGGAGCCTGATGCAGGGCTCACTCTCACAAGCCTGAGATCATGAACTGAGCTGAAATCAAGAGCTGGATGCTTAACTGACTGAACCACCCAGGTGCACCAATGATTAGCATTTTTTAGCAATATAGTATATTTTAATTAAGGTATGTATTTTTTTAGACATAATGCTATTGCACACTTAACAGACTATAGTATAGTAGAAACATAGCTTTCATATGTATTGAGAAGCACAAAAAATGATTTGACTTACTTTATTGTAATATTTGCTTTCTTGCAAATGTTTGGAATTGAGTCCACAATATCTCTGAGGTATGCCTGTACATTTTCCCAAACCAATCAATTACAATCTTTCTTTACTTGGAAACTGGCTACTGATGAGTGCACAAGGTCTTGGGGGCTTCTTGGTTTTCCACAGCATTGAAGGGGGATCTGGTTCCAGGTTCATCTCCCTGCTCATAGAACATCTCTCTGTAGTTTATGGCAAGAAGTGCAAACTGGAGTTCTCCATTTATCCAGCCCTCCAAATTTCCACAGTTGTTGTTGGGCCCTACAACTCCACCCTCACTACCCACTCCACCCAGGGCACTCTGATTGTGCCTTCACAGTAGACAATGAGCCCATCTATGACGTCTGTGGTAAAAAATTCGATATTGAATGCCAAGTCTACAATAACTTGAATAAACTGATAGGTCAAACTATGTCCTCCATCATTACTTCCCTCAAATTTGATGGAGCCCTGAATGTTGATCAGACAGAACTCCAGACCAGGCCCATGCCCTATCCCTGCATCCATGTCCCTCTGGCCACATACACCCCTGTCATCTCTGGGGAGAAAGCCTACCATGAACAGCTTTCTGTAGCAGAGATCACCAATGCATGCTTTGAGCCAGGCAGCCAGATGGTGAAATTTAACCTTCGCCATTGTAAATACATGTCTTGCTGCCCGTTGTACCGTGGCGACGTGGTTCTCAAAGATGTCAGTGTTGCCCTTGCCACTGTCAAGACCCACCATACCATCCAGTTTGTGGACTGGTGCCCCACTGGCTTCAGACTTGGAATTAATTACCAGCATCCCACTGTGGTACCCGGTGGGGACCTGGCCAAAGTACAGTGAGCTGTGTGTGTGCTGAGCAACACCACAACCATTGCTGAGGCCTGGACTCGCCTGGACCACAAGTTTGACGTGATATATGCCAAGTGTGCCTTTGATCAGTGATATGTGGGGAAGGGCATGGAGGAAGGAGAGTTTTCTGAAGCCCATGAGGCCATAACTGCTCTTGAGAAGGATTTTAAAAAGGTTGGTGTGGATTCTATTGAAAGAGAGGGTGAAGAAGGACAGGAATACTGAAGTTAAAAATGTCACAAAGTGCTGCTTTTACAGGGAACCTTATTCTGTCTTGAATATTAAAAGTTGTGCTCTGATTAGTTAATTTGTATGTAGCAGAGTATACTTTCATATACAATAATTGACCTATACTTTAAAACATGACACTGTTATAGACCCAAGCTGCCCTTTTCTCTGATGGGTTTGAATAAATGTCTTAAGTGGAAAAAAAAGGATAAAAATATAGAAAATACAAACTCAAAATGGCAATTGCCTTGGAGAGCTGATTAAATGGAACTCAATATACCCATTTTTTTTTTTCCAAGAATTAGTTTGATGTGCCTGGGTGGCTTAGATGGTTAAAAGTCTGCCTTCAGCTTAGGTCACGATATCTGAGGTCCTGGGATCGAGCCCCACGTCGGGCTCCCAGCTCAGCAGGGAGTCTGCTTCTCCCTCTCCCTCTGCCTCTCCCTCTGCTTGTACTCTCTCTGTCTCTCTCTCTCTCTAATAAATAAATAAATCTTTAAACAAAAACAAAAAAAAAATTAAAAGAATTAGGTTAAAGTGTAAATGGGAAAAATAAGAGTTTGTAGTTTTGGATGGAGAGAAATGAGTCTTGATTGTATTTTCTACTTTTCCACTGTTTTGTTTTGTTTTTTCCTCTCCAAGAAACATCAACAATAAACAAGCAAATCAAAACAGGTCATGTAAACCAAGAGTGCACACGTATTCTCAATACCATCTGTAGTTGTCCCTACTGCATAGTATAAGGATGTTTCAAAGGTTGTTTGTATAGATTTTATAGGTTGTAGAGTCACATGAGACAAAAGCAAGCAAGTTCTGTGAATCAATAGATGGAATGACCTATTTAGGGTGGAATGCATAACAGCAAATGGTATGAAAGGCAGGTCTGATGGGTAAAAGAAAAAAAAAAGACTTGGGAATATGTCTGTATAAATAAATTATATAGGTAAAGATCAGATTGTTACATCAATACAGGAAAGTTAGAGGAAAAATCTATTGTACGTGAATGTTTGCTAGGCTACAGATAGAGAAGATCTATATTTTGAAAGTGAATGTAAGATGTAAATTTCATAAGTATTTATAATCCAATGAAACAATTATAATCATTTGTGATTATCTAGACTATGATTGTCTTACTCATATAAGACATAATCATATACTTTGACAGCGATAAGATGCACTGAGTAAAAACTGAAATATATATCTTTTTTTTTAAAAAAGATTTTATTTATTTATTTGACAGAGATAGAGACAGCCAGCGAGAGAGGGAACACAAGCAGGGGGAGTGGGAGAGGAAGAAGCAGGCTCATAGTGGA